>NC_083350.1:60584523-60916189 GCF_030254825.1 Meriones unguiculatus | reverse complement strand
GCTAGACTGTTAAGCAAACAAACAAACAAGTAAATACAGTTAAGGGACGTGTGATAGAAAGCATGAGAAGTCACAAAGTCAGACTTCACCTTATAAACTGGAACATCTGTGATGTTTTCAAATCTCCATTTTGAGAATATGTGTGCGTGTATTTCTTCATTGAGAGAGTAGTTATAGTGTAGGAATCATACTCTCCTGTGACTATTGTATATTTGCTGTTCAACTAGTTCTTAAAATGACCTAAAAGGTTTTCAAACTAAATATGATAAATCCCTTCCCCTTGTAAATAGTAATGAAATTTAAACCACTTATTTTTGAAACATGACTACTTTTGCAACATGTAGTATGATTTAAGCAAGACAAAACAAAACAAAACAACAACAACAAAAATCACATTGTGCTGTTTAATGCTGGCATCTTGTTTCCAAGTTCCATTTGAAAATATACCTAATTTGAATGGAAAATACAATGGGTTGTTTTTTTAAGACGGTTAAATGTAACTGTCAAAGATGAAACATAGGACAATAGAATCCTGTGGAAATGCTTGCCACACATGCATGAAAATCTGAGGTCTTAGCCTCAACATCCACAAAGAAACAGTGAGGCATATATCTATCACCCAGCAACACGGGGGCAGAAATGGCTGGAACCAAGAGGATAGCTATCCAGTCACTCTGGCCAAACAGCAAGCTCTAGGTTCAGTAAAAGATTCTCTCTAAAAAGTGTAACAGAGAAGTGCTGGAAGATAATGCCTCATGTTGACCATTAGGTACTACAGGTGTACAAACATGTCCATACACATACTCAAGAGGGAGAGGTAAAGAGATATAAGAGATAAAGGGAGGAGGTGGAGAATATTATAAAGTAACATACACAATATTTCTGAACAAGCAGTGATTGTGTGTGCATGTGAGATTCCTACAGGATGGTGTTCTTTATAGCTGCCTACAAACTTACTTTGGATCTGTCCTAGCACTCTAGAAAAATCATGGCTAACATCAAGTTCTACTTTGAACAGCTGAATCTAACACCCTCTTCAACCTTACTAGGTGAGAAACTTTTCCCATCTTCTTCTGCAGAAGGCATATTTGCTATAATCTGTGGCAGCTACCAACAGAGTCTTATCATTGACCAGTAACTTGACTGTCTCCACAAGGGAGAGTTCCAATGGCTCTTTATTGCTTGTTTCTTCAGACATGGTCACTGATACATATTATTTTGTCATCCCTTTCCTTGTTCATCTAGACCTCGACAGTGTTCTCCTGCCCTCTTCCTCCTCCTCCTTCTCTTTTTTGTCTTCTTCTGGATGTTTTGGAGTAGAGGAGATGTTTCATTCCTTTTTGATCCTATGGAAACACATTAGAACATTACAAAAAGCAGGAAGGCTGGTTTACATCATTGATGGATATAAAAAGAAAGAGGAAGTGACCAATATTGCAGTTTTTCTCAAGTATTCACTAGTGCTCTCCTACAATCTGACACTAGATAATATTGCTAATGATTCTCTGTCTTCCTGTAGTACTCCCTGGGGACAAAGACATCACTACAATTGCCTTTGGGGGCATTTGTAATTGTAATACTAGCACTATGTTTTAAATTCCACTGATCTCAACTGCCTTCAGATTCTTCAATCACCCCACAGTTGACTGAAGAGTGCTCCTCAAGATTTGTTCAAAGTTCATTTAAAAGGAAAAATAGTGAATATTATAAATAAGACCCCAGGAAGCCTATATCTAATAATTATTAATATAGTTATTATTTTATTGTATTGTTATTTATAATATTATATATTTATTCCTTTTCAAAATTTTCATTTTAAAATGATTTCCTTCGATGGTTAAATACCTTAGCAGACAAAGATGTTTATATCCAAGCATGATGGGCTAAGTTTAATGCCTGAAACTCAGAGAGGGTTACGGAGAGAACTGAGTTACCAACTGAAAAGTTGTTAATCTGACTTACACACACACATAGATACGCACACATAAGTGTAAAAAATAATTAAAAAGTCTTAGAAATGTTGCATAATTAATGATACAAATAATTCCTCGTCATCCTTCACCTGGTTTCCACAAATGTTGATATCGTCACTAACCAAGGTTCAGTGAACAGTATCAGGAAATGAAAATTTATTCTACAATATTAACTGACTTACAGACCTTATAAAAAATTTACTAACTGCCCCACTGATGTTGTTTTTCTGTTCTAGGATCCAAGTTAAGATGACAGATGATGTTAGCTGCCATTTCTTATTACTGTCTGATAACCCGCTATAGATCCACAATCTTATATTAGTGTCACATTTCTGTGTTTTATACAAGATTCTGTAGTTATGTTCTAGAGCATCCTTGTAATTTTTTTTTTTTTTAATTTTTGGATCATCTCTAGTTTCTTATGCTTAAAATCAGGTCTGACCTTGGAGCAATAATTCTTGAAAGGAATGTTTGTTGGTAATCACATTAAATGATGCATGGTCATGATTTGTCACAGTCCAGGTGATGTCAATATTGGTTAGTTTGTTAATATGGTAGCCTGTTTCCCAGTAAAATTCTATGCTGTACACACTCTTCTGCTGAGTGCATCCTCCAAAGAGGGTGCAATGAGAATATGAAGATAGGCTTCAGATACATTTGCTCAGCAATTTTAGCACTAATTCACACATGTGATGTTGAGAAGTTGATGTTTGCCAAATCATGATTTTCCTCTGATATTTTCCTGCTACATTTATTAAATATCCCACTGTTATAATGTACATGTACACTCACATTAAACTTGCTTGTTTATTTATGTAATATAGACTAATAAAATAGATTTTATTTTCTAAAAAGTAATCCATTACTGTCAATATTTTGTGAGTAATCGGGTCAGGGATTTATTAATAAAATTATTTGAAACCCTAGTGTTTTTCTATAATGTGTAATTTTTGATGACTCTTTATCTGCATGCACGAATATATTGCAAAGATATCTTTGTTCTATATACACAAAATTCTCACTAGCTTTCTTGAAGCACATATGTGTTGATTCTGTTTTTTTGTTTTGTTTTGGCTCTTCCTGTGTTTTGTCTCTTACCAAAAGAAACTGGGATCTCATCTGGGCACTATGGCGCACATCTATAATCCCAGAACTCTGGGAGGCAAAGACAAGCAGATTTCAAGAACAGCCTGGTCTACAAAGGTTAGACAGAGAAACACTTCTAGGAAAAACAAGAAACAACAAATAAGTAAAAAAAAAATAGAAAGAAAGAAAGAAAGAAAGAAAGAAAGAAAGAAAGAAAGAAAGAAAGAAAGAAAGAAAGAAAAAGACAGACAGAAAGAAGGACAGAAAAAAAATAAACAAAAAAGAAACTGGTATCTCAATGTCTGTATTTCCTTATTTTAACTATCTTTGATTATACATAATGGAATCAATAGTCTTTTTTCTCACAACTTTGCTAAACTAATTTATTAAACAAAGATGGATGCCTGTGCTTCTTTAGCTTTAGATATTATTGTGCATGTAAAAATATTGCTCCTGAAATTAATAGGGTGAGTTTCACTGACTTTCTTGTTCTTAGGCTATCTGTAATGAAGAGATGGTTTATACTTATTTTTGGATTCACACAAATTCTACCTAAGGTTGAATTTTATTCATTTCTTTGATTCTGTGAAATTCTAGCCTTGATCTAAATGTCAGAAAGATACAAAAAGGAACATCTGGGCATGTACCGCCCGCCTCCCACAACTTCCTCACGATTTCCTTCCCTTCTGCCAAATTTATAGTGCCTTTGCTTGATTTTGTTTTTACTTAGAGGATCAGATAATTGTACATGTTCTCATATTCACTAATTTCTAACAATAAATATCAGTGGTAGTAGATACTCTTTTCTGGTTGATTTTGTCACTTGTAACTATAGCTAATTGTTCTCAGTGTTAATCCAAACAATTCATCTGTGTATTTTTTCCCCAGCTGTGTCTTGTAGATGATGCATAGCTCAGCCCTCTAGAATCCCTTTGCCATTCTACCCTTTTAATCTTGTAGACGCAGGTGTTTAATTACAGAGAATAATCTTGACTTACGTTTTCAAATATTGGCGCCATTATACTTCATAATCTTTTTATTTTGGTATTTTTGCTCCATGTTTTGCTTTCTTTGTTTTAATTAGGAAGACCTAGTATGCCGATGTTACTCATTGTGTAATCATTCGTTTTTACTACTTTTTCATTCTTTCTCTGTGTACTTGTGGGCGCTTTATCTTTCTTTTTTTAATTTTTGTTTTTGCACAGTTATCTTTTTTGTAAATATATTTTTTATTATTCTTTGCTTAACTTGGAAAGTAATTCTTGGTGACTATGATACATAGTTTTAAATAACTGCTCTCTGTCTCTCTGTCTCTGTCTCTTCCTTGTTTCTATCTTTCTCTGCTTCTCTCTGTTTTCTCTCTCTCTAATTCTCTCTCCATCTTTCTCCAAAGTCCCGTGCTCAATTTCTGACTCAAAGATCATTTGTTATTGCTTTGTTTTCTATCTCAAAATATTTGTTTAAGTATACATAATTTTTTGAAAGCTGTTCTACATATTTTACTGACATAAGATTTAGTAGAAATTTTTACTTACACAGAGTTTGGATTGGTAATTTTTAAGGCACAGATCTACTTCACTATTCCCTGTTCACTTTTGATTGCTAAACAGGCTGATAGTCCTTGTTTATTACCTTCACATTGCTCCCTGTGTCAAAGACCACACCCTTGGTGCCTGTTCTGTGTGTGTCATGATAGAGACTGTGTACCAAGTGTACCTAAGTCTTGAATGTGCCTGAGCCTGCTCTCTAGCATCTCTTGTCCTTCACCACTCAATTTGCAATAAAATAAAATAAAACAATCCCCTGTTTTCCTCTTTTCTTTGAATAGCTATGAGAAGTTTATTGTTTTGAGGATGCACGTTCTATGTTCTATGTTATGCACATGGGTAGCTCCTGTACTATAGGCTGCTGGCACGTGCTCTGATGGACCAGAAGCCTTTAAAATATGTTTAACCTCTTTCACATTTGGAAGGGCTGCACTTCCCTTGGCGCTCAGCATCAGTAGACTCCCTGGTGTAGCACTCCTCTTTCATTTCTGCTTCTTTTTTTTTTTTTTTTTAGAACTTAAGAGATTGCTTGTTGAAATTGGTTCCATTAAACGCACATCTCCGTTCTTCAAATTTTTAGCGTCTTCAAATTTTTCTGAGGTAGTGGAACTGTATTCTGCCTTTCTGATTGGCTTTCTGCTGCCCACATTTTAAAAGATAAAGATTTTAAATGTTAAGGGTTTCAAGCTACTTCAGTTATTATTTTAGGCAGTCTTCTGTCTTCACTTCTAGTGTGACAGCCATTTCTTTACTCAGAGTTCTCCAATTGCACCATTCCCTTTGAAAAGTACCAAAGCCACACATTTATTCATGGAGAGAGGCCTTTGTCCCCAGACAGGAGATGTTTCTGGGTCCCTTCTTCCCCCTTCCTATGATTTTTTAAAATTGTTTTCATTGAATTTTTTCAATGAACTCTCTTGCTTGTTTGGATGTATAAAATATTGATAATGCTCTTTGTAAGATGTTGAAAATCATTACTATGCAGTGTGGTGTTCATCGTATTGCCGTTAATCATCGTAAATTCATTGAGTATAATCACTCAAATAAGGTGAGTAATTCCACAGACAGCTTTATTCATAAAACTTCCAATTTATTAATGTGTTTTCACCTTTAAAATATACAAGAAAATGTTAAATGGTGGTATTTGACCTAAGCATCAAGTGACCGGAGGGAGGCTCAGCCAGTGCAGAGTTCAGCATCAAGATGCTCTGCATGGAGCTTTAGCCTATGAACCATTCAGTCAACACTCATCCACTGCCTGTCAGAAAGCATGGCTTTCAATGCTGTGCTGCTTCCTCATGCTATCCTGAGACCTCATTGTATACTACACTTTTGGATTGCCCAGATTGAACACTCTCTTTGCCTGCCTTGAGCTTTAAGAGAGTCCTCTATACATCCTTCTTTGTTTTGGTTACACCTTAATCTCAGGTGAGAAGTGTCTTTACACAGTGCAGTGCCTTGTATGTCATTAGAAGAAACTGCCCTATCCCAAAGTATAAAGGGTTAAGCATAAGAAGTTAGGCACCCCAGCAAACTAGAGAGCATTCTCTGTCATACCTCAGTTCATTTTGCCTGAAAACTATCTTCTTTTCACCCTTGTCTTCAGCAATATCTGAAGTAGGATATTCTTTCAATTTGTGGAACTGCCATACGTATCTATGTGTTTATGACAAATTAACTTCTGTGCTTAATACCACTTATTTTAAAGTTAAAGAAAATGACACTTTCATGACAGATTATGTTGATTTTCAGCCAAATAAGATGTGACATTTTTCATTATTTTCTCCATGTATAAAAGGAGGATAAGACCAGCAATTATTCAGTCATCAGGTTGAAAGTATGTATAAAGGTATGTTAAATCATTTGGCTTATATAACCTGCCCAATACATATATTTCTTCATCCTGCCTCAGGTAAAGTCCTTTTGACCAAATACTAAAAAAAAAAAAAAAAAAAAAAAAAAAAAACAGAATATGATGATAATTGGAATGTCAACGCATTGATGCTTAATACTTCAGCTTTCTCTCTGTGTACTTTGGCATGCATGCTTGTGAATGGTGGCCTAGAAAGCCCAGTACAGAAAGTAGAGTGCACAAAGTGAACGTGATCTCCTTCCCTACTGTGTTCTCAGTGTACGTGGTACTTGATGACAAAAGGGAACACATGTCCTAAAACAAAGGTTTGGTTCACACCAAATAGAGACAGTCACCTGTGATTGCATGTGAGTGGGAGATAGAAGACAGATAGAAGCCGGTATCTCATCTGGTTGCTATGGCACACTCCTGTATTCCTAGCACTCTGGGAGGCAGAGGCAGGAAGATCTCTGTGAGTTTAAGGCAAGCCTGGTCTTCTGAGTCCAGGACAGCCAAAGGTACACAGAGAAACTGAATCTCAAAACAAACAAACAATCAAACAAACAAACAGAGAAGACTGATAACTCTGTCTTTACCATCCTGTCAAGGGTTTTCTCTTTTATTAACGTAATTTTAATAGATCAAATGCTTCCAACTTTCCTATCCTTGGTACTCAAAATGTGTAAGTGAACCTTCCTACTGAAAAGCCTTTGAAACTGTGATTAAGCCTTTTTTTTTCCTTTAAAATTTTTGCATGCATGGATATAACCTAGAACCCCTGCTCAGATGTAGCCCATGGTAGCTCAGTATCCAAGTGGGTTTCCTAGTAAGGAGAACAGTGACTGTCTCTGACATGAACTCAGTGGCTAGATCTTTGACTTCCCCAACTCCAGTGGGAGCAGCAGCCTAGCTAGGCCCAGAGGAGGACATTTCAGCCAGCCCTGGTGAGACCTGATGAGTTAGGGTCAGATGGAAGGGAGGAAGATCTCCCATATCAGTGGACATAGAGAGGGGTAGGGAGGATGAGGGAGGGAGAGTGGGACTGGGAGGGAACATGGGAGCAAGCTACAGCCAGGACACAAAGTAAATTGTAATTAATAAAAAAATAAAAATTAAAAAAAATTGAGACAGGGTTTCATGTAGTCTAGGATGACCTCATTTACCCTATGTAGGTAAGAATAACCTTGAACTCCTGATCATTTTACCTACATCATTCCCATGCTGGTAATGCAAGCATGCATTAGAACTCCTGCATATGAGTAACTTTTTTGAGATGGTATAGTTATTGTAAGTTATACATCTTAGCAACCACAAGTATCTTTCCATATAAGACTTCAGAGGATAGAATGACAGAGGACAGGACCACTCAGTGAGCAGAACACAGGACACCTATGGGAGTTTTAGGCTGGCTGAACTCATGCTTTTTATAAGAGAACAAGAGTCTACCAATGAGAAAAGGCCACATTACTAAAGTCAGGGATTGAAGTGATATTGTTACAAGCCAAAGAATCTAGGCACCATTAGAAACTAGAAGAGGCAACAGCTGGCCACCAGGATCTTGGAATGATAGAAGTCTTACTGACTGTTATTTCCACCCATTGTAGTTTATCTGGCCTCTAGAAATGCAAAAGTTTTAACAAGTAAGAACTTCATTTTCACAAAATTGCTTCAATAAATGTCTCTAGTGACTGTGGTAATTTATTTATTAAGTCAATCGCATTGTGTAAGAGCAGCCTAGGATCATGATATTCTATGACCTCCATGTGAAACAAAAGTCTTAGGACATAGAATCTTCCTTCCTTCTAAAGACTTGCCACCGAGTTAAGGACAGTCTACCACTCAATGTGCCCCGCAGTCCGTTGGTGACTTCATGTTAAATAGGTTCTCCTGGGATGGTCAAGGTTGGTTTTCCATTGTTCCTCTGCTAAGCTGTGTAATGCTATTTTTGCTATTAGTCATGTACTTGGAAACAAAATTTCATCAGTCTAAGAGAATCACCAGAAATTGAATGCACACAACTTGAGACTTCCCTGGGTGACCTATGTTCTGCCTGCGGGGTGTCTCCATATCCCCCCATGTAATAACATCCTATAGTTCTGTTCTTTGGGGGGCCCTGATTTCTCAGCCCCTGTCATGTTTTCCAAATGTATCTCTCTGTGGATTATAAGACCCATCTTCAGAGAAGATAAATCAGTACACTGATTTGCTCAGATAATTCTCTCTCTCTTTTTTCCCCCTCTCTCTTTCTGTGTGTGTGTGTGTGTGTGTGTGTGTCAAGGTTGAGTAGAAAGGACAACCTTAGGTGGTGTTTTTCTTTGGGTGCTATCAACCTTGCTTTTTTTTTTTTTTAAAGTACAGGGTCCTCTTATTGGACTGGAACTCACTCAAGTACACCAGGCTAACTGGCCACCTGGCTCAAGATCTCCCTCTCTCTGACTACTCACCACCAAGATTATAAGAGCATGTCATCATTTAGCTTTTACATATTGGATCTGGAGATCAAACTCAAATTACCAGACTTGTACAGCAAGCATTTTACCAACTGAGGTATCTTTTCAGTCCTAGTTAGATCTTTTTCTTTCTTTCTTTCTTTCTTTCTTTCTTTCTTTCTTTCTTTCTTTCTTTCTTTCTTTCTTTCTTTCTTTCTTTCTTTCTTTCTTTCTTTCTTTCCTTCTTAGTTTGATGTTACCTGAAAGTATTCTTGCTTCCTTGGACATTGTAATAAGCTTCACATAAGGGATTATCCCATGCCTATTTCATGTTAGCTGATAATTTTCCTTAGAACCATACTTCTCACTTGGTTGTCATTTATACTTGATGAATAATGAATTATTAATTAGTTCTTATATTTTCTTTTTTTTATTTTTTATTTTTTTTATCAGTTACATTTTATTAACTCTGTATCCCAGCTGTGTCCCGATCCCTCATTCCCTCCCAGTCCCTCTCTCCCTCCCTCCTCTCCACCATGCCCCTTTCCAAGTCCACTGATAGGGGAGACCTCCTCCCCATTCATCTGATCCTGTTTTATCAGGTATCTTCAGGACTGGCTGCAAAGCCCTCCTCTGTGGCCTAACAGGACTGCTCCTCCCTTTGGGGGTGGGGAGACCAAAGAGCCAGTCATTGAGTTCCTGTTAGAAATAGTCCCTGTTCCCCTCACTTTGGGAAACCAATTGGTTACTGAGCTACCACAGGCTACATCTGAGTGGAGGTTCTAGGTTATATCCATACATGGTCCTTGGTTGAATGTCAGTCTCAGAAAAGACCCTGTGCCCAGATATATTTGGTCCTTGTGGAGCTCCTATCCTTTCCCCATCAGACTAACTCCCCTTCTTTCTTATGATTCCCTGTACTCTGCCAAAGGTTTGGTCCAAAGTTTGTTCAAGTACACAAAAAGGACACTTGCTCAACCATGTTTATAGCAGCTCTATTTGTAATAGCCAGAACCTGGAAACAACCCAGATGTCCATCAACGGAATGGGTACAGAAATTGTGGTATTTTTATACAATGGAATACTACTCAGCAATCAAAAAGGAGGAAATCATGAAATTTGCAGGCAAATGGTGGGATCTAGAAAAGATCATTCTGAGTGAAATATCCCAGAAGGAGAAAGACAAACATGGGATATACTCACTTATATAGACCTATAAGATATGATAAACATAATGAAATCTATACACCTAAAAAAGATAATCAATTGAGCGGACATGGGGTAAGATGATGAACCCTCGTTTAGAAAGACAGATGGGATGTGCATTGAACGTATGACAGGAGTCTACTTTGAGCGCATCTGAAAGACTCTAACTAGCAGTGTTTTCAAAGCAAAGACTCATGACCAAACCTTTGGTAGTTCTTATATTTTCAATCTTTATTTCATCATTCAACATTTCTTTTAAGCATAGAATTAAAATAAAACATTCTAATAAATTATATTTATGAAATGATTTAATAAGTTATAAAAATTTGATACAATAGATAATAAGCTACTTATAATTTCCACCACCCCAAAGTTACACACTTCTGGTGCGTACCTAAAATTTGGTATGATATTACCTATTTATTTATTTATTTATTTATTTATTTATTTATTTCTAAAAATGGAAAAGAACTCAAATGTTTATTGTAACGATTTTATTGACAGAAACATGGTCTTTATGACTAGAGGGGGGTAATGTATTCACTCGGATCTCTGAGGAATTTCTTTTTTTATTATTAATTACACTTTATTCATTTTGTATCCCCCCATAAGCCCCTCCCTCCTTCCCTTCTGATCCCACCCTTCCTCCCCTTTCTGCATGCATGCCCCTCCCCAAGTCCACTGATAAGGGAGGTCTTTCTCTCCTTCTTTCTGATCTTAGACTATCAGTTCTCATCAGAAGTGGCTGCATTGTCATCTTCTGTGGCCTGGTAAGTTAAGTAATATTGAAGGAGAGCTATCAAGTACTATTTGAAAGGAAAGAAAGGCATTTACATTTAAAGGGAAAACTTCTGAGAAGTCTCAATTAACTGTGATTTTTAGAGTGAATCTTGACTTCTTTTCTCTTTTATTTTTCGAATTGGCTAGCATTAGCAAAAACCTAAAAAGAGTTGGCACATTCTAATCATTGGATCTGAGAGGGCAGTGAGAACCTACTGGTTTTGTATGGCACCCAAGATAAAGATGGTGATTTCTGAAGTATACATATGTTGATAATAAACTCATGCATACATAAGGAAAAGTGAGTTGAGTATTTGTTGTTGCGAATGAAAGATACTTTTTTTTTTTTTATTTCTTGGCGAATGCAAACTGCCTACTCTTTGTTCTTCCATCACTGCCATCTGCCTCTCCTCCTCGATTCCCACAAAACTCTCACATGAACATGTGTCTATTTGGTGTTTTTTGTGCCCCATCAAGATTATCCAGAGACATCTGTATAATTATGGTTTGGAGTTTTCCTTTAGAGCCTGGTGTTATCAGCTTAGAGTACATGACTAAAGGCAATGATGAAATCCTCTCCCAGAATCTATCAGTAGACAATAGTTTAGAGTTAAAAGGCACAGCACAGGAAGCCTCTACCTTTCTTAACTATCTGATGATAGGGCTGGCCTTATGTGGGCCAGGGGAAGTAAGCATAGTTGATATATAATAATGGCAATGATAGTTATGTAGATTCAAAAACATGGTGTTTCATAACCTTTTGTTCTACATTGCAATACTTACACACTTTCAGTAACAATGTTCCCTAAGTGTTAGAAGGGGTAGGATAGTGTTGTTTCATGCAAATCCTCACCTGTCCTCTATTTCCTGCATCTTTGGCTGCGATGAGTCTCTGCAGTCCCCACTGTTCATTTTAAGGAGAGACTTCTTTGAGTGTGACTGGGGATAGCTGTAGTCTATGGGAACAAATTTAGGAGACAGTTTGATGTTATTCCAGTGTAGCTAGCTATCAGGGATGGTTTCCCTGCATGAACCTACTACTACCTCCCACCTGGGCTGTTTACCAGGCTTACTGTGCCCTGTGTTGCCTGCCCATACACTCACATTTGAGTCTTGAAACCATTCAGAGAACAGTTGGTTATACAGACAACAACCAAGTTGCTTTTGAACAAATGAGCTTATCCTGCTTTTGCTTTTCAAATGGTATATTTATGCCTTACATATAGCAGTTAAGGTCCCCATTTCACGCTTTCTCCTCCAGTCTACTTGCCTTTCTCACAATCTAAATGTTCCAAGACACAAGATTCTCCATGATCACTCTTTTTACCTATGCTCTGTACATTTTTCTTCCTTAAGGTAATCTCAAATTCATTTCCTTGTTTTCTGCTTTGCACAAATACTCCATGCTACACACATTATATTAAAGCGTGAACATGGGTGTGCAGGTAACCCTATGAGAGGGAATAAACCCCTTGGGTATTATCCCAGGTGTTAGAACTTGCTGATATAGCAGTTTTATTTTCAGATTTTGAGAAACTTCCAAACTGATTACTAAAGCGGCTTCACTTGTTTGCAGCCCCTCCAACAGCATGTAAGGGTTCCCACTTCAGCACCAATTGTTGCTGCTATTCATATTTTTCTGGCTACCATTCTGACTGGAATGAGAAAGGATATTATGTTTTTTAAGACAAGTTTCTTTACTTAACTGAAGATGTTGAATATCTTTTAAATATTTCCTTTTAAGAACATCTTTTAAGTTTTGCCTTGCACCTTATTGTCTGAGAACTCTCTTTTTAGGCTTATAGTCCACTATTTAAAAATGAGTTGTTTGGATGTAGGGTTTGTTTTAGTTCTGTATGTATTTCTGACCCCATTGTGCTGTCAGACACACAACTACCATTCTCTAGGCTGCCTCTGCATTAGATGCAGAGAACAATATAGTTGGACTTTGTGTGTTCTGTAAATTTGAAACTATTAACAGTAAAAAGTTGATGAAATGAGATAAATACCTTCTGTGAAATGGAAAATTCACTGGTGATGACATACTGTGGCAGGTATTTTGTGTGAAAGTGAAGGTTGATATCTCTGTAATACTCCCTGCCTCTTTCTTCAGACATTGATTTATATGACATCTGTAATACCTTGAGTGAGCACAGGTAAACCTTGTCTGTAGACTGTCCGGATTTTTATTTAAAGGTAAAATGAGAAAGCAATGTAGCTAAGTATAGATACATATATTGAAATAATTCTAAAATTGGTATTTGGGAATCCAACTTTTAAAAGAGAAAGCAAACATTAGTGTCCTTACATCATCTGAAACATCGTTTCTCATCTCTCCATCATCTTTGAGAGGTTCCAGGTAATGGTCACTTATATTGCTTGACAAACTTGCATGTGTCAATAGGACAATGAATTTTGGGGAGACACTTACAAAATTGGAACCTTTAAATGGAAGTTTCCTTTTATGGCTGTTAGCTCTGTAGAGCTCTCTTTGCTTATAGGTGCTTAGATTCATCTGACTAACCACACATCTGCATGGAAAATAACTTTCACCATAATACAAGAGCAAGCAAATTGGCCTCTTTGATCTCTAGTCCTGGAGGCCAACACCATTGACCTAAGGAAGCTGGGATATATATAGAATCAAGGGTTGCAGGCCTAAAACCATCAATCAGAGCTGGAATGGCCTGTATAAGGTACTCTGCTCCTGAGAGTGTCAGATTCCCATTTGGAAAAGAAGTGCACCACAGAAAAATTTTCCATCTTCAATACTCTATGATTCCCTAAACATTTAGAGCTGTGCAATTCTTTCTGTCATGACAGTAATTAGTGATTTATTTATGGATTACCTAGAACATTTTTGAAAGGTTTATAGTCTATTCCTGATGTAGAGAAATGCTTTTTTTTAAGAATATTTGTTTTGCCTCTCATGAATAAAAAGGTGATTGAACAAGGCATGCATTCATCATTTCATTTATTGCCCTGAAACAACAAGTATAATTTATAAGCCAATAGTACATTGGGGAGTGTTATACACGTTTGAAAAGAATGTCTTAAATTAATGGGAGGCCAACAATACACCAGTGCAGTACCCCCTAAGGGAATATTTAAGAATATAGCCAGAGAAGTAACTTGCTTACATTCTATTGGATATGATATATGTTTATTTTTCTGGAATACTGATAAGGAGAAAAAAAGCCATTGACTCTGGTTTGGCCTTCTCTGTATTTCCTAATATATCTAAGAAGAATAGGTTGATAATCACAGATTTCTGTTAGACTCAAAATGATTGCATGCCTGTTAAGGGATATATGTGCATAGGGCTGTTTCTCTGTCATTTACATAGACAAACATAATGAAAACAAATCCTGGAAAATTTTAGAAACTAGTGACAAAGCAAAGTGAGTTGCCATTATATTGTCAAGGCCCATGTGCAAGAAAAGACCTTTTTTAGAATTAATGAAATTGATAGAAATTATTTATAACTTCTTGTCACTATTAAGGTCTTTACTCTATAAGCTTGGGACTTAGTACCATCATAAAAGTTATTTCTCTTACTTGCAACATTTCCAATATGTCATTGCACATGCAGCTCTCTATCATACCACAATGTGTGGTTTACATGAAACTACTTTGCATTTTTAGTCACAGACATAGCGTTTTTGGTGTTTATTTATAAAGAACTTAAGTAGATCTCAAGTCCACGTTTCTTATCAAGCTTAGGAAGGAATGACAATTAAGACCTAAAAAATATCACTAAGTTCATTCCACATTCCAATAGATTTATGTGTGAAAAATCCAAATCTAGTTCACTGTAATTTTTAGAAACACTCTAATGAGTTTGGGTAATGTGAAGATCAAATTAGTTCATGTCTGTTAACCCACTCAAAAATGCCTGGTGCATAGTATACATTCAATAATTACTAACATTATCTAATTCCCATGCCAATAAAATTCTAACAATGACAAGTGGAAGGGAGAGGGCCTTAAATGAGTGGGCATACTGAAGACAATAATTAATGGAAAAGGGGGGCAATGAAATTGAAAGAGAACGTGAAAGGCTATATGCAAAGATTTGTAGGAAAAAAACGAGGAAAGAAGAAACAATGTAATTATATTACAGTATCAAGAAATAAAATCAATAAAAATACTATAGAGAGATAAGAAGGCTAAGCAACAGAATCTACACTAGATGGAAGAACAGGGAACAAAGCCCTTTCTACTTTTGTGGTGCAAATCTGTGCACATCCAGGAAGAGTCAGAAGGGCCCTTATCCTGGGGCATCCAAGCACCGATGGCTGCGAACAACAGTAATGTACTACCATCAAAACCAAATAAATTATATCCAATATTCTCTGCCTAAGAAAGCATGCAAATCATTATAAAAATTTATAGACTCCCATCTAAGCCAGTTATGACTTCAATGGTAATGTTTCACCCATAAACTCTGTGCAATCTAGAAAATCTACTTTTGGGCTATACATAATGTCTATCTAGACAGTAAACATTTACTTAATTAAATTATGGTCATTAATCCCTGAAATCTCTAGTCCTAAGTTTTAAGTGTCCAAGTAGATATCATATGTCTCAAGGACAAAAATGTATCTCTGGGCATATTATCTTCAAACGACAAGACATTAAAAACAGCATTTAATTGTTGTTCCTCGGATAGTTAACAAAGTAGCGGACACCTGTTTACATATTTGGTGCAATGAGATCATAAACTCATCTAGAAAGGAAAATACTTTATATTCATTGGCACACCTTGGTTTCTTTTTTATTTTTTTTTAATAAATGAATCCATTAGGATGGGTTCACATGAGACATGATGGAGGGTATTCTAATTAAAGAGATTTGATGAGGGGCTTCTCTTAGAAGAAGAGAGTTATAAACAGAAGGAAGCATAGAACAATTTAACCACAGTATTAAGTTTACTGAAACTAGCTTTATATGGTACTCTGGCTGAAACAAGTCATGACATCCTCAGGTCAGTCCACAAAGCTGTCCTGAGGATTCCTGGATAACTTGGCTATTGAGTACTGATAGTTAGAATTATGGGAGTACTATCGTCCAGACAAATCCACATAAATGCAATAGGTCCCATTCATTAGAGACAAGGAACCAAGTAAGTAGGAATGTAGGTAATGAGCAGTTAATGATAGAGTGTTAATAGACCATACATGCGAAAGAATAACGTCCAGTTATTTTTATGTTTTAAATTTTTTTAATTTTTATTTAACTTTTATTAATTACACTTTATTCCTTTTGTATTCCCCCCCTTAAGCCCCTCCCTCCTGCCCTCCCAGCCCCACCCTCCCCCCCCCTTTCTGCATGCATGCCTCTCCCCAAGTCCACTGATAGGGGAGGTCCTCCTTTCCTTCTTTCTGATTTTTTTTTTTTTTGTTCTTCTCAATGCAGTTTATTCAGGAACCTTGAACAATCTTCTGACCCTGGGGAAAGCCAGCCCACAGCTTAAATAGCCTCTGGGTAGCCAACCCCAGCGTGCCTCGTGGGCAATGCAGATAGGTCCACATACATGGAAGCAAGCCAGATCCTCAGCCTTAGCCAAATATGGAGTTTGTGACAGAGAGCACTCACCATCGGGAAGGTGGAAGGCGGAAACCAGCTCCATCTTTAAGGCGCGGCATTTCGCAGCTCTCTACAGTTTCCCCTTTTTGTTTTAGACGCATCAGGCAAGAGTAGAGGTCTGATCTCTGATATTAGAAATAAATTGTGACTTTGTACCAATGTTCATTTAGGTGTCATCCACCCAAAGAGCATCAGACCCGTCCAATACCTTTTTCTCAGAGGCGGGACCTGGGCCTCAACCCGCATGCAATCAGACATGCTCTTCTCTGGGTCCAAAGCAGCTGACCCTTAATGCAGTGCTTAGCCTCGCATCCTGAGCGTAAAATTTCAGCTTTTTATGGTATCTAACCATGCTTGGGGAGACTGTCCTGCTTCAATGGCTGTAAAGGCCTGAATGGTCATAGCTGCATTACACTGTTGTGAGATTCTAATCTTGCATATACACCACAGGCAAACCAAGGAGACCAACACCGGAAGGCCTGCTAACACTCCCATGCCTGCCCATTCCTTCAGATGATTCATGGCTGCAGCAATCCATGATGGTAATCCTGTGGCTAGTCCTGCGTCCACTCTGGTAGAATTTGCCGTAACAATGGCCACTCTCAGCTGCTCCATCATAGTATCGAATTCTTCAGTCCAATTACCTAAAATATAGCTAGACAATTGTTTAGACAGATTTGCAGCACAGGAAAAATTCTCATATTGTATGCTAGTGATATGAAGTCGAGCATACTTCCATTGACAGCCAAGTTGAGCGATTTGCCATAGGGTATCAATTTGCTCCTGCACGAGGTCAGTCCTCTGATTGAACAACATCAAGTCTCCTTTTAGTTGAGCATTAATTCCTTTTTGTACATCTAAGGCATGAGCTACATTGGCTAAAAGATTATTTAGGGTCTGAGCAGTCTGCATAGTATGACTCCTGGCTAATGCCGCAGTGGTAGCTCCAACAGCCACCAATGAGATGGCAGTAACAATGGCGGCTGTAATTCCAAGATCCCTTTTCTGTCTGAAGAGAGTCATAGCGTGAGGGGCATCAACAAGCACAAGCACCCAGCGAGGCATGCGAGTAACCAGGGCATACCTAAATTTACTAGCATTCCGGCATTGGGCAAATAAAGCAAGTATCATTACCACAATTACTTGGCTCTATCTGGCTAACAATGAATAAAAATGGGGGTTATAAACAAACAGGTGAGGACTTATAGTAATATTATGAGAATCCTTAACCCCCTCGTTGGAACATCCTGCATCAGTTCTAGAACTAGCAGTGGTGGTGTCCGAGGTCTGAGTAGGTTCAGAAGACCATTGCCCCCAGGGGCGAGATGTGCTCCATGTAAATTGACTAACTCCATGTTTTCCTCCACTTCTGAAAGTCATTTAAGGTTCTTAAATTATCTTTTCTTTTTTTTTTAATTTTTCATCAATTACACTTTATTCATTCTGCATCCCCCCATAAGCCCCTCCCTTCTCCCCTCCCGATCCCACCCTCCCTCTTTTTTCTGCATGCATGCCACTCCCCAAGTCCACTGATAGGGGAGATTCTCCTCTCCTTTCTGATCTTAGTCCATCAGTTCACATCAAAAGTGGCTGCATTGTCCTGTACTATGGCCTGGTAAGGCTGCTCCCCCCCAGGGGGTGATGAGCAAAGAGCAGGCCAGTCAGATTATGTCAGAGGTAGTCCCTCTTCACATTACTATGTAACCCACTTGGAGACTGAGCTGCCATGGGCTACATCTGTGCAGGGATTCTAGGTTATCTCCCTGAATAGTCCTTGGTTGGAGTATGAGTTTCTGGGAAGTTCCCTGTGTTCAAATTTTCTTGTTCTGTTGATCTCTTTGTGGAGGCCCTGTCCTCTCCAGCTCTTACTATTTCCCAATTCTTACATAAAATTCCATTCACTCTGCCCAACATTTGCCCATCAGGCTCAGCATCTGCTTTGATAATCTGTAGGGCAAAGGCTTTCAGAGGCCCTCTGTGGTAGGTTCCTAGGTTGTTTCCTGTTTTATTTTTCTGATATCCATCCTCTCTATTTATTAATTACATTTTATTCTGTTTGTATCCCAGCTGTAACCTCCTCCCTCCTCACATCCCAAACCCGCCTTCCCTCCCCCATCACCTCCCATTCCCCTCCCCAAGTCCACTGATAAAGAAGGTCCTCCTCCTCTTCCCTCTCATCCTAGCCTATCAGGTCTCATCAAGATTGGTTGCACTGTCTTCCTCTGTGACCTGGTAAGGCTGCTCACTCCTTAGGGGGGAAGTAATCAAAGAGCCAGCCACTGAGTTTATGTCAGAGACATGAACTAACTAGGGTTCCCTTACTAGGGAACCCACTTGGAGACTATGCTGCCATGGGCTATATCTGTGCAGGGATTCTAGTTTATCTCCATGCATGGTCCTTGGTTGGAGTATCAATCCACTTCTTACAATGTTCAAATCTTGATTCTTGCTTTAATTCACATGAACCAGGGAAACTTAATGGTGGACCATGACTGATCACAGTATCTGCAAAATTTAGTGAATGCAAAACTTTCTTCATACAGTTGGTCCTAATGTGGTGAGGATTCTCAATTTCTACACAGGCATCTTTAAACTCAGACACAGAGTCAACAGGCATGCATGGGTTGGTTGGTAGAGTGATTCAGACTCTATGCACATGGTACCTCTGTTACCATTACCTTTCATTGATATCATTGAGTGTCTCCTCATGGGTATTGAAAAGTTACATGAATGTTAAAATGTGTCCTAATAAGTCACCTGAAATAAAAAATATTTTCTTCTGTTTTATTATAATACAGTCCTGCTCTTCATAATGATAGACTCAGAATTTCCTTATATGCTTGATGTCTACTGAAAAAAAAGAATGCCAGAGTGAACAGAGAAAGTCACAGATAGAAGTTGCTAGAATGACTTCTACATATCTTGGTGGGAACTGCTTGTCTTTAGGGTATTTTGACTTCAAGACAAAATGAGAAGGGTCTATGGATTAAGTCCTGCTCAGACAATTAAGAATTTCGATTTTAAATGAGCAAATCTTCAGAGAGGTGGAAAATGTGCTTATATAAGTTTGCAAACACAACAGTATGTGCTATTCTGTCTTGGATTAAGACAGAGTTATTTTGGGTGATGGAAATAACAGAGGTTTTAAAGTTCAGTGTATAGTACAAAATTCTGTGATATTCTTTACTATCTTCAAAACTGTCCGTTTTTGATGTCAATAATGAGACCAGAGTGACATTTCTAAGTGTGAAATGTCCTTTTTTTGAGAATTCATGGGTTTTCCAAATGTCGTGTTTGCCTTTTTGTGGCAGAAGATTCAAAGTCAAAGATGCCAGTAACTTGGAATGAATTGCCAACAACATCTATCATTTATATAGCTCTCAAAATATTCTTTTATATTTCAGATGTTTTCATACACTTAAGATTTACCATCTGGAATACACATATTCTTTAAAAACCTTAATGTGTTTTGCTACACACACTCATGCAATTTAACTCACCTGGTGTTGCCAATATAGTGGGCCAGCATGATGTTTACCAGGTAGTCACTTTTATTCAGATTGTAAACGGGGAGCAAAAAATTTTGTAAAGCATCATGGAAAAATATACTGGTATTTAAACAACCTGATTGAATTCTGTTTCAAGTGATCTTCTTGTAATCATTGAGAATAAAAATGTCTTTTTATTCTTGATAACTTTTATCGATACGTGGCTCATGCTATTATTTGGTTACTATATACAGCTTACTTCCAATGTTTGAGGAGCTTCACCTGTTTCCTACTGTTCTAGGCTGATGAAGCCTCATGGACACACTGCACTGTAGACTCGTACTACTATCTAATTTACCAAAGAGACTTCAGACTTAAACTACTGAGCTCAAAATTTCCTGTTTGACAAGCTCCTACTGCATATGTGAAACAAGCATCTGAACCCTGATTTCCATGCCCAAATTTCTGTATTTATTACCAGAAAGCATGCGGTTCCCAGACCATTAGCTCAAGAACCACAGTTCAAGTCTATCCCCAGATTGGCAAATCAGCCCAGATGCAAAAACAGTGTGAAAATCCAAGGTAATAGGTCTTCCAAAACAACTTCTAATTATGTAATAATTAAATTCAATGGAATGTCCTCAAATAATTCTTAGACAAGTTGTTCAAAAGCATGATTATAACTATGTTCAAACAATTGAAGATATGAATACATTTTACAAGGAGAAAAATAAGAAGATGAATGAAATGAAGAAGTTGGAACAAGATATGTAATTGGAATTTAATAAAGAGAGGATTACTGTAGAAAAGCCAAACTGAAATGACATTGGAAATGAAAACCCCATAAGTCAAATAAAAGCCTGAATGAGAAGTCTCACTAACAGAAAACATCATTTGGAAAGGCTGTGAGGGCTTGAATATAACCTAGAGACATTGGCTCACACAATAAAGGCCAGTGTTAAATTTGTAAAAGTACATAAAGGATACATGGAACAATTTGGGGATACCATGGAAACACTAAACATTTGTTTTATCAGCCTGGAAGAAAGAGACTGTGATACTAAAATCACAGAATATATTTTCTGTAAAATAATAAAAGAAAACCTTTTTTTATGTCTGGAGAAACACACTCGCATACAGGTACAAAAGGCCTACAGACCTCCAACCAGACAGGACTAGGAAACAAACATTCCATGACATTATAATTAAAACAATAAAATACAAAAATAAAGAATGCATACTGGCAGCAGCAAGAGAGAAAATTTGTAACACTTATGTAGGCAGACCCATCACTATAACACTTGATTAATAAACAGAAACTTTGAAAGGTAGAGGGGCCTGGAAGTGTATATTTCAAGTTCTGCAAGATCACAACTGTCAATTTAAACCATTAGACTCAGAAAAAAAAAATCAAAAAGTGAAACTCAGTGAGAAATAAAACCTCCATTATACAAACATATCAAAAGAATCTTTAATAATTTAGTCATCTCAAAAGAGGATAGTGGAGGGAATAATTTATTCACTCTGAAGAAAAGGATAAAGTCTTGAGGCCAGTACAGAAGAAATAGCTTGTGTATTGTATGGCTGTAGCATCTGTCAATAAAAAACTGATGACCTATAGTTTAGGCAGGAAATGGGAGGTGGAACATATGAAGAGTTTGAGAGGGAAAATTGGGGTATACTGCTCATCATTCTTGATAACAAATTCTCAAAACAAAGACTATTCCTACATAAGATTGAGTAAATAGTAAGATCTGGAGAGAACAGGAACTCCACAAGGAGAGCAACAGAACCAGAAAATTTGAACACAAGGGTCTTCCCAGAGACTGATACTCCAACCAAGTACCATACATGGAGATAAACTAGAATGCCTGCACAGGTGTAGCCCATGGCAGTTTAGTGTCCAAGTGGGTTACATAGTAATGGGAAGAGGGACTTGCATCTGACATAATCTGACTGGCCTGCTCTTTGAACACTTCCACCTGAGGGGGGAGCAGCCTTCCCAGGCCACAGAAGATGACAATGCAGCCACTCCTGATGAGATCTGATAGACTAAGATCAGAAGAAGGAGAGGAGGACCTCCCCTGTCAGTGGACGTGAAGAAGGGCATGCGTGAAGAAGGGAGAGGGAGGGTGGGATTGGGAGGGGAGAAGGAAGGGGCTTATGGGGGGATACAAAGTGAATAAAGTATAATTAATAAAAGTTAAAAAAAGATTGAGTAATAAGATGAAAATCTATAAGCTTTCCACTTATTTTGAATACCACACAGGTAAATTGCTGACTATTTAGATTAGTCCACATCTCTCACTACTCATTCAGTTTCTAGTATGCGTAGACAGTTGTGAATCCAAGTAACCCTTATGCCAATGCAGTGATACTGAACACTGTACACACAGTGAATTTATGTGAGGTGCTTATGTGGAGAACAAATGATAACAATTGTAACAATTATCAAGCTTTCCCAATTTCATTACATGCATGCCCAATTTCAATAATACATATATACATACTTAATTAACATATGCATGTCCATGTATGCATATATACATATCATGTATACATATAGACATGTACAAGTATACATATTCATATATTCAAAATGTATTTTGATTCCCAGTATCTGGATGTTTTTCTTTTTCCCTTTTACTGAACTCCTTCTTCCCAAGAAGTCTTTCTACTGTTTTCTTGAACTGTTTTTAGCCCACTGCATTTAAATTCTATACTAAGGATAATGCTTAGAACTTTGAAATTTTACTGAAAAAAGTACTTTTTTTTTTTTTTGGCTTTGTACAGAGGATAAACTATGGAACAGGTAAATTTTCCTTTATGGAAACAGTAAATGGCTAAACAATTATGGTTATAATTGTTGACTGAGTCCATGCTGCAAAGAATATGTTTTTACAAATATAATCTTCATTTGCTTGAACTAAAGACACTGCCATAAACTAAATCCCATATTTATTTGTATCGAGTATATATGCAGAGAGAGTGCCTTATAGTGTTCTGTGTGGGGGACAAGGGGAAGATATCTGAGCAAGATGCTGTAGAATGTCAAAAAATAGGCTGTGAGGGAAATAAAAGAGCTTTAATTAGGTGCTGAGGTCTAAATGGCATCCATGCTGACAGAATCCTGTCAGAGAAAGGTTTCTGTGGCCCTGATAAGACGTTGAGGAGTGACAGGCTTGTGCATGTTTTGGTCTTTGGTGAAGCTGCTATTAGAATGGCATTTTATTATTTTAGTGAGTGTTTGATCATCTCTTATTTCTATTATGTATTTCACCTTAACCAGATCATATATTTATCTTTTCATGCATTATGTATATTCTAATTCTTATATTTAAATATATGTTAGAAAGGACAATAGTTAGAATTTATATAGTCATATTTAATATATAAATAGTTCATCATTGATATGTATTTGCTGAAAAAATTACTCATCTCTGTATTTCTAGGTCCCCAAATCCAAGGCTACTCAGAACAAAGACTTCTGGACACTGCTGAATTGCAGTAGTGACAGTGTGGTAGCCAAGGCTGTAAGTGACATTCTAGATTTACAAAGTACAAATATAAGGCAGTCATATACATGCTTAGATGAGATTTACAGAGTGGTGGGACCTGGGATTTGCTGAGTTGGTGCATCCTGTTGGTGGCTACTGTGCTGAGCAGTAGACATTCTAGTAGAAGGTGTATAGAAATGTCAGTCACCTGAGCAAAGAAACACTTGAGGGAAAAATGCAAATGAAGGAATAAAATTATACGTGATTTTCTTTGAGTTTCTAGAAAGTTAGTTTTTTGATTAACATAAACACACAGGGGAATTCCAATATGAGCAAGTAAAAGCACCTCCAGATCATCAAATTTTTTAGGGGATTCAGTGAGAACAAGAAGAGCTGCTGCCACAGAGAAGGACTTTGCAGCCCATCCTGAAGACACCTGATAAACCAGTATCATATGGAAGGGGAGGAGGTTCTCCCCTATTAGTGGACTTGGAAAGGGGCAGGGAGGAGATGAGGGTGGGAGGGTGGTAATGGGAGGGAAAGAGGGAGTGGGATACATCAGGGATACAAAGTTAACAAACTGTAACTAACATTAAAAAAATTATAAAAAAAGAATAGCTGCTATTTGAGGTACAGATGTTGGAGTTTCATGGTGAAAAGCCAGAGATGTGTTAAAACCAGGACATTGAGAATAGAACAGGCTATAAATAAAAGTGATCCCTTGTGCAAAGGATAGGAGAGAGAGAGGGAGAAATCAAAGGACAAGAGAGTGATCCTCAGTGCAAAAGATGTTACAATTGTGACAGGGGGAAAGGAAGAAACCATAGGACCACAGACATGGACACAGCAAATACTTCTTTAATGAGGCACAGGAACTGGAATCCTCATGGAAGTTCTCCCTCTGGGGTGTTTCTGTTTCCCAGCACCTGGGAACCACCATATGAAGGAGTTCTCAGCTCACTGCTTAGGGAATATCCACATGCCCCTGACTTTGGAATCTGTAACACATGCCCCACATTGATTTAGAGAGTTTTGGTCTTCAGAGATACTTGTTTGGAGAAAATTGCGGAGCTCAATGGAATGGGAAGTGGATCTGTCATACATGAAAAACAGTTATCATCACTTTAGGACTGCAGATACAGGAGCTATGAAAGGAATGGTTATTCACATGGTATAAAATCAGGAGCTTTCTGTGAGAAAGGTTAGATTCCCCAGGGACCCTGGATTAGCTATTACCACTTTCTTCGGTAGAAAACAGACGGTTTTCCCACTGTCCAAGACAGGCATAGGTGTGAAAACCAAGACGCACCAGTGGGACTGTTAGCTCACCCAAAGAATACAAAGAAATGAAATGAGAAGAAAACACTCCTGGTAAAATTACGTCTCCCCACAGTCACAGCACTACTGATAAGCAGGGCATCTGATCGACTATAATTGTCTCCAAATACAAGGCATCCTCCTCATCTTGTCAGAGTAAGTGACACAAAGAAGAAAAGGTCAAACAGCACACAGCATGTGCTCTGTAAAACGGCACATATAAAAGAGGTCACAGCAAGGTCTGGTCTGCAGAGCTTGAGAATGTTCAATTTGTCCATGTAATTGACCATCTTGATTTGAAGCCATTATTTGATAATGCCATTTATATACAATGAACAGAAATGTTGGAACAGAAGGATATTGTTTCAATGAAACAAATCAATATATAATAAACCAATAATCAATATAATACTAAATTGGGAACTCCAGAAAATGTTTCCTTTAAAATCAAGAAGGAGACATAGGTGTTGACTTCATATTTTGCCCATACAGCACTTGAAATTTTAATGAGAACAATCAGGCAAGGGAACTGTACAGACTCATCTTAAAAATAAAGTACAAATGACTGGTAAGACAACATCACTATTTTTAGCTCTTATGGTCATGTAAACCAAAAGAACATTGAGATTCCTCATCACAGTCAGAATGGCAATTATAAGAATTAATTACTTAATAAATAAAACACATCTGAATACTTTATCTCTTAATGTAACGTGAGCGCAGATGAGAAGGTGGACCAGTTTCTACCTCATCTGCATGGAATGATACGAGGACATGAGTCTTTGCTTCTGGAGTTGAAAACCTGCAGTGTGGAGTCTGTTTAGTAAACAGCTCTCAAAAAGGAAACCAGGGAATCTTATCTGGAAGTCACAATCCACATTTGAATAAAGTATTACATTTTAGTGGCAACTGACAGTGTATCCAACAGTGTCAGTGTTTATGCACACAATAGGGGGTATATTAGGATATTTAAGAATCTTTTTTTTTCTTTTTGTTTCCTGATTCCCTATCATGCATCTTTCATTCATTTAAAAATTATTATATGTATGTTTTTTTTGCCTATATGTATGTTCACCATGTGCATGGTGGTCACAAACTGGTCAATACTGTATGCCTGAAACAGGAATTAGAGATGGTTGTGAGCTGCCATATGGGTGCATGGAACTGAGTGTTGGTCCTCTACAAAAGTTACTTATGCTCTTAAAAGGTGAACCATTTTTCTAACCCTCCAAACAATTATTTTCAAAGGCTGAAGTTTGAAGCCCAGTATATGCTTATTACTCATAGAATGTCTGTCCTTGGATTCAAACAAATTAGAAAATTCCAGGTTTCTTTTGAAAGCACAAAATGCTAAATACAACTAAATAAATAAGAGTAATAGAGGAAGCATCAAGTGAAACTCCAGACTATGTATTTTCTTTTAAAGTTTGTTGTTAAAGAACATTTATTCTCATTAATATTTCTGCTTTGTTGTTGCTTTAACTAAAACAAGTAAACTTTTATTAAACATTTTGAAGTGTGTCTCTCTTATGTACATGATAGGGGATTATACATCATTTTATAATCTCTTGGTGCTCCTTCTTTTCAAAAGTAGATTATCTTCTTATTATCAAATCAGGAAATAGATTCATGCTTTTACTAAGAAAAGAGATATTCTTGTGTCTCCTACCTCTTCCCATGATCTTCTTCTCTTGTCTTTCTTTTTCATGGTGGCTTTGAGCTCCAATTATTTTAAAAGTTATTTAATTTTATTCATATGAAAGTGTCAGTTCAACCAGAAATAGCATTACAGACAGTTATGAGCTGCCATGTAGGTCCTGGGAATTGAACCCTGGTCCCTTGGAAGAGAAGACAGTGCTCTTAACCACTGAGAAATCTCTCTAGTCCATTGAGCTCCTAATTTTGCATCCATCTATTAGAACAAAATTATATCCTTGATAATGTCACACCTCAACAGGAACAAAGCATGAATCTCACCATGATTACTTAAGATTAAATTCATGAGTCCACTGTTGCAATGTTTGCTGTTGGACTCCAGGATACACACTATTATTCTCCTTGGCTGAAGTGCATCCCACCTTATTGTGTTGTGTGAAGAAGAAAGAGGTAGGACTTTGTTAAACAGGCATGCATGTGTAATATGCTTACAGATTCATCTTAGTGTGTCTGTTGCTTTCACAACTTAAGTGTGCTATACCTTCTTTTCCCTGACCAGTGATCTTTCTGGTAAACTCCAAAATCCTTGCTTACCATTCTTGTCATCCTCTGAGGCATCTCAGAACATGTTTATGTTGGCTCAGCCTCACTCAAAATCTAATTGCCTTTAAATTATTTCTATACACAATCCCCAGGACATATCAAGCACTCATGTCCTGTACATTGAGTCTGTCTGCCCTGGGCAGTGTCTATACTTGGCCTCAAACCTTCCTGGAGTCCTTAAGATATGGGTCTCTAGATCTACTAATTAATATGTTAAAGAAGAAAAAAAGAGGAGCATCTGAGTTGTTTCCCGATTGACTATTACAAATAGAACTGCTACAAACATGGTTGAGAAAATGTCCTTGTATAGGTGAGCATATTTTGGATATATGCCTAGGAGTGGTATAGCTGGATCTTAAGGTAGCACTACTCCTAATTTTCTGAGAAAGCACTGATTGAATTCCAAAGAAGCTGTATAAGTTTATATTCCCACCAACAATGGAGAAGATTTTCCATTTCTCCACAACCTCTCCAGCATGTGTTGTCACTTGAGTTTTTGATCTTAGCCAATCTGATGGGTGTAAGGTGAAATCTCAGGGTCGTTTTGATGTGAATCTCCCTGATGACTAAGGATGTTGAATGATTTCTTTAAGTGTTTCTCTGCCATTCAATATTACTCTATTGAGAATTCTCTTTTTAGATCTGTACCTCACTTTTTATTGGATTATTTGTTTTTTGGTGTTTAACTTCTTCAGTTCTTTCTAAATTCTGGATTTTAGCCCTCTGTCAGATATAAGGTTGGTGAACATCCTTTCCCAATCTGTAGGTTGTTGTTTTGTTCTGATGACAGTGTCCTATGCTTTACAGAAGCTTTTCAGTTTCATGCGGTCTCATTTATTCTTGATCTCAAGGACAATGCATGGAGAGGACCTAAAACCCTGGCTCAGATATAGCCCATAGACTCAGTCTCCAAGCGGGGTCCCTAGTAAGGAGAGTAGGGGCTTTCTCTGACATTAACTCAGTGGCAAGCAGTCTGATCACCTCCCATTGTGGGATGCAGCCTTGTCAGGCCACAGAGGAAGACAATACAACAAGTCCTCATGAGACCTGATAGGCTAGGGTCAAACAGAAGGAGAGGACCTACCCTATTAGTGAACTAGGGGAGTAGCATAGGAGGATAAGAGGGAGGGAGGGTGGGATTGGAAGGAGATGAGGGAGGGGGCCATAGCCAGGATACAAATTAAATAAAGTGTAATATTTGATAATAAGACAAATAAAAAAGAAGCAAAAATGAACCATCCCCCAAGGGAGGAGCAGCCCTGCTAGGCCACAGAGGAGGACTTTGCAGCCAGTCCTGAAGATACCTGATAAAACAGGGTCAGAAGAAAGGGGAGGAGGTCCTCCCTTATCAGTGGACTTGGAAAGGGGCAGGGAGGAGATGAGGGAGGGAGGATGGGGTTGGGAGAGAATGAGGGAGCAGGATACAGCTGGGATACAGAGTTAATAAAATGTAACTAATGATAAAAATAAAAATAAGAAATAAAAGAGTAAAAAACAAATGAATGCAGATACTATTTTATTATTGAAAAAAAACAAACAAACAAGCAAATTAAAAAAAAAAAAAACACTTTGCTTTAAAGAATTTCTTTTACAAAGGAAAAAAAAAATGTCTTCCCCAAGAAATTTTTCACTCAAGAATTTTTTGCTTTTTGGGAAACTTTACCCAGACTTTCCTGTTTCCATTGTCTTTAAAGTTAAGATTTGAAGGTGAACAGAAACCAAGGGACATATTAAAATGTATTGGTCAAATATTAGCAAAACACATTCTTGCTGTGATGGTTTTTGAGCCACCATCACAAGTTGTAAAGAGGACTGATGGCAAAAGACATGACTGTCGGCTAGACTCTGTGTGACTTTCTGTGTGACCTCGAGTAACTCACTTAATTTCTCCCAGGTGCAGGTTCTTCATCTGGAAAATGAGGGTTAGCCCAGCTGAACTCTACAGGACCTCCAAGCACCAGCAACCTAGCCCCTTAAATAAGGCTAAAAGGCAAAGATGATTTTATGATCTATTGATAAGTCACATTTTTAAAATGTTTTTACTGATCTTAGCTCTTGTTATTCAAGGTCACTGGACAAAGAGCACAGCAAGCAGGCAGACCTTGTGAATTTTGCTGTCTCCTATGTCCCAGAAAGAAGAGAGGGAAAAAAAAAACTGATTCCAGTAGCTAATTCTGATGTTAAAACAATATTACAAGAAATATCTAAAGCCTTCCGAAAATATTTTGAGATATATTAATAAAGACTGATAAAGATACCTTTATTTATGCTCTCTCATGGAGTAGACATTTACTTAGAGAAATCACAGAAGTCTTAGGGGTACATAAAATACTTGAAGAGGTATTATTTTAAATCTTAATACTTTTCTCTGTTACTATATAATGCTAGACTAAGAAAAAATAGCTTAAAATTTGTAATTGCCACATGTTATCCAATTATTCTACTACAGCATTCTCTTTTTTTTTTCTTTTCTTTCTTTCTTTTTTTTTTTTTTTTTTTTTTTTATTTGTGATATAGTCTACTTAACTTCCAGACATGTCTGGTTGGTTCTACTTGTTTTATCATTGTATTATCAAAATCCTGAAAGACAGAACTTACAAACATATCATTCTGCAACGTATGGACAAGAGTTCTCCACTGCTCAATGATCTAAAGGATTAACCAAGGGATCAAGGCTCGCCCTGTAAGCCCTGCCAGAAGTAACTGTGTATTTTATGTAAGCTAATATTACTCTGTTCATTGGGATCCCCATGTGAGATTGACAGGGATTTGAGGTGGAGGACTTCTGATGGTATGCTGTGTAAAAGCTCCAGAAGATTGTCCCATGGTCTAAATTCTAAACATGGAGATTTGTAATGGTGTGTTCTCTTAATAGGTGGCACAATGTTTTGTCCTCATGCTTATATTGACATGGTAACTTGAGAACCAAAGTGATGGTTGATGACCCCTCACTTAGTATAATGAGACCTAAAAAGAAAAACAAGCAAATATTTCCAATATATTCTTGACCAAGAGCTACTGAGATAAAGACAGAAGAGATAATTCTGACTTGGAGGTAAGGATGAGCTCAATCCCATGGACAGGATGTTTTGCGAGGAAAGAAAAGGCTGATGAGTTACAAAAGTAAAAGAAAATTCTCAACATACAGGAAATTTTATCATATGTCTTCTAGAAAATCTAGAAGTCCATGGGCACTATGTTCCAGCCCTAAGAAAGAGAAACCTATTGTGTTCAGTGGTGCGAAATTACACAGTCAGGGTTTAAAGATCACTCCTATCCTATAACCAGTTTGATCTGGCTTGGATTTTAATGATAGTTCTGTGTAAGGTGACAGTGAGGATCTCAGGGAGACAAGATGAGGGGATCAAGGAAAAAGCTCTGATGATTTTCTCTCTACATCAGAAGACAATCTGATATAAGAAGGTAAAAGATCCCCAGAAATTCTTAGCACCAAAAAAGGTGGAATATTTGTTAGGAAGAAGGATGAAATTCATCAGCTTCCAGTGCTGACAAAGACCAAAATATGACCTATAGTTATTAGGTTCCTCTATCAAGGCTGATAGGCAGAGTGTGTGTCAATACAGTGTGTGTCAGTGCAAGACCTGCAAAGGCTAAAAAGACAACATGCCAATGTGGATGGAAGAAAACATCACCAGGTCCTACCCTTACTCCTCTCCCAAGACTCTGAAGGGAATAGATTAAGGATAGAGTACAGACAGATAAGAGATGCAGATAGAAAAAAACGCATAATGGAGATACTTAAAGAGGGTGAAGCTAAGCGCTATCACGTAGATCATCTTAATCACAAAATAGGCTGTCTAAAGAGATATTCCACTGCATTCTACCAAATTTGAGGTAGTTTTAATTATTGGCAGTTTAAGAGGGGTACTGAGGTTAAGCCTGCATTCATGTGTGTGTGTGTGTGTGTGTGTGTGTGTGTGTGTGTGTGTGTGTATGTGTGTGTGTGTGTGTGTGCTTATGTGTGTTAACATATTGCATCAAAATCTCTAGGATGTTCCCCACATTCATAATAATACTGGCAGTCACTTAACTTTAACAAATGGTTGGGAAAAGCACATAGAAGAAGGAAGAAAAAGTCAAGTGTCTGCTTTGAGGTGTAACAGAAAGACCTAGAAAATTCATGATGACGACATGTGCTTTCAGGTAGAAATAAAATAAAACAAAACAAAACAAAACAGAGCAGTGACTGACTCAGAGAATACATACTTAATCTACTGTCATTCTGCAGTCATGGTTGCTATACTGGGGATGTTTATTTTCTTCAGAGTAAGTGAAAATTACTCAGAGCCTTGCTATAGATCCTGGTGCAGAGCCTGGCATTTTTAAGGAAAAGAAAAATGCCATCACATCCTTTTCTTTTTTTTTTTTTTTTCTTTTACCACATATAGATTTATAGAAGTTCCAGAGAAGGACAATGCTTCAGTGTTTTTAATACTATTTTATTTTTATTTTTGAACATCAATTTCATTATATACATCACAATTATATAATTTTCCCTTAACAGGGTGTACTGGTGATTTATGTAAGTCTTTCATCTCTGTGCATTTTTGCCAAGTTGATGTGTATAATGGATAGTGTTAACTGAAGACAGTGTTAACAGAAGAAATAACTCTGTGGTATATAGAATTAAAATGGTTTATTGTGTGTCAAATATGGCTCATAAACATGGATTCAAGTCACTTGAATAATATGTTTCACTGTAGAAGTCTCATAAACATTTATAATCTTCATTATCTGACAGACTTATGTCTTTACTCTCTAATGTATGTTTTTTAAAAAGCAGGCAAGTATTAATTGTGCACATTTAATGAGCTTGACTGTGATGTTTCCGTGCATGAATGTAGAATGAATAGATCACACATACCCTCTTTTTTCCAACACCCCTCTTCTGACTTCTCTTAGCCTTCTTAGTACCTTAATATATGCTTAAAATAGATGTACTATGTGGCAGTGTGTTTTCTGTGTCTTCTGGAAAGGCATATTGTTCCCATGAACTATCAAACTGTGTGTCAGTAGAAGACATGCAAAGGCTACAACAACCAACATGCCAATGTGGGTGGAAGAAAACTACCCCAGGCTCTACAGCCCGAATTAAGAGCTACAGGTAGTTGATGTATGCTGACAGATGCAGAAACGTTTTTGAGGGGGGTTGGTGGACAAGATCCTAATTCTAAGTAGTGATCCCTAACTATACACAAACAAAGGTAATACAAATTAAACTTAGAATGTTATGTACATATAAAAAAATAAATACAAGAAGAAGAAATTGTAATTTTGAGCAGAGATTGGGAAAACATAGGAGGAGATGGAGGAGGTAGAAGGGTGTAAAATATGTTGCATATTAGGTGATTTATGGAGCAAATTCCCAAAATAAATATAAGGATCAAAGAAAAGAATTCAAGTTGAACTTTAAGAAACATGACAAAACAAAACAATAATATTGCCAATAATTATTTATCTTGGAAGCAACGGTGGTTTCTGTGAAGATGCATCAATACCGTGTGTTTTTATTTAGGTTCCAGTGAGCTATGACTGGACACTGGCCACACATGGGTTGCCTCTAAGTCTGTACACCATGGCAAAAAAAAAAAAAAAAAAAAAAAAAAGAATGGCTGGCTACTGTACTGCTTTCTTTGTACCAGACAATTCTACCAGAAACAAAATCAAAAAGAAAAAAGGAGAATCAAAGATGAATAAGTGGGTGTCTAAAAGGCTGAGGATCCTCCCGTCTACTTTCAGGAGACATTTAGCCTGTCGGAGAGACACTATGTGCAGTCTGTGTTCATCAGAGGAGGCCGCATTTGCTGAGTTAGCTGGGAGCTTCTGAGCCCTGCTGTTGTCAGGCTCAGCAGACAAACAGCAAAATAGGCTTGAAGGTGGCGACAGGCACAGCAGATCTCTCTGTGTAGGCTCCAGCCTGGCGGATTATAAAGAGGGGAAAACATGTAGCAGAAGACAGAGCCTCAGTAGCCAGGGAGGATGACCCCAGCAGCTCACATATGGGAGAGGTGTGCTTGCCTCCAGCCTGCTTCTGTCTGGGTCTCCTCAACACTAGCCGCTAACAAACGAGAAATCAATAGCTGCATCCGCTCCATGCATTGGGGTTCTGCAAAGCAATTTGGTTCCAGGAAATCTAAATGATTTGGTGCTGCGGATGCCAGTTTCAGGGTCGTCATACAAAAGACTAACAGTGTGTGGGCGTGTACTGATGGAGTCCAGGGGAAAGACAGTCCACTAACACAAATGTCAGCTGATTCCAGAATGGACAGGTAGGCTCTGTCACCGTAGGGAGGATGATTTAGGAGACGTGACTCAGGGTGTAGAATGGAAGCTGAAGCCAGTAGCATGCCTGACTACAGTGAACACTCTGCATTGGACAGTGAGAAGGGGTTTTATTCATAAAAAGGAAGATGATGCTCAGAACAGAAGTGCACTGTTTTAAAAATCACATCACTATACATATATACATTTATAAAGGAATGTAATATAATGCACACACATACATGTTTATATGTACAACTTATGCACTTACATATAGTAGTGATATATAAATATTTATGTTTGAAATTTGCAGTGGGGGAGTGACAAACAGAAGTTTTATACTTTCAAACATAAGAAATATTAAAAATGACAGTTTTCATAAGTTGATAATGCCTGAATTTTGAGGGGGAGAAATTAAATGAATCAAAGGAAAGAGTGTGTTCCTTACTTTGTACACTATTTCCAAAGTTATTAGGAATACAAGTTAATTTCAATAGTCATTTTACTATTTTTCACATAAAATTATCCACATAATATGTGAATGGTGTAGCTTCCTCAAGTGATCTGACTGTGTTTTCTTAAATTTATATGCTGGAATACAGATTACGAAGGGGATGGTGGTGAGAAAGAAAAGTTATGGAAAAGATAAAAATATATCAGTGAAGGGTTGGAAAAATGTCTGCAGCCATTTTCCAACACTGTACCAGAGATAGAATCTCCCAGGACTTCCCAGTCTCCAGAACTACACAGACTATAATCTCAAGGATATATGATCCATGGCATATGGTTAGAGCAGCCAGAGCTGATTCAGACAAATAGAAGAGTTAACTTCTTAAATGTTCATTCTTGAAAGTATATAATTCCAACTATAAGTTTGATTTTCATTTGCAAATGAATCATGTCTTTCCTTCCAAGTAAATGCAATAACAGATGTTTAATTACAACAGGAATGTTGGAGTAGTGATGTGGCAGTGAAGGTAGTTTGAGCAAAAGAGGGAAATTAAAAAACTATCAAGGAAAAGGCAAGGGGAGAGCAAGAAGAGAAGAGGGAGCTAAATCTAGAGAAATCAACTATCTTTTTTCCTACCATTGGAAGCAAAGTAAATGCTAGTCCTCTACCAGTAGCTTCATAATGACTAAGCATTACTCAAGATTAGTAATTACCTGAAGATAGAGGGAATAGGGTACTTACCTCCACAGATTATATATCTACCTCTTAAAATGACTTGACATGTCTGAGCACTCCTAGGGAATACAGTGCCTACTAACATTTTTTTTTTTAATTCAGCCCCTACTATATGTCAATTGTCATATGCAACACTGCATGGGAGGTATTATGGTTTGGTTCTACAATGACTCCTCCAAAAGCCATTGGCTTAACAGCTAGTTACTTGACAGCCAGATGATGTACTCTGAAGATAAAAGTATCATGAGAGCTGTGACCCATTCCATGGGTTGCTTTATTGATAGGTTGATAATTTGATGGGCTATTTTTAGATGATGAAAACTTAGAAGGTAAGGCCTAAATGAAAAACAGTTTTATAGTTCATGATCTGCAAACCATATCTTGGTCTATTCTGCTCCCTTCCCCAATCCTTCCTGGTGGCAGAGAATTTGGTTGTTCTTTTGACTCACGCACCCAACACTATGACATCCACTCTTCCATCATACCCAAAACAATGCAACAAGTTGCCCTTCCATTGAAACCTCTGACACTGAGAAAAAAAAAAATGTCTTTTATTTTTCAAGTTGTTTTATTCAGGTATTTTGTAACAGTAACCAAAACCTGACTAAAACAAAAACAAAGATAATAAGGACACCCTTATATGATAATACGTTTATGAAAAACTAAGTCACTTCATGTTATAAACATAAGTGTAATAATATCAATTAGCAACAGAAGGAATTTTTAAACCATACAACCAAGCAAGTGCGGAAGACAGGGTCTAAATTTCTTTTCTGATTTTCAAGATACAGAAAATATGTAAAGATAGTTCTCATAACAGGAGTTGAACTTAGAAGTATATTTTGCCTGCAGCCAATACATTGTAGACAGCTCAAAGACATGGAAAAAACAGTGCTTCTGGCATTTGAAAGCAATTATCCATCAGACCAGAATCCCTTCCTCACTCCTTAGAACTAAAGAAATTCCATAAGGCATCTACCTTCTGGCCATTTGTTTACAGAATGAGAGCTAAGAGGAGGTCTTCCACATTGAATGACTGAAAATAATGTTGAACTGTGAAGAGTTCACAGGGACACGGGGGAATTATAAGGAATTCTAATTTCAGTGTCCATAGTAAACTTTCACTGAGTTTGCTAATTGACAGGCAGTCTGTGGCTGCCTTCACACCAGGACTGCAGAAGAGTGGGTTGTGGTGACAGGAACTGTCTAGTAGGAAGTTGTGAAACAGTTAAGGAAAAGGAAGAGGGGCTTTTTTCCCCCTATTTCTCATTAGCTTGTAGAACCTCTTCTCAATACTCCGCACAGCTCCATTAGTCCTGCTTTGCAGGGAGCATGAAGAATTGAACCTGAAGTACCCACTGAACATCCTGCATGAAGAGGGACCTGGGCTCTTCTACCAACCTATCCTAGCCCTGTTCTGTAAACAAAGGTGAGTCATTAGCACCCTGTTCTCACTGTAATGATTTTCATAACCTTTGCTTCTATTGTTCTTAGATTAATACTGACCACATCGAACAGGCAAATGGGTAACCAATTAACTGGAATTCTTTACAGTCAGGATTCAGCCCTGTGTCTCCATACATCTTTCTTAATCTTCCCTTTGGAGTCTGTTTTCTCATTTAGGCTTGAAGTAAATAGTGCAAGTCATAGGCTGGTTTTCTTCTCTCTTGTTTTCTCTTTCCTTGAAAAATAATGCTGAAGGAATTGTTTTGCAGTTGAAAATTAATGTAACCTATTATGTCCAGGAAATTTCATCAATATATTACTTGCCAAGCCCCTTGGCCATTGTGAAGAAAATAATTTTAATTTATCTCATTTTTCATTGCTGAGTCAATGATTGTTTAACCTAAAATGCCACTGTGACTAAGTGCCCAACCTCATGGTCCTTGGCTGTTTTACTAGGATTCAGCTATTATGCCTATCAGGTTCAGCCTTAGCTAAAATTGTCATATTAACAGGGCCACTGTCAACTTGCTTTTGTTTTTATTGTTTTAATTTCTGCTTTTCTACTTTATTTTGTATTTACAATGTTCTCCTTAAATGTTCAAAAATAATGTCTCTCTCTTTTTAGCCTCTTGGTTATTTTCTGCTAGTGAACATTTCTTTCCCAGCTTCCAGAACCTTTTCTGGAGCATGGAGCAATGTGGTCAGCCTGGGTTAATTTGGCTGTTGTGATTACAACCCCTGTTGTGATTTCTAGGCCGGTCTGCTCACTAAGGCCAGAGCAGCAGCATCCCATGGGAGTACAGGGCCCTGGTGATTACAAACAAAGGTCTTTTGAACCATTGGCACATTTGGAGTGAAGCCCATCACATAAAACTCAATGCAACTTTCAAACCTTTTAGAGGTGATTTGATGATATTTACCGTGTTCTGTTTTTATTACTAAAAATACAGCCAGCTTGCTCCCTTTATACTTTCTATCAGGTATTTTATTTCTTTAGTTTGTGGTGTAGAAACATTGGTGTGTCTCAACCTATGTTTCTGAAAAGCCATAGAAAAAGGGTTACATATGAAAGTGTTGTTTGGAACAGAAGGAACCCACCAAAGGAAAACAGCGATAGTGACAAAGAGAAAGCAGATAACTGGCAACTTAATTCTGTGAAGGGATGTTTCTCGACTACCTGCCCGGCACCAAGGAAAAGACTTCTACTCATCCCTTCCTTTATTAGTCATTAGTCATTCCATTAGTAATTATGTGATCAAGACTTTGGTGATATGCATACTGGGCCATATTCTCTATTTTCTAGATTTGCCCAAGTTGCTAGAAGTTGGGTACTCTGCTTGTGCTTGTCCCAAGAGAAAGCTTGGAACCAGCAGAACTAGTCACATTATCAACAATGTCAGAAAGAGGCAATGAGACTGGGAGGCTTTGAAATTGAGAATAAACACAGAACAGACATGTCAATGTATTCTAGAAGACAGAGCTCCAGAAATTGAAGTGATCTGTCAGGGACACACCGCTATTGCAGGCTTCTAGACTTCAGACTGTTTGAAATCCATTAGGCCACATGACATATATCATTTTTGGAGCTTGGTTTTGTCAGATACCAAGCTTCTCTTTTGATCCTGTAAAACATTCCAGAGCCCTGAGCAATAGCTTTCTATGCTATCCTGGAAACTAAGTGTAAATCTGCCTGCAAGCTGTGCAAGGCATATATACATTCAATATAGAAAGCACTTTTGCACAGACACTTCAATACTACTGTCGTTAAGATTCCCCTTAAACAATAGGAGGTGAGGAAATTTCTGAGCACTGAAAAGGTCATTTACTCTCTCAAGCCACTGGTGAAGCTGTTGATAAATTGCTCCTCAATTTGCATGCAGTGTTTCTTTATGGCTAGTGTCTGTGTATAAAGATCGAAAAGATCTGGACATGGATGTTCAATCAGTCAATATTTGCTCAAGTGCATACTGTACTCAAAGTATTAAGATGGGTGCTCTGGAGAATAACAGGTGTAAAACACAATCTCTTCTAAGGGGGTAGAGGCTAATGTAATTAGGAAGGAAGTGTTTAAGTTCACTGACAGCGAAGTTTTCTAGGCAGAGGTACAGAGTGCTACAAGAACTCAAAAGTGACTAATTGTGTCTCAGAGTAGCTAAGGACATCCAAGTATCTCCCCCCCCCCCAAAAAAAAAGTGCATTCTTGATGCAAGAATCGGCAGACCATTGACAGAAAAGTGGTAATAAAAATTGCACATTAGAATCTGAGGAAGCTTTTACAGCACAGAAGTGTTGACACCTATAAAGAGCAAAAGTTAACAATTTTGAGACATTTCCCTGGAATCTCCGGAGGAATACATAACAATCTTTGTAGGGTTTTAAAAAGTTACATATTGTGGAGACACCTGTGACCCTTTAGAAATCAAGGTGGTAGTGTTAGAGGGAGGCCAAAGGCATTTGCTGTTTTCTACTGGTGCCATTAAGTCTTACCTGCCAGAATATGTCTTGACTAAGCCTTATTATCTCTAAGCAATACCAGGTGCTTTTGAGTCTCTAACTGAAATGAGAATGGTTGTAGATGGATAGCTAGACTTCCCCAAACAGTAAGATTCTAAAGGATAACGTGTTTTCTAAGCAGTTTATGGAAAGTACATGCTTTAAGTATGCATCTCCATCACCATTACAGATACTCCTTCTATTGTGTTTGATTTCTCCCAGTTTACACGCATAACCTCATGTATTCTGGGCTAGCCTTGAACTCAAGGATTCTCTTTCCTCTACCTACAGAGTGCTAAGACTGAAGATATAAATAATTGTACCTAGTTTTAGTATTTCCTGTTTTTCCATGAGAAAGTTTGGACCTTTACACTTGTATCAGCTCCTGAGAGCAGAATGACCTTTTCAAAAAGAAGTGTTACTTTCTCAGAGACCAGTAAAAAAATGATTTACAAAATTTTATCCAACTATTGAGCAAATGTATTGGTCCTCTGTGTATATCTGAAGATTAAATCAACCTAAGATAAAAAATGTATTTAAGCTTAAGATATGTCAGGATTGAATGTGCACACGGTTCTCATTTCTTGTATTTAGTCCCTGTAATAGAGTACAACCATTATTTACATATCATTCACATTGAATACGTATTATAAGTAATCTAAAGATAACTTATATGTTAAGGTGGAATTTGAAAGGGCTATATGCAAATAATATGCTATTTTATCCAAAGGATTTAACCACCCATGCGTGGAATTTGATAGCTAAGGAACAAAATTAGGGGCCTTGGAACAAATCCTTTTTGAATATATTCAATGAATGCATTGTGGTCTTTTAACTCAATGAAATCCTATACCTCCAGGGGCTTTATCCAAACTCAAATTGCTAGCCAGAAAAATTTACACCAATCTGCCATACCTCAATTTCCCTCTCATCATCATCATCATTATCATCATCATAGTCAGGCTTTTCTATATGCCTTTCAGTTTAGCTTCCCTTATAAACTTTGATGTCCATAAACAACAATGTCCATTCATTCTTACTCTGGGTCCATCACATTGCATCTTCAAACCCTTTATAGTGCCAGTGTAGTTGTCCCAACAATCATGTTTTCCAACATCCCTGCTAGTTCTGATTCATTTTTCTGGGGAAGAATTTATAACTTATAGAGTTATTAATAAATCAGTTTGCTGTTACTGTGACTAAATACCCAAGGGAAAAAAGTAAGGAAGAACAGTTTAGGTAGGCTCATGATCTTACTTAGATTTAGGTTGTTCAGAGATATTGCTGGAAGAGAGATCATCATGGTGGTAAAAACTGTGGCAGAGGAAGAGCCATCCACAATGGAGCTAAATAGCAAAGAGATAGACAAGAAGGGTCCCACGACATTACATAGGCTCCAACAACACATCCTCATGACCAACTACTTTAACCTACATCTAGGTTTCCAGGCTTCTGTTATCATCAGGTAGCTGCCCTTCATCCATATCAGTGAAGACTTGGAGCTGTTTCTTCACCAGGGTGTCTTTGGTTATTTTAGCCAACAACTGAGGTTTATGTTTTCTGTCCTAAGGCAGGCATTGCTTTTTACAAATCTTTTATTAATCTACTCCAAGGTCCACCACTGTGATACTTGTCTGCCTCATCATCTCATTTTAGACAAGCAAGTGTGGACCACAGTTATCTGGGAAAAGATAATTAAATATTAGTGAGAACCTGAGTCCCTCTCCCTCTCTCTATTTCTCTCTGTCTTCCTCCCCCCAGCTCTCTGTGTGGGGGGTCTGTTTCTGCTCCAACCCTCTATCCCCAATACATCTACCAAATATTGTTGGGGATATATGGTTATGGAAAGAACATTAAAAGAATGAACACTCTGAGGATGAACAAAATGGCTAACTAAAAATCCAGATGAAAAGGGAAATTAATAAAGGCAAAAACTTATCCTGTGGAAGAGGTTGGGGGGTCTGAGCAGCCAGATAGGTTAGGGACACAACAAGAACAGGAGAACACAGGTCCACAGAATGAAATAATTAGGAAACATGGGGACTTGCAGAGATCAGAGAGCTTGTAGAAGTTCGGCCTATGTCCTCTGCATATATTATGCCTGAGTAACTTGGTGTTCTCGTGGGAATATTAACAGTGTGAAAGGGACCCATTTTCCTCCTCCTGAGGTGTCTTGTCCAGGCATGATGTGATGGTATGTACCTGGTCTTCTTGTAGCTTGTTATGTCGCTGAGAGGCCTGCTGTTTTCTGAGGAGCAGCAGAGAGGGAAGGAGATAGGAGAGAGAAGTCAGGTGCATATACTGTGTGAGTTAGGGAGGAGGAATTGTGGTCAGATTGAAATGCATGAGAGAAGAATTTAAAAACAAGAGAAAACAAAACAATTTCTCCAGCTAATTACTCTTAAGACTTTGTTCCTGTTCCATTGGGCTAGAAGTCTTTGAGAATGTGAAAATGAAGACCTACAGGAAACAGGAGGAACATACCTGTGCAATTGCAAGTTAATCCAGCCTGAAGAACTCTGCCCAAAATTTACAGCCTGCCACACCAAATCCTGATCACAGCCCCAACTTGCTCATCCATCATGATAAAACCTTAACAGTGTTCCTCCCTAGAGAACCCAGCACTCTCTCGTCAGTGTCTCTGCCCATGATACTTCATGGTTTCATTTTTTATTTCTTTCCTTGCAGAGACTAGAACTAACGAAAAGTACTTTTAACCAGCTTGTTGCCAGTCTTTCAGTATTTCCCCTTTTCTCCTGTAAATTCGAAATCTTTGGTCACTTTAATCAGCTGACTCAAGCCAGGCTATTGGGGGCTGCTGAAGGCGAACATATTATTGTGCAAAAATCATAGTCCATAAAATGGACAGTTAGGAGGGTGGGAGACAACACTAAGGAAGTTAAGTACATGCTTTCCAAAGCATTTTCTGTATCAGGGATTCAAGTTAACCTTTTCTGGGATTAAATGCAAAGGAATCTGGATGGTGGGAGGCAGAGCCTGGAGAGTGGGAGGGAAGAGCTCCGAGTCAACAATCAACTACTCGGAGCCATAAAATCAGAAAGGCATTGAACATTTAGAAGGAGAACAGGCTCCATAAAGAAAACAATGCCTCTTAGTAAGCATATTATCTGCAACAAAGCAAAACAAATTTTCAAGCATCTTACTGAAACTGCTGGGGAGGGAGATTGTGAAAAGAGTCTACTGAGTGAGGGATGGAGGGTGGAAATTAATAACATCATAACACAGTGCTCATCATTACTAACTTGGGACATGTAAAATATCATTGATATGACCTTTGTCTATTGCGGTGGTGCTTTTCACTTTGTTCATGGCCATACACTATGATGGAGAAACTTAAATGCTGGTTGAGCTGGACTCTGCTCTTCCCCTCGTTAACTGAAAGGGCTCTGGCAGGTTCCTTTAATCCCTTTATGTCTCTGTTATTTCAGTTTGAGACCAAACATTTCTATTATTTCTCAGATCAAAATATCTGGTTTACCAGAGCCACGTATATTCAAAGGGAATCTTTTACACATTTTCATGCATTTAATCCCCAAGGCAGCCAGGCACAGAGTTCTGATTTCTAGATAAGGAGACTAAGGCACAAATGATAAAATGACCCAAAAGTTAACAACATAACTCTAGGACAGTTGTGTGGTATATGCCTTTGACTCACGCTTGTTTCCTCCCATCTGCCTATTGGTAGGCAGACTGAACTGGGTCTCTATTCATCTAACCTTTCTGCTTAGTACCCTTCATGCTTCAACAGTATAAAAGAGGAGAGGGGATGCTTGTCACAGGCTAGAACAGAAAGAAACATGTGGTGGCTGCTCGGTAACACTCTTACTAGAGATTTAAGCAAGGAAATGAAAGGGGTGAAGGGAGACAGAAATGGAGCAGGGTTGGTATGGTTTCTTATGTGGGCAATTCCAAACAGAGCTTGGATTGAAAAAAAATGAAGTATAAATTAAAAGACTTATCCAAGAAACTGAAAGGCTAATGCATGAAGAAAGGCCCTGGGGAAGGCAGAAAACACAGATGGAAGAATATACAGAATGTAGATATCACATGCAGAGGTCTGAATGCAAGAAGGATTTGGGAAGCTACAGATAAGCTTAGAGGAGAATGGAAAATAAATCAAATTATTTCACTCATATTGACCTTTCATTACTCAATAAATATTTGTTGGACCAATAATGACTTCTGTTCCTGAAAAAAAATGCAGCCTTTTATCTTCTCAAGTCCCCTTAACACAGTTTTCTGAGGTCTGACACTTCATTAGTACCTTTGGAGAAGTCTTCTGTTTCTGCCAATGGTCTCAGCATAAACAATTAATTCAGAGGATTCCCTTAAAAACCAAATTGACCTATAGTCTTTAAACCCCAAAAGACAGAGCTGGAACCTCTAATAATGTAGGCGCATGTAAGAACAAAGCAAGACATTTGTGTATAGACTTCTCTGCTTGTTCCATTATGTACAGAAGATGAGATGTGCTACCCAGATTTCAGAATTCCCAAATCAGGGTACCAGGAGTTCTAGGCCAGCATGGACTGCATTGTGAGTACAGAGAGTTGGGGTGGAGGAAGATCAGGAATCTATAAGACGTTAAATATTTGAATGGTATTTACATCCTGTTACAAACTCCATTATGTGATAATTCCTATAATATTTGTACTAGTAACCTATAAAAAAAATCACCTCATTGGATATTGATCCCAAAGCTTTGGTCTTGTTACACCCTTCCTAGAAGTCTGGTAGAGAAAATGAAAGGGGTGAGAGGAGGTCAGGTATTACAATGTAGGACATGTTTTTTTTTTTTTTTTTTGTGGGGGAAATTTCAAGCAAAGTTTAAACTGAAGAAAAGGAGAAAGCGCATTTTCAAAGACAAAGTACAGAGATTGAGAGAGAAACTTACAGAGGAGAGATCTCAGTGTTGTGTTTCTAGCCACAGACTGATAAGCTAATTAATGTGTGGTGTCCATTAACGTTTTATACCCATGGAAACTGAGGCACAGGAGAGTGCAGTGTGAGCTCTCAGTTCTCATTCCTTATTGTCAACATGTCCTCATTTTTTGATAAGATTGTGGAGTAAGGTTTGTAATGTGAACATCCCATCAGCCTGGACTGTGACATAGGCAAGCAAGAAAATGTAAACGAACCATCCAGAGGAAATCTTTGATTACACAATACATTAGTCTGATCCACACTTAGATTACTGTGATCAGTTCTGGTCATCACATTATGAAATAAAATATTGAAACACTTGACAATGCAAAGAGAAGGAGATGAGCTTGATCTTCTGCCGTGATTATATTGTGTTAATGACTTCCAGCTCCATTACAGGTTCCTGCAGCCCATTACCAGAATAAAATAGGCTAATACAATAGGAAGAAAGTTAGGATAGGAGCTATGTGCCTTGTTCAAAGTATTTTAAAAAGCCCAAAACGACTCTTTAAAATTTCTTATTAATAGTTTCTGCTTTCTAATCAGGATGAAATGATTTATTAATGAATAACCCTGTAAACTTGGAAATAATTTATTCAACGGAAAAGACAAAATTATGTCACTCAAAAATTTAGCCAAAGGAAAAAAAAAAGAGTTGATAAATAACTCCTTTATGTGTGACTTGCCAGGACATAATTTCAGGCAATAACAGGACACAGGGATATTCTTGGTTGTCAGTAATGAACTTGTAAGTTATTGTGAGAAATACTGGACTTGTCTTTCAGTCTTCTTTGTTTCCCCAAGCTGTGACTGGATGGTGAAGTGAGTATCTTCACATCTTCAATCACAAACAGGGAGGCAGGAGCATTGGCATACAATGTAAATATGCCTAATGCATATGGTATTTAAGATACCTGATTCAAAACGTGTTTAGAAGTCAATTTTAATCACTACTAACTCATAAAGGCATGCAAGGGCATTTACAGGTGCTTTTCAAATTTGTCCCAACTGATTTCAGGATGTGACAAGGTACTTCTTAGTTTTGGGCATTAGACAATCAACAGTAATTGTATAATGTTTATATAGCAAATTATTTATATATGCAAGCTTCAGAGTTCTGGTCCAACTGGTGGTGCAGAGATGCAAGACCCAGAAAGGCATCAAACAGTACACAGTAGTCGTAAAAGTCTTCCTAAACATAAATGAATGCCTGTGGGTATTATTGTGAAATTCAAATGCTCATGTCTATACCCCCATATCTGGTTGCAATCCTTGTTCTGAGAATCTTCTGTTCCAATGTTGTGTTAACACTGCTCATAAATTGTCCAAAGATATCCGAGTAAAGCAGCTTATAACAAATTGCTGAGCAAGGGAGAGAGTAGGGCTGGACTTCCTGCCAGCCAAGGGAGGAGGAGTTAGAAAAGGAAGTAAGGGATTCAGCCATGGCAGAGGTCCAGAAGACATCAGGAGAAAGAGCTGGAAAAGATACTTACAAAGTGCAAGTATCTCTGAAATGTATGCTGGGAGGAAGCCAAAAGAGTTTAGAAGGTTAAGATAGATTAAGAACTACTCAGTTCTTTTGTTGCAAAGCTCATCATCAAACAAATATAATACAGTCTCAATTATTTGTGTGATATCTGAGTTAAGAGAAACTGAGAAATAAACACAGTTTAAAAAAAAAAAAACTTTAACAAATGCCTTGTAAACCAATCAAAACTGAGAAGAGAGGCCAAGCAACCAATCACAATCGTGACAGTCAAGAATAAACTGGTAGCCAACTCATTTTTCAGGTGAGGAGGATGCCATAAAATTTGTCAATCATTACACTAGAAAGACTTGAACCTGTAAAAGAGAAATGCAGTAATGAAATACTGAGATCCCTCTGGATTGAGGACATAAGAGGAGTGAGGTCTCCTCTAGAGTACTGTCTGCTGCTTTAGAAAAATCAGGAAATAGTAAGACAGTTTCCCTTTAGCAGCAGGATGGTGATGGAACAATAGTCACTTTCAAGATTTTACCTAAAGCCAAGTCCTCTGTCTCTAAGAACTTTAGTCTTTAGGGAAAAAAAGAAATATATAAAAAAAGACTAGGGGCAGAAAAGGAAACTATCCCTAGAAATCTTACAAAATTATGTACAGAATTAAAAATAAAAGTACAGAAAACATACTGAAGTTTTGAATAGGCAGAAATAGTGTAAATTTGTATTTAGTATTTTTAATTAATACATTAATTTATTTATTTATTTATTTATCATGATGTATTTATTTTGTACTCCTCTGTATCCCCCTCCCTTGTCTCCTCCTGCTCCTACTTACCCGCCCTCTTCCCCTATGTCCCTTCCCTAGTCAACTGATATGGGATGGGGGTGACCTCCTCCCCTTCTGTCTGACCTTATCCTATCAGGTCTCATCAGGGCTGGATGAATCATCTCCCTCTGTGGCCTGGTAAGGCTGCACCAGCCAGTGGGAGGTGATCAAAGAGCCAGCCACTGAGTTCATGTCTGAGACAGCCTCTTATCCCATTACTAGAGAACCCACTTGAAAGCTGACCAGCCTATGGGATTCCTCTGAGCAGGGGTTTTAGGTCCTCTCCATGCATGACCCTTGGTTGGAGTTTGGTCTCTGCAGGCTATATCGTGTTTACCTTAAAGTTTGCAAAGCAAAATTGGGACTGTAATGGGAAACCGGTAGTCTATAAATGGATTATAGACTTCAGGGTTTGTCTTCCAGTAATTGGTAGGAGAAGAAACCAAAACGGAGGCAGGGGTTAGGAGGGAATGAGGGAGAGAGCTACAGCTGGGATACAAAGATAATAAACTATAATAAATATAAAAAAATAAATATGTTTTAAAAAGTCATTAAGGTCGTAACACTAGCAGATTTTTTTTTCCCCATAAAACAAAGGGCCCTCTCTTCCTCAGTGCACAAGGGACATCCAGCAGGAGTGCTGATAGACTTTACAATGAAGTATCTTTTAATATAGTTGAAGAGTAGTGAACACTGGCAATCCCAGCACTCAGAAAGTGGAGGCAGGAAGATCAGAAGTTCAAGGGTTATGTAACAAACAGAAAAAAGAAAGTTAAAAGAAAAAGAAATAAACAGGAGTCTCACAGGGGAGAAGTTTCCTATCATTTGCAAGGTCATTAGTTTGACACCAACACTGAATAAAAGAATGAGTAAGTAAATAAATGTATAAATAAATGTATTATAAAATGCGTAAATAATAAGTAAATGACACACGGCATGGATTTGGATCCATAATAACTAATCTAGAAATAAATACTAGAAGTCAATTTAGAATTTCTCTGAAATTCAGAAAGTAAACCACCCACTTCTCAATAAAATGTGGATAAGGAAAAAGTAACAAAAGATATTTTTTTTGGGGGGGTCTCAATAACTTTCTTTACTTCATTGTTTTTTTCCCCCCAGTCCAAGTTGAAAGGATTAGGGTAAATTTTTTTTTTTTTTCAATGCAGTTTATTCAGGAACATTGAACAATCCTCGGACCCCGGGGAAAGCCAGCCCACAGCTTAAATAGCCTCTGGGTAGCCAACCCAGGCGTGCCACGGGGGCAATGCAGATAGGTCCACATACATGGAAGCAAGCCAGATCCTCAGCCTTAGCCAAATGTGGAATTGTTCATGACAGAGAGCACTCACCATCGGGAAGGTGGAAGGCGGAAACCAGCTCCATCTTTAAGGCATAGCATTCCGCAGCTCTCTACAGTTCCCCCTTTTTGTTTTAGACGCATCAGGCAAGAGTAGAGGTCTGATCTCTGATATTAGAAATAAATTGGGACTTTGTACAGATGTTCATTTTTTTTTTTTTCAATGCAGTTTATTCAGGAACATTGAACAATCCTCGGACCCCGGGGAAAGCCAGCCCACAGCTTAAATAGCCTCTGGGTAGCCAACCCAGGCGTGCCACGGGGGCAATGCAGATAGGTCCACATACATAGAAGCAAGCCAGATCCTCGGCCTTAGCCAAATGTGGAGTTGTTCGTGACAGAGAGCACTCACCATCGGGAAGGTGGAAGGCGGAAACCAGCTCCATCTTTAAGGCATAGCATTCCGCAGCTCTCTACAGATGTTCATTTAGGTGTCATCCACCCAAAGAGCATCAGACCCGTCCGATACCTTTTTCTCAGAGGCGGGACCTGGGGCATCAACCCGCATGCTACTATGATGGAGCAGCTGAGAGTGGCCATTGTCACAGTAAATTCTACCGGAGTGGACGCAGGACTAGCCACAGGATTATCAACATGGATTGCTGCAGCCATGAATCATCTGAAGGAATAGGCAGGCATGGGAGTGTTAGCAGGCCTTCTGGTGTTGGTCTCCTTGGTTTGCCTGTGGTATATATGCAAGATTAGAGTCTCACAACAGTGTGATGCAGCCATGATCATTCAGGCCTTTACAGCCGTTGAAGCAGGACTCCCCAAGCATGGTTGGATACCATAAAAAGCTAAAATGATACGCTCAGGATGCGAGGCTGAGCACTGCACTCAGGGTCAGCCGCTTTGGACCCAGAGAAGAACAAAAGATATTTTTAAAAATGAATTACATGGATTGATGAAAAATTTAAAAAAAAGGGAAAAATAATTTAAGAACCTTAAATGACTTTCAAAAGTTGAGGAAAACATGGAGTTAGTCAATTTACATGGAGCACATCTCGCCCCTGGGGGCAATGGTCTCCTGAACCTACTCAGACCTTGGACACCACCACTGCTAGTTCTAGAACTGATGCAGGATGTTCCAACGAGGGGGTTAAGGCTTCTCATAATATTTCCTATAAGCCCACACCTGTGTGTTTACATCCCCCATTTTTATTCATTATTAGCCAGATAGAGCCAAGTAATTGTGGTAATGATACTTGCTTTTTTGCCCAATGTTGGAATGCTAGTGAATTTAGGTATGCCCTGGTTACTTGCATGCCTCGCTGGGTGCCTGTGCCCATTGATGCCCCTCACGCTATGACTCTCTTCAGACAGAAAAGGGATCTTGGAACTATAGCCACCATTGTTACTGCCATCTTATTGGCGGCTATTGGAGCTACCACCGCGGCATTAGCCATGAGTCATACGGTACAGACTGCTCAGACCCTGAATAATCTTTTAGCCAATGTAGCTCATGCCTTAGATGTACAAAAAGGAATTAATGCTCAACTAAAAGGAGGCTTGATGGTGTTCAATCAGAGGATTGACCTCATGCAGGAGCAAATTGATACCCTATGGCAAATCGCTCAACTTGGCTGTCAATGAAAGTATGCTGGACTTTGAGTCACTAGCATACAACATGAGAATTTTTCCTGTGCTGCAAATCTGTCTAAACAATTGTCGAACTATATTTTAGGTAATTGGACTGGAGAATTCGATACTACGATGGAGCAGCTGAGAGTGGCCATTGTCACCGTAAATTCTACCAGAGTGGACGCAGGACTAGCCACAGGGTTATCATCATAGATTGCTGCAGCCATGAATCATCTGAAGGAATGGGCAGGCATGGGAGCGTTAGCAGGCCTTCTGGTGTTGGTCTCCTTGGTTTGCCTGTGGTATATATGCAAGATTAGAGTCTCACAACAGCATAATGCAGCCATGACCATTCAGGCCTTTACAGCCATTGAAGCAGGACAGTCTCCCCAAGCATGGTTGGCTACCATAAAAAGCTAAAATGTTACGCTCAGGATGCGAGTCTAAGCACTGCACTCAGGATCAACCGCTTTCGACCCAGAGAAGAGCATGTCTGATTGCATGTGGGTTGAGGCCCCAGGTCCCGCCTCTGAGAAAAAGGTATATCAGATGGGTCTGATGCTCTTTGGGTGGATGACACCTAAATGAACATTGGTACAAAGTCCCAATTTATTTCTAATATCAGAGATCAGACCTCTACTCTTGCCTGATGCATCTAAAACAAAAAGGGGGAACTGTAGAGAGCTGCGGAATGCTATGCCTTAAAGATGGAGCTGGTTTCTGCCTTCCACCTTCCCGATGGTGAGTGCTCTCTGTCACGAACAACTCCACATTTGGCTAAGGCCGAGGATCTGGCTTGCTTCCATGTATGTGGACCTATCTGCATTGCCCACGTGGCACGCCTGGGTTGGCTACCCAGAGGCTATTTAAGCTGTGGACTGGCTTTCCCCAGGGTCAGATGATTGTTCAAGGTTCCTGAATAAACTGCATTGGAAAAAAAATGAATTACATGGAAACTTAAAAATATAATTTCAACATTTGTAATACTTAGTTCAGTCAATAATAAAGGGAAAGAAGAGTATGGCCTGATTGCATTATAAGAGAAGAAGGACCACAAAGAGCTAAAGATGCAAACATTCCATAAGAAATTAGTAAATTAGAGCAAATTAAATCCACAAATATCAGAAGAGAGTAGATGTTAATAAAGCTCGAATCAGTTACCTTTAACTAAAAAAACCATGGCAAGAATAAATTAAGTCAAAACACTTTGTTTAACAGTATCAGTAAGATTAATAAACTTCTGTCTAAAAAGTCATGAAAATAAGAAAAAAATTTAGACAAAGAGAGAGAAAGAGAATAGGAGGACAAGTCATAAGTGACCAAAGTATCTACACAAATTCGTCACTGCCCAAATATGTGAGCTGGAATATTAGGCTTATCATAAAGAAAACCATGAGCAAATATCAGATTATTAATTTAGTGAATGGGCAACTTGAAATGGAATAAACAAATTAAATTAGAAATAAAACAGAAAATACAATATTCATTCATGAGAAAATAAATAACCCAAATAGTCCCAAATTCTGTTTTGGAAATGAAATTTGTAATTGAAAGTTTTTAAAAATGAGATATCAAGTACAAAAGAATATTTGTACCTTGAGCTCCTTTGGATGTTCTAGCAGGGGACAGCTACTCTTATACCCTTGACCAAAGGCCAGTCTTCCTCTATTTGGGGAAGATCATGTGGTCTTTGACCTAGCACACAGATTCAGGAGAGATACACAAACATAAAATTTGCAGACAAATGGATGGAACTAGAAAAGATCTTCCTAAATGAGGTAATACAGAACCAGAAAGACACACATAGTATATACTCACTGATAAGCAGATATTAGTAACATAATACAGGTCAACCAAACTACAATCTACAGATCTAAAGAAGCTGAATAATAAGGAGGACCATAGGGTACGATGATCAATCCTCACTTAGAAAGACAAATGGAATGGACATTTGATGTAGGCACAAACATGTAACAGGACAGGAGCCTACCACAGAGGGCCTCTGAAAGACTCTACCTAGAAGTGTATCAAAGCAGATATTAAGACTCATAACCAAACCTTCAGCAGACTGCAGGGAATCAAAAAAAAGGGGGGGGGTGGAGTGGGTGGGTGGCAGTTAATATGACCTGGAGAGGACAGGAGTTCCACAAAGACCAAATATATCTGGGCACAGGGGTCTTTTATGAGACTGTTTCTCCAAACAAGGACGATGTATGTATGGAACCTAGAGCCTCTGCTCAGATGTAGCCCTTGATAACTCAGTATCCAAGTGGGTACCCTAATAAGGAGAACAGGGACTGTTTCTGACATGAACTTCATGGCCGGCTCTTTGACCTCCCCTCCCCCCAAGAGAGGAGCAGCCCTGCTAGGCCACAGAGGAGGACTTTGTAGCCAGTCCTGAAGACACCTGATAAACCTGATAAACACCCCATAAAAAGTATCAAATGTAAGGGGAGGAGGTTCTCCCTTATCAGTGGACTTGGAAAGGGGTAGGGAGGAGATGAGGGTGGGAGGGTGAGATTGGGAGGGAAAGAGGGAGCGGGATACAAAGTTAACAAACTGTAACTAATAAATTAAAAAATGGAAAATTAGGTGGCAATGATGTATAGATATAAATACTTAAAATATACAATAAAATGCTAATAGATAATCCAAAATATAAAAAGTTATCTAAACTCAGCCTCTCAATGTCATACACATTACTTGCAATATTTGAAATTCAGTATAATTTATGATTTAATATGTTGAAGACAAAAGACCCCACACACACATAACATTTTATGCAGAAAAGTAATAATAATCAATTAACAAAGGAAGATGGGAGAAGTACTTCTAATTTCCAAGGAGCTTCTATAAAAACCTGATATCTAAAACCCAAAATAATAGTAATCAACTGAATAAATTTTCTTGTGCTGAGAATCGCAAAAGACCTATCTCTTTTCCATTTTGTTTTTTTCTATATTTCCATTAATTGAATGAAACGAGACAAATAAATATATTCCATATTTGTAAATACATATTCATAGAAGTCATGATCATCCATTTAAAAACATGTTGTGCATTGAAAAAATCTACTGGCATGAATAAGTTAGTTTATTAAAATGTAAGAATACAAAGATGACTTTATAAAATTTTTATAGCTATAAGTAATAGACACAACCAATTATAAGTTGAAATTAAAAACAAAATATCCTCTACAACAGAATTATATGCATGGTATGTTTAAGGATGAATCTACAAAGACTTCTGATATCTGGACAATGAAAATTAAATATAAATATATACATATGTATATGATGAAATAAATTATGTAAATTAAAATAGAAATTGTTTTAAATAAGGGGGATCTAAATAAGTGGAGAAATGTACCATGCTTATGGGTCAGAAAATTGAATATTTAGATAGCTTTCTCCAAACTTATCCAATGACTCTAGGCAAATACTATGAAACTTTGAAACCTTAAGAGTGTTGTAGAGGGGGACTTTGCAGCCAGTCCTGAAGATACCTGATAAAACAGGGTCAGATGAAAGGGGAGGAGGTCCTCCCCAAGCAGTGGGCTTGGAAAGGGGTAGGGAGGAGATGAGGGAGGGAGGGTGGGGTTGGGAGGGAATGAGGGAGCAGGATACAGCTGGGATACAGAGTTAATAAAATGTAAAGAATAATAAAAAAATAAAAATGAAAAAATCTAGGAAAAAAAAGAATTGTAGAAATTGACAAGCAAATCTTAAAACTAATACAAAACTGCAGAAGATTTGGATTAGGGAAAAGTCATGTATTTCTAACTTTGGGGAAAAACAAAAATTACTGTCAACTGAGTTCAAAATTATGCTAGTTAATCTATATTTTCAACTGGACTGGATTTAGAATCTCTGCATGTCTGTGAGGGCATTTCTACAGAGGATTATCTGAAGAAGAAGAGCCATCCTCTCAGTGTAGACCAGGATGTAACACAAAGAGTTAAGGGAGAAAGAGCTTATCACCAGCATTTGCCTCTCCTTCCTGGCTGTAGCCAAAGTTTGCTCAAAGTCTCCATGTTTCTACTGTCATGTCTTTCAACCTAATGTTCCAGATTCCCTCCAACTATGAGTCAAAATAAACTTTATTTTTTTTCTGTCAGATTTTTTTTTTGGTCACAGCAATGGAAAATAAAACTAATAAAGTATCTTATTCAAGGCTACAGTTGAGAAATAATTCAATAAAACAGAATATAGACTCCACAAACACACACACACACACATATATATATATATGAGTGTGTGTGTGTGTGTATATATATATATATATATATATATATATATGAGTGTGTGTAATTTTATTTTAATAAGAATGCAAATTAAATTTTAGGGAAAGAACATTTTCTTCACAGAAAAACTGGAACAAATGAATATTTATGTGCTAAGCAAAGTGAACAATGATTCATTCCTTAATCAGATACTAAAATTTTAACCAAAAAATACAGAACATTATTTTACATGTAGTATCTGTAATGTTACTATGTCTAGACCCACCCATAAAAATCTTTACATAGCTATTATGATGAAAATGAAAAGATAATCCCTTGACTAGTACCATATATTACCTTAAATTAAAACTTTTTTATGTCTAGAATACGTAAAAAAGGCTAAAACATAAATTGAAACACAAAGGTATTTGAGTCAAGACTGTTCTATAGATGGTATACTGGTGAAAAATAAGTCATACATATACTTAACTTCATTGGAAATCAAATTTATCTCAAAAATGTTCTCTTTAATTATAACTTATTACAATTTATCCAATTGGTATCCAGGCTATGGCCCCCTCCCTGGTCTACTCTCAATCCCATCCTATGCCTGTCCCCTATGCCTCTCCCTTAGTCCTAGACCACTGATAGGGGAGGTCCTCCTTCCCTTCTTCTATTTGACCCTAGCCTGTCAAGTGTCATAAGGATTTGTTGCATTGTCTTCCTCTTTGGCCTGGCAAGGCTGCACCCCTCAAGGGGAGGTGATCAGAGAGCCTGCTACTGAGTTCATATCAGAGACAGCCCATGCTCTCCTTAGTAGGGTTCCCCCTTAGAGACTGAGTCTTTGGGCTACATCTGAGCTGGCATTTTAGGTCATCTTCATGCATGGTCCTTGGCCGGGGGTATCAGTCACTGCAGGGCTACCAGAGCTCAGTATTTTTTGGCTCTGTTCATCGACTTTTGAAGCTCCTGCCCACTCCAGGTCTTTCTATTTCCCTGTTCTTTATAAAATTCCATGTCCTCTGCCCAAAGTTTGGGTATGAGTCTCAGCCTCTGCTTCTGTACTTCAATCAGTAGACTCTTTCAGAGGCTGACTGTGCCAAGCTCTTGTCCTATTCCCTGTCTTCTCCTGCTTCCAGTGTCTACAGCATTTATTCTTCTCAATGAGGATTGAGCATCTTCCCTAGGGTCTTCCTTGTTGTTTAGCTTCTTTAGGAGTATAGATATTAGTATGTTTATCCAGTATTTTATGGTTAATATTCACTTATGAGTGATATATACCATGTGTGTCTTTATGCTTTTTGGTCACCTCACTCAAGATGATCTTTTATAGTTCCTGCGATTTGCCTGCATATTTCATGATTGTTTTAAGTAGCTGACTAGTATTCCATTGTGTAACGTGCCACAATTTCTCTAATTGAAACAACTAACCTTTCCAAATGTTTCAAGTAACTGGAGAAACTAAGAGTTCACATATGATGCTTGTACAAAATAAATTTGTAGTACTACTTTTGAATACAGCAGAATAAATTCTAAATCATCATTGAGCTCTCATGTCACCTAAGCACACACGTGTAGAAGTATGTTCTAAACAGTGTTGTTTTTAAGCATTCTAAACTGCTTACATCACCTTACATCATCTGAAATGCAGAAAAAAAATGTGGTTCACCAACATAAAAGGAATTAGTTCTTTTTTATGGAGCTTCAAAGATGATGACAGTGGGAAAGGAGGTGGATAGAGGCTAGAGAGAAGGTTCAGTCTGTAAATACTTCCCATACAATTACAGAGCCTGAGTTCTTTCCATAACACTCACATACACATACACACACAAAAAAAATCTGAGCATTGTAGAGTCTGTTTGCAAACCCGATGCTAGGAAGACATAGGCAGAAAATCTCTGGGGCTTTCTGGTAACCCTGTTTCACCTAATATGATAGTTACAGGTTCCCTGAGACAGCCTGTCTCAAAAAGTAAGGAGATTGACTGACACCTGATATCGACGTCTAGCTTTCAGAAGCTCATATATATGCATACAAACACATACACACATGTATGCATACATATGCATGTAACTACGTATATATATGTGTGTGTGTGCACAAATATGTAAAATCATTCAAATATACGTTTCTATTTATACACATGTATATATATTTATTCAATTTATTTAGGTTAAAACAAATTCACATTTATGTATAGTAACAGAAAAAGAAATCAGTGGCTTCCTGGCATGGGAGAATTTGAGCACAGCATCGTGTGGGAGAGACAGGATATTAAGGTCCATGGAGAGACTCATGAATGATGGGTCTTCTATCTTCATTGAGGCAATAGTTTCCTAAGTGTATGCATATTTCAAATATTAAATTTCTACCTTAATATATGCAGCTTATTCTGTTTAAAAAAAAATCAGTGTGCCTCTACTAGAAGCCACTTCTGTGTCTGTCTTGGTGCAGGAACTGGAAGAGAATATATATGAAAAACAAAGATGGCATGCTTTCCAGTTAGCACCACTCTACCTTTCAATATACCCAGTGAGTTGAGAGGATGGTTATGAGGTCAATAAAGGCAGTTTATACAGTGCCATTAGAGATTTGCTATTTTTCTTGTTTTCATCTCAGTTCAGCCCTAGTGGACTAATACCTCCACACTCATTTTTCTTGGCTAGAATAGATACATATTATCTTCTTTAAAGTGCCCACAGAGCCCCAGATCCAGCGTGTTTTGTTTTCTGGATACCTAATATATACTAATGGTTAAAAATATGTTCACAAACCCAATATGCTCTTATGGAAGCAACAATTCTTATTGCCATTTAATGGAATGTGAATTCACAGAGAGCGGTTTCATAATACCTTCAGTGCCCATTTCACTATTCAACAATGCAAGTCACTCCAAAACAAACAAACAAACAAACAAAAAACGGAACCCTGTTTAAGACAAATTAACTTCATGGGCATAAACCATGCTATGCTTTTTCTTCACCATAAAATTAGGCCCAGATCTTATGAGATGTTGAATGAAATGCCATAGTGAAGAATAAAATATGCAACAACTCTAAAGTTCTCTTCTCCATATAAGAATTACAGCCAAGAAATGCAAATCCATAGACAGAAAATGAAATTGTTCTTATGACAAAAACTACTACATACTCCATGGTGTAAGGAGGTTTGTTTTAATCAGTTGGCTATTTTTGTTTTAATCAATTGACCATTAGTGGATAGCTGTGCTTTAGAGGAGAATGGTGCCATATTGAGACTCAAAATCAGTCATGGTCACTAGATGAGAGGATATGTGTGTCTTTACACATTCATATAAACTCCATCTCCAGGAAAATGGCCATTTTCTATTTTAAGATATTGACTCTAATGGGATGGTTATAGAGATACCTGATTTGAAGCCTTAGAGGCATATTTCTATTTGGGACTCATTAAATATACCTCTATAATGGACTTTTTCAGGAGATCTTCATAGGATGGAAATAATCCCAATTTCTATAGTTTTAGCTTGCCAAATATATGCACACATTTCTCCACAGATATATTTTTTACTTTTTATTATTATCATTTATTAAAATTTATCCAATTTTTATTCAGTCTGTGGCCCCCTCCCTCATCTCTTCCCAGTCTCACCATCCCTCCCTTTTCTCCCTCTATGCCCCTCCCCTAGTCCACTGATAGGGGAGGTTCTCCTCCCCTTCCTTCTGACCCTAGCCTATCAGGTCTCATCAGGACTGACTGCATTGTCTTCCTCTGTGGCCTGGCAAGGCTGCACCCCCCCCAGGGGGCAGTGATCAGAGAGCCTATCACTGAGTTCATGTCAGAGACAGCTCTTGCTCTTCTTAGTAGAGACCCCTCTTGGAGATTGAGTCTGTGGGCTACATCTGAGCCAGGCTTTCAGACCCTCCCCAGGCAATTCTCTCTTGGTTGGAGAATCAGTCTTTGCAGGGCCCCCAGGGCTCATTTTTTTTTCTTTTTTTGTGTGTCAACTTTTGAAGCTCTTGCCCCTTCCATGTCTTTCTATCTCTCTCTTCTTTCATAAGATTCCCTTCATTCTGCCCAAAGTTTGCCTATGAGTCTCAGACTCTGCTTCAAAACCTTCATCAGTACAGTCTTTCAGAGGTTGACTGGCAAGCTCCTGCCCTGTTCCCTGTCTTCCCTGCTTCCAATGTCTATGGTATTTGTTCTTCTGAATGAGGATTGAACATATTCCCGGGGTATTCCTTGTTTAGCTTCTTTAGGAGTATAGATATCAGTATGCTTACGCTATATTATATGGCTAATATTCACTCTTGAGTGAGTATATACCATGTGTTTCTTTCTGCTTTTGAGTTACCTCACTCATGATAATCTTTTATAGTTCCTACCATTTGCCTGCAAATTTCATGATTTCCTTGTTTTTAATAGAATATAAACTTGTGCAACCCCTTTAGAAATCAATCCAGTGATTTCTCAGAAAACTGGGAATAGTGCTACCTCAATATCCAGCTATACCACTCCTAGGCATCCATCTAAATATGCTCAAGTATACAACAAGGACGTTTGCTCAACCATGTTCATAGCAGCTCTATTCATAATAGTCAGAAGCTGGAAACAACCTAGATGTCCCTCAACAGAAGAATGGGTACAGAAATTGTGGTACATTTCCATTGATATTTTAATCAGTAATCCCCAATTTATTCTTTCCAGATCCCTGTTTATTATTTTACTCACTGCTTATGAAAGGCTGTCAATCTGTAAGTCCAATCATCTCCCTTTCTAGAAAGAAGAGTAGATGACCAGGAACATGGTATAAACATCTGTCTGAAGGGAGAATTTCTCATCACTGTCTTTTAGAATCACCTCTTTGGTAGATTTAAGACGAAAATAGTTTTTTGTTGTTGTAGTTGTTGTTTGTTTGTTTGTTTTTTGCTTTAGGTGAAAACATCTAATCTGTACACTGGTGGGATTTTTTTTCTGTTTATTTTTGAGAGTGTATTTTACTTATATCATTTCTCTTTTCTTTTTTTCTTCTTCAATGATATCTTATGAACATGCTTTGCTTCAAATCCATGGTCTCTTTTTTTTTCATCAACTATTATTACATGCATGCATGTACTCTCAAATAAAACCTGTTGAGTCCCTGCTATGTTACTTGTATGCATACTTTCAGAGGTGAATTTTCAGCACTGGACTGCCATTTGGTGTGCTCTTTCCTGTGGAGGGCTACCTCTCCCAATCCTAGCTTTAGTCAGTGTCTTTTTTGTTTTGTTTTGTTTTGTTTTGTTTTGTTTTGTTTTGTTTTGTTTTGTTTTGTTTTGTTTTGTTTTGTTTTGTTTTGTGTGTGTGAATGTGAGGTTAAGGTCTAGCACGCTTTTCTCCACAGAGGAAATATTCAATTTGGCATATCCTTTGGTATCCTCCTTGTTCAGCTCACATTTTGAGAGTCATGTTGGTGGGATTTTATGGATGTGGAGTCTGATGTTACCAGGAGGCATACTCTTAATATCCCTGATCCTCTGGCTCTTAGAATCTTTCTGGCCTTCTTCTATGTTGTTTGAGTCTTAGAGAAGTGAGTGTATTCTAGATGTATCCACTGGTGCAATGCTCCAAAACTCTGCATAGTCGTTGGTTGTGATTTTTTTTTTGTAGTGGTCTCTTTTGTAGCAAGGAGATGTTTAGATGTTTCATAGATGAGGGATAAAGACTACATTTATCTATGGCCATAAAGACAGATATACATAGGTTTTGTTAGTTATTAGTAAATGAGTGGTTATAGATTCTCCTCCAATCATCATGACTTCACTAGCACTGAGTAGTTACCTAAGATATGGTGCCTTTGTTAGTGGATGGGTCCTGAGTGCAAATAGAAAAATTTTGGTTATCACCATGTGCTACCACCACACCCAAAGCTTTACTGTGCCATACTGGTTGTTGGTGTGTTTCATAGACATCATAGTTGGGTAGGATTATTGTTATTATTATAGTTCTCTATTTTAGAATATTTCATGGTACCTACTGAAATATACTTCTCAGGTAGGCCGAATTCAGGTTAGTTTCAGATCAAGTGTCTGCAGTCACTCTTTCTGAACTGTATGGTGTCTTCAGCAATAGAGGCATACCACCTACATCTGTGGATTAACCAAGGTCAATAACAACAGGCTGTAAATTTCCCTGTCCAAAATTTCAAAGATCTCCTATTTACATTCTCCTGTTTGAATTTTGTTGTTGTTGTTTGCTTTTGCTTTTTGTTTTGCTTTTCTTTCACTGCAGTGTTGTCAACCTAGATAAGAAAAGTTCATTAAAATTTATGTTTATATTTGTACACTGAATTTTAGGTTTTAAGAGGTATTTTGGAAATTAATAATATGATGTTGTATGGTTATTTCAGCCATCCATATTGTTATTTTTAACTATCTGCCTTCTCCTGTTTTTACCTACCTATTTTCCCTAAGCAGCCTTACTTCCTTCATTTTCACTATCAAATAATCTGTATCCTGCTATTCTCCTTTACCCTCCTCTCACCTTTTCCTGTTCTAACATTTTCCCTATTCATAAGGTACTCCCTTTTCACATTTATCCTATCAGATTTGCGGAGTTTCCCCCTTTCTGTGTTAACTAATCATTACAAGTCCCCTGTCATGTGGTCTTTAGGTACGGCTGAATGATATGAAGTATAAAGACTAAAAATATTACTCAGAGGTTAGGATCGCCTGCTAATTTTCCAGAGGAGCCTGGTTCAGCTCACAACACAGACACTGAACAGCTCTTAAGAACATGTAACTGGGGGCAGAGCCAAGATGGCGACTAGCACCACAGTTTCTGAGTGGTGGGATACCTGATCTTCTGAGTTGGTAAATGGAAGGACCCCTAACCCAGGAAAACCACGGTGAGGCTTTCTGAACAACAGGGAACATTGCAGGAGGTGAAAACTTTGGTCTCAGGTCACCCGGGGACTTGTTTGGGGAAGGAGAGAAACGATCCTTTGTTCTTGCGGCACTCCCTTCCCCCAGACCTCCTTCCTCCTCAGAACAGTGGCACAGTGGACTCATCTTTCTCAGCACAGACCTAACTGCCTAGGGTCTACAGCTGCTGAGACAGAGCCCCAAGCACTTTAGCAGCAGACAAAAGCCAGCAGTACGTGTCCCGGAGTCCCAGATTTGCCCAGCAGCTGCACCATCCTCCCAGGGCACAAATCTCCTAGACACCATACTATCTCCTCAGGATCACCGTCACTGACTTTATGGTCCACCCAATCCCACAGTGACAGAGAATACGCTATATACTCACCAAAACCAGGCAGAAACGTCATACAACCTGGGCACACCAGGCGCTGGGCATCCCGAGCTTGGAGAGCATAGTGAAGAGACCCCAGGACTTCCCAGAAAGCATTGGGACTACCAACCAAGTCTCCAGTTACAGCGGGACTTGGCAGCGGAGAAGCACTGAACTGGCGGGCCACCACAGCCCTCCAGTTTAAGACTAACCAGGGCCAAACCAGAGAACAGAGAGCCTGATTACCCCATCCCTGCTGAAGTGACCACCCTGAAATCTCCAGCTGCAACAAGACCTCAGAACCTGGCAGTGACAGCAGCACAGAACTGGTGGAGCACATCAAAGAAGCAGGGCCAAACCAGAGAGCAGAGAGCCACGGATACCATGATCTCTGCCAAGAGACCTGCCAGTAAGTGAGTGCACCCTTGAGAATCTGCAGTTCCCCAGATCCTGGGTCCTGCTAAATCAGAAGCCAGGCATCGAACCACCCTCCCACCCACATACCCTCTTTGGGAAACAGAGGGGCACTAGGGACATTGAAGTTCCTGCCCTGTGGGCCTGATTGAGGAGTTAAGACAGTTAATGCCAGAAATTGCACTGTGATCATCATTAGCGCCTGCGACATATACAGTGCAGAGCCCCTCCCATACACTCAAGGGTTCAACATTAGCCATCACTCTGTCCCTCAAGAAACACGTCCACGCACACTCACACACACAGACACACACGCACGCGCGCGCGTACACACACACACACTTGCATTTGCCCCGTTTGCGCCTGCGTACTTTCCTACCACAGGTACAGCTAGTCCTCAGCACACGCTGAGAGTGCTCAGCTTCCTGAAGAACTCTCCAGATACCAGAGAGAGACAGCACCAGTCTGATCTGCAGAATCCAAAAACAAACAGGGAAGGTTTCAGATAAGCCAATTGCCAGGTGTAGGCAAAGAACACTTCCAACATAAATCAGGACATCATGACTTCCCCAGCAAACCCCAAAATCGATGGATACTCCAATTCAGCAGAAGCACAGGAAAATGATTTTAAAGCCATGCTTGCCCAATTATTTGAGGCCCATAAGGAGGAAATGAACAAGTCTTTCAAAGAGATGGCCAGTCAATTGGAGGCAAAGAAAGAAGAAATAGACAATATCCTTAAAGAAACACAGGCAAACATAGCCAAACAAATAGATACACAAGTAGAGGAAAAATTAGTGGCATATAAGAAGGAAATGAAAAAAGAAATAGAGGCCATCGTAGAGAGACAGGAATCCAAATTCAAACACATAAAAGAAATGGTGCAAGGCATGAAAACAGAATTAGAATCAATAAAGAAAACACAAAATGAGAAAACCCTTGAGCTGGAGAACTTGGAGAAAAGATCAGGAACCACAAAAGTAAGCATCACCAACAGAATACAAGAGATGGAAGAGAGAATCTCTGGAGCTGAAGACATACTTGCAGAAATGGATACTTCTCTCAAAGAAAAAGTAAAATCAGAAAAGTTCCAATCACAAAATAGCCAAGAAATCAAGGATGCTATAAAAAGACAAAATCTAAGAATAATAGGAATTCACGAACAAGAAGAATCCAGACTCCAAGGTCCAGAAAATGTTTTCAAGAAAATCATAGAAGAAAATTTTCCCAACTTAAAGAAAGAGATGTCCATAAATATACAAGAGGCCTACAGAACTCCAAATAGACTAGACCAGAAAAGAAACACATCATGTCACATCATAGTCAAAACACTAAATCTACAGAACAAAGAAAAGATATTAAAAGCAGCAAGGGAAAAAAGGCCAAGTAACATATGAAGGTAGACCTATCAGAATCACACTGGACTTCTCATCAGAAACTATGAAAGCCAGAAGGGCCTGGACAAGTATCATGGAGACTCTAAGAGATCACAAATGTCAACCCAGACTACTATACCCTGCAAAGCTTTCAATCAATATAGATGAAGAAAACAAAATATTCCATGACAAAACTAAATTTACACAATATCTACACAGCAAAGCATCCCTACAGAAGATACTAGAAGGAAAACTCCAATCCAATGAAAACAAATTCACCCAAGAAAACAGGGCATACAGATAATATCCCAACAAAAATGAAAAGAAAACAAGCAATGAAACAGGGTTAGATCATCGACTCCATTACAAAAGGAACTAACATGCATTGGTCACTATTATCTATCAATATCAATGGACTCAACTCACCAATAAAAAGACACAGGCTAACAGAATGGTTAAGGAAACAGGATCCAACATTCTTTTGCATCCAAGAAACACACCTATGCAACAAAGATAAACACTACCTCAGAGTAAAGGGCTGGAAAAATGTTTTTCAAACAAATGGTTCCAGAAAACAAGCTGGAGTAGCCATTCTAATATCTAATAAAATAGACTTTCAACCCAAGTTAATAAAAAAAGATAAGGAGGGCCACTATATTCTCATCAAAGGAAAAATCCACCAAGAGGACATCACAATCTTGAATATCTATGCCCCCAATACAAGAGCACCAACTTTTGTAAATGAAACATTATTAAAGCTTAAATCATACATTGATCCTAATACCTTAATAGTGGGAGACTTCAACACTCCACTCTCACCAAGGGACAGATCAACTAGAGAGACACCAAACAGGGAAATAAAAGCACTCACAGAATCCCTAAATCAAATGGACCTAATAGACGTCTACAGAAAGTTTCACCCAAACTCAAAAGAGTACACCTTCTTTTCAGCACCACATGGAACCTTTTCCAAAATAGACCATATAGTGGGTCACAAAGCAAGCCTCAACAGATACAAAAGGATTGAAATAATCCCTTGTATACTATCTAACCACCATGGACTAAAGCTCGACCTCAACAACAACAGAAACAACAAAAAGCCGACACACATGCACATGGAAACTGAACAACTTACTACTCAATGACAGCTCGGTTAAGGAAGAAATAAAGAAAGAAATTAAAGACTTCCTAGAATTCAATGAAAAGGAAGGCACAACATACCCAAATTTATGGGACACATTGAAAGCAGTGCTCAGAAGAAAATTTATAGCACTAAGTGCCTGCAAGAAGAAATTCGTAACATCACATACAAACAACTTAATGGCCCAACTGAAAACCCTAGAAAAAAAAGAAGCAGATACACCCAAGAGGAGCAGACGGCTGGAAATAATCAAACTAAGGGCTGAAATCAATCAACTAGAAACAAATAAAACTATCCAAAGAATCAATGAAACAAAAAGCTGGTTCTTTGAGAAAATCAACAAGATAGACAAACCCTTAGCCAAACTAACTAAAAAGCAGAGAGAAACTATCCAGATCAGCAAAATCAAAAATGAAAATGGGGACATAACCACAGACACTGAGGAAATCCAAACAATTATTAGGTCATACTACAAAAGCCTATATGCCACAAAATTTGAAAATCTAAATGAAATGGATAATTTTCTTGACAGATTCCATCTACCAAAACTAAGTCAAGATCAGGTAGAAAGACTGAATAGCCCTATATCTCCCAAGGAAATTGAAGCAGTCATTAACAGTCTCCCCTTCAAAAAAAGCCCTGGACCAGGTGGCTTCAGCACAGAATTCTACAAGACCTTCAAGGAAGTGTTAACTCCAATTCTCCTCAAGCTATTCCACAAAATAGAAACAGAAGGAACACTACCAAACTCATTCTATGAAGCCACAGTCACCTTAATACCTAAACCACACAAAGACCCAACAAAAAAAAGAGAACTTCAGGCCTATCTCTCTTATGAACATTGACGTAAAAATACTCAATAAAATACTTGCAAACCGAATCCAAGAACATATCAAAGATATCATCCACCATGACCAAGTAGTCTTCATCCCAGGCATGCAAGGGTGGTTCAACATACGGAAATCCATCAATGTAATCCACTACATAAACAAACTGAAGGAGAAAAACCACATGATCATCTCCTTAGATGCTGAAAAAGCATTTGACAAAGTCCAACACCCATTCATGTTTAAAGTCTTGGAGAGATCAGGGATACAAGGCACATACCTAAAGATAGTAAAGGCAATATACAGCAAGCCTATAGCTAACATCAAACTCAATGGAGAGAAACTTAAATCAATCCCACTGAAATCAGGGACAAGACAAGGCTGTCCATTGTCCCCATATCTCTTCAACATAGTACTTGAAGTCCTAGCCAGAGCAATAAGACAACTAAAGGAGATCAAGGGGATACAAATCGGGAAGGAAGAGGTCAAAGTGTCACTATTTGCAGATGATATGATAGTATATATGTGTGACCCCAAAAATTCAACCAGAGAACTCCTTCAGCTGATAAACACCTTCAGCAAAGTGGCAGGATACAAAATCAACTCAAAAAAATCAGAAGCCCTCTTATATACCAAAGACAAAAAGGCTGAGAAAGAAATTAGGGAAATAATACCCTTCACAATAGTCACTAATAACATAAAGTACCTTGGTGTGACGTTAACCAAGCAAGTGAAAGACCTGTTTGAGAAAAACTTCAAGTCTCTGAAGAAAGAAATCGAAGAAGATATCAGAAGATGGAAAGATCTCCTGTGCTCATGGATTGGTAGGATTAACATTGTGAAAATGGCCATCCTGCCAAAAGCAATCTACAGATTCAATGCAATTCCCATCAAAATACCAACTCAATTTTTACAGACCTTGAAAAAACGATTCTCAGCTTCATATGGAGAAACAAAAAACCCAGAATCTCCAAAATTATCCTGTACAACAACAGATCATCTGGAGGTATCTCCATCCCTGATCTAAAGCTGTACTACAGGGCAACAGTAATAAAAACTGCATGGTATTGGCATAGAAACAGAAAGGAGGATCAATGGAACTGCATAGAAGACCCAGAAATAAATCCACACACCTATGAATACTCGATATTTGACAAAGAAGCCAAATCCATTCAATGGAAAAAAGACAGTATCTTCAACAAATGGTGCTGGACCAACTGGATGTCTACATGCAGAAAAATGAAAATAAAACCATATTTATCACCCTGCAAAAAACTAAAGTCAAAGTGGATCAAGGACCTCAACATAAAACCAGATACCCTAAATCAAGTGGAAAAAAAAGTGGGGAACAACCTAGAACTCATTGGCACAGGAGACAACTTTCTGAACAGAACACCAACAGCACAGGCTCTAAGAGCAACAATCAATAAATGGGACCTCATGAAACTGAAAAGTTTCTGTAAAGCAAAGGACACAGTCATCAAAACAAAATGACTGCCTACAGATTGGGAAAGAATCTTCACTAACCCTTTATCTGACTGAGGACTAATATCCAGTATATACAAAGAACTAAAGAAGCTGAAAAGCAGCAAACCAAGTAATCCAATTAAAAAATGGGGAACAGAGCTAAACAGAGAATTCTTGACAGAGGAATATCGAATGGCAGAAAAACACTTAAAGAAATGCTCATCCTCATTAGCCATCAGGGAAATGCAAATCAAAACGACCTTGAGATATCACCTTACACCCATCAGAATGGCCAAGATGAAAAACTCAAGGGATAACACATGCTGGAGAGGTTGCGGAGAAAGGGGAACCCTCCTCCACTCCTGGTGGAAATGTAAACTGGTACAACCACTCTGGAAAGCTATCTGGCGCTTTCTAAGACAATTAGGAATAGTGCTTCCTCAAGACCCAGCTATACCACTGCTAGGTATATACTCAAAGTTTGCTCAAGTACACAAAAGGGATACTTGCTCAACCATGTTTATAGCAGCTTTATTTGTAATAGCCAGAACCTGGAAACAACCCAGATGTTCATCAACGGAGGAATGGGTACAGAAATTGTGGTATTTTTACACAATGGAATACTACTCAGCAATCAAAAAGGAGGAAATCATGAAATTTGCAGGCAAATGGTGGAATCTAGAAAAGATCATTCTGAGTGAAATATCCCAGAAGGAGAAAGACAAACATGGGATATACTCACTTATGTAGACCTATAAGATATGATAAACATAATAAAATCTATACACCTAAAAAAGATAATCAATTGAGCAGACATGGGGTAAGATGATCAATCCTCGTTTAGAAAGACAGATGGGATGTGCATTGAATGTATGACAGGAGTCTACTGAGCGCATCTGAAAGACTCTAACTAGCAGTGTTTTCAAAGCAAAGACTCATGACCAAACCTTTGGCAGAGTACAGGGAATCATAAGAAAGAAGGGGAGTTAGTCTGATGGGGAAAGGATAGGAGCTCCACAAGGACCAAATATATCTGGGCACAGGGTCTTTTCTGAGACTGACATTCAACCAAGGACCATGTATGGATATAACCTAGAACCTCCACTCAGATGTAGCCTGTGGTAGCTCAGTAACCAATTGGTTTCCCAAAGTGAGTGGAACAAGGACTATTTCTAACAGGAACTCAATGACTGGCTCTTTGGTCTCCCCACCCCCGAAGGGAGGAGCAGTCCTGTTAGGCCACAGAGGAGGGCTTTGCAGCCAGTCCTGAAGATACCTGATAAAACAGGATCAGATGAATGGGGAGGAGGTCCCCCCTATCAGTGGACTTGGAAAGGGGCATGGTGGAGATGAGGGAGGGAGGGAGGGACTGGGAGGGAATGAGGGATCGGGACACGGCTGGGATACAGAGTTAATAAAATGTAACTGATAAAAAAATATAATTAAAAAAATAAATAAATAAATTAAAAAAAGAACATGTAACTGCAGCTACGGAGGATCTTATATCTTCTTCTGGCCTCTTGGGTCACTGTATGCACACAGTAAAAGCACAGTCTAGCAGCCACACATATATACACATAAATACACAAATGAAAACATAAAAATAAAAAAGAAAACAAATGAAGCCAGATGGATTTTCTCTTAGTTCATGGACCATTTACTATGGTGTGAGGTTTACTGAAAACATGTAATGTTTTTATAGAAAGTGGGCTGTATGCATGAAGACTTTTATGGGGGGGGTGGCGTGTGAAGAGTGAAACAAGACTTGCTTGCTCACTATACTGTGGGTTGATCGCTAAATGTATTCTATTGTCTCAACGCTTGTTGAAATTAGAAAAGTTATTCTCAAAACCACATCATTCCCTCCAGATGTTAGTTAGTATTTTCCAAAACCTGCCAAGAAGAAAGAAATCTGAGAGTGTTAGTCTTAGAACACCTTTTAGTGGTTTTTACTCTGCTCAATCAGGGACTGAAATAATTATTTTCTCACAACTAAGGTGGAGCTTCCGGGATAGAGGTGGTCTAATTATACCAAATACTATCTCTATCCCATGGCCTTACATTTGAGTCACTCCTTAGAAATGTACATATCTTTGCAGTAAAGGCTCAATAAGTTCATTTCTGTAACTGATAGTTAAAATAATTTATATTTAATGGAGACTTTTTAAACATTTAAATTAGATTATCTGAAACACAGATTTCAAGAATTAAACAAAACTTATTCTAAACACTGCAAGGTAGATGAAATACATCAAAAGAAAAAAAACTATCACAATTTAGAAGCAGGCACCAGTTAATTTTGTCAAACAGAGTAAGTGTTCAAATGAACAAAGAAAAGAAGCTTGATTTTATAGACAACAGAGACCTGAAGGAAAAAAATCAAACTATTTAAATTACAAATGTTTTTTCAAAGAAATTGTGGTTAGAGACAGAGCTAAATATCTCAAAAGGGTCATTTTGAAGAAGCCTGATAATAAATTTCTCTGTCTGCCTCAATCCATGCAGCCAAAGCTAATTTGTGATTTGACATTAACCACTCAGTCATTTTCCTATTCTTCTGTCCCGATTGCTGACTCTCAGACAGTAATATTGAGTGATTGTTCCACTTTGGGGTTGTTTCTCTGCATTTTTTTAGGTCCATGAGCAGCACTTTACATGGGCCCTTAGGTTCTGTACTCAAGTCCTCAGGCCAGACAGCATAGGCTCTTACCACAGTCAGCCTGTCAGCTTTCTCCTTATAAACACTAACTTAAGTGTACATATGGAAATTATAGTATCTACAATATAACTTTTCTCTACTTTTCTTTGACTAGCTGGAAACATAATAATTAAAACTTCAAATATCATGAATAATTTCTGGTATTCTTGTTCTTGTCTTTCCACCCCTCTTCCACGTTGTTCTCTGAGCCATCAATATAGGATCTGTGATGTGGACATTTCTGCTGGGCCTGACCTCCCCACTGTCCATTGACCTCTGCATTGTATCTAATTGTGTTTTCCTGTGATGGTCTCCATTTGCTGTATAGAAAGGCTTTTTGATGAGGAGTGGTAGCTCTACCTATCTGTAGGTAAAAGATAAGATTTATAAGATAGTAAGGAATTATACTGGAATTAGCAAAGTGATGGAATTAGATTATTTTCTAAGATCCATGACCAGATTCTGGAACCTGGCAAGGTTTCCAGTACAAGGCATGATTACTTTTTCTGTTAGCCATGATTTCTTGAAGGGGTCAGATATACAACTGATTTGCACCTTGGTAGCATTGAAGTATTTTTTTTTGATAGTTTTAGTTTTAGTTTTCTGTTTATTACAGTTCATTCACTTTGTATCTCAGTTGTAGCCCCTTTCTTTGTCCCTTCTCAATTTCACCCTCTCTCCCTCTTCTTCTCCAATGTACCTTCTCCAGTCCACTGATAGGGGAGGTCCTCCTCCCCTTCCATTTGACCCTAGCCTATTCAGGTATCATCAAGACTGGCTGCATTGTCTTCCTCTGTGGCCTGGTAAGCTGTTCCCCACTCAGGGGGATGTGATCAAAGAGCCAGCCCCTGAGTTCATGTTAGAGACAGCCCCTGTTTCCCTTCCAAGGGAACCTACTTGGAAACTCAGCTGCCATAGGCTACATCTGTGCAGGGGTTCTAGGTTATCTCCATGCAAGGTCCTTGCTGAGACTCATAGGCAAACTTTGGACAGAGTGCAGGGAATCTTATGAAACAAGAGGAAGATAGAAAGACCTGAAGGGGATAGGAGTTCCACAAGGTGACAAACAGAACCAAAAATTCTGGGCTCAGGCATCTTTTATATTTCACCCTCAAATCTGTTTTGAGTTTTAGATTGGTCTATTTAGAACTGCTTTGGGATTATAGCAGAAAAGAATGGCTTGTCTCAGACAGGTGAAGGAAGTAAACAAAACAACTCAAGACCTGAAGATAGAATTGGAAAAATTAAAGAAAACACAAATGGAAGAAATAATGGAAAGGAAGAATCTAGGGAAGAAAACAGGAACTACAGAGGTAAGCATAACCAACAGACTAAAAGAGATGGAAGAAAGAATCTCAGGTGTAGAAGATACAATGGAAGAAATCGATGTATCTGTCAAAGAAAATGTTAAATCCGAAAAATTCCAGACACAGACCATCCAAGAAATGCAAGACAATATGAAAAGACAAAACCTAAGAATAATAGGTATAGAGGAAAAAGAAGACTCCCTTCTCCAAGGCCCAGAAAATATTTTCAACAAAATCATTGAAGAAAATTTCCCCAAGCTAAAGGAGAGGCCAATTAGAATACATGAAGCCTACAGAACACCCAACAAATTTGACCAGAAAAGAAAATCCTCCCGCCACATAATAATCAAAACAGTAAGTATACAGAACAAAGAAAAAATACTAAAAGCTGCAAGGGAAAAAGGCCAAGTAACATATAATGGCAAACCCATTAGAATCACACCTGACTTTTCAACAGAGACTATGAAAGCCAGAAGGGCCTGGACGGATATCATGCAGACCCTAAGAGAACACAGATGTCAGCCCAGGCTACTATACCCTGCAAAACTCTCAGTCCTCATAGATGGAGAAAACAAGATATTCAATGACAAAAACAAATTTCAACAATACCTACAAACAAATCCAGCATTACAGAAGACACTGGAAGGGAAAATACAACCCAAGAAAGCTAGCTACATTCAAGAAAACACAGGAAATAAATAACCTCACTTCAGTAAAACAAAAAGCAACCAAGCACACAACCTGATGACCACAGCCAACATCAAAATCAAGAGATCTAACAGCCACTGGTCATTAATCTCTCTCAACATCAATGGACTCAACTCTCCAATAAAAAGACACAGATTAACAGAATGGATACGTAAACAAAACCCAGCAATCTGTTGCATACAAGAAACACACCTAAGACACAAAGATAGACATTACCTGAGGGTAAAGGGTTGGAAGACGACTTTCCAAGCAAACAGACCCAAGAAGCAAGCAGGAGTAGCCATTCTAATATCTGATAAAATAGACTTTCAACCAAAATTAATCAAAAGAGATGGGGAAGGACACTTCATACTCATCAAGGGAAAATTCCACCAGGAAGACATCACAATCCTGAACATCTATGCCCCAAATACAAGGGCACCCACATTTGTGAAAGAAACATTGATAAAATTTAAAGCACATATAGATCCACACACATTAATAGTGGGAGACTTCAACACCCCACTCTCAACAAAGGACAGGTCAACCAAACAGAAATTAAACAAAGAAACAATGTCTCTGACAGAGGTCATGAATCAAATGGACCTAACAGACATTTACAGAACTTTACACCCAAACACAAAAGAATTTACCTTCTTCTCAGCACCTCATGGAACCTTCTCCAAAATAGACCACATACTGGGTCACAAAGCGAGCCTCAACAGATACAAGAAGATTGAAATAATCCCATGTATCTTGTCTGATCACCATGGAATAAAGCTGGACCTCAACAATAACAGAAATAACAAAAAGCCTACACACACATGGAAACTGAACAACTTGTTACTAAATGACAGCTGGGTCAGGGAAGAAATAAAGAAAGAAATTAAAGTCTTTCTAGAAATCAATGAAAATGAAGACACAACATACCCGAACTTGTGGGACACAATGAAAGCAGTGCTAAGAGGAAAGTTCATAGCACTAAGTGCCTTCAAGAAGAAATTTGAGACAGCTCATTCAAGCACCCTAATGGCTCACTTAAAAACCCTAGAAAAAGACGAAGCAGACACACCAAGAAGGAGTAGATGGCTGGAAATAATCAAACTCAGGGCTGAAATCAATCAATTGGAAACAAATAAAACAATTCAAAGAATCAATGAAACCAAGAGCTGGTTCTTTGAGAAAATCAACAAGATCGACAAACCCTTAGCCAGGCTAACTAAAAGGCAGAGAGACACCACCCAAATCAACAAAATCAGAAATGAAAAGGGGGATATAACTACAGACACTGAGGAAATCCAAACAATCATTAGGACTTACTTCAAAAGTCTATATGCCACAAAATTTGAAAATCTAAATGAAATGGACAATTTTCTTGATCGATTTGACTTACCAAAGCTGAACCAGGACCAGGTAAATCAACTAAATTGTCCTATATCCCCCAAAGAAATAGAAGCGGTCATCAAAAATCTCCCATCCAAAAAAAGCCCAGGACCAGATGGCTTCAGCGCAGAATTCTACCAGACCTTCAAAGAAGAGCTAACACCAATTCTCTCCAAACTATTCCACAAAATAGAAACAGAAGGAATATTACCAAATTCATTCTATGAAGCCACAGTCACCTTGGTACCTAAACCTCACAAAGACTCAACAAAGAAAGAGAATTTCCGGCCAATCTCCCTTATGAACATTGATGCAAAAATACTTAATAAAATACTTGCAAACCGAATCCAAGAACACATCAAAGATATTATCCACTATGACCAAGTAGGCTTCATCCCAGGTATGCAGGGGTGGTTCAATATACGGAAATCCATCAATGTGATCCACCATATTAACAAACTGAAAGAAAAAAACCACATGATAATCTCCCTAGATGCTGAAAAAGCCTTTAACAAAATCCAACATCCATTCATGTTCAAAGTATTGGAGAGATCAGGGATACAAGGCACATATCTAAACATAGTAAAGGCGATATACAGCAAGCCTATAGCCAACATCAAACTGAATGGGGAGAAACTTAAAGCAATCCCACTGAAATCAGGGACAAGACAAGGCTGCCCACTCTCTCCATATCTCTTCAACATAGTGTTGGAAGTCCTTGCTAGAGCAATAAGACAGTTGAAGGAGATCAAGGGGATACAAATTGGAAAGGAAGAAGTCAAATTATCACTATTTGCAGATGATATGGTAGTATACGTGAGTGACCCCAAAAACTCTACCAGGGAACTCCTACAGCTGATAAACACCTTCAGCAAAGTGGCAGGATACAAAATTAACTCAAAAAAATCAGTAGCCCTCCTGTATACAAAAGACAAAAGGGCTGAGAAAGAAATTAAGGAAACAACACCCTTCACAATAGCCACAAATGACATAAGGTACCTCGGAGTAACCCTAACCAAGGAAGTCAAAGACTTGTATGAAAAAATTTCAAATCTCTGAAGAAAGACTTAGAAGAAGATATGAGAAGATGGAAAGATCTCCCATGCTCATGTCTTGGTAGGATTAACATAGTAAAAATGGCCATCTTACCAAAAGCAATCTACAGATTCAATGCAATGCCTATCAAATTACCAACGCAATTCTTTACAGACCTAGAAAGGAAAATTCTCAACTTCATATGGAATAACAAGAAACCCAGAATTGCTAAAACAATCCTCTACAATAACAGATCTTCTGGAGGTATCTCCATCCCTGATCTTAAGTCGTACTATAGAACAACAGTTTTAAAAACTGCATGGTACTGGCATAGAAACAGAATGGTGGATCAATGGAACCGAACAGAGGACCCAGAAATAAACCCACACACTTATGGACACCGGATCTTTGACAAAGACGCCAAAACCATACAATGGAAAAAAGATAGCATCTTCAACAAATGGTGCTGGTCTAACTGGATGTCTACATGTAGAAAAATGAAAATAGATCTATACATGTCACCGTGCACAAAACTGAAGTCCAAGTGGATCAAAGACCTCAACATAAAACCAGACACATTAAATCGGCTTGAAAAAAAAGTGGGAAATACCCTAGAACTCATTGGTACAGGGGGAAACTTCCTGAACAGAACACCAACAGCACAGGCTCTAAGAGCAACAACCAATAAATGGGACCTCATGAAACTGAAAAGCTTCTGTAAAGCAAAGGACACCGTCATCAAAACAAAGCGACCACCTACAGATTGGGAAAGAATCTTCACCAACCCTTTATCTGACAGAGGACTCATATCCAGCATATATAAAGAACTAAAGAAGCTGAAAAGCAGCAAACCAAGTAATCCACTTAAAAAATGGGGAACAGAGCTAAACAGAGAATTCTCTGTAGAGGAATACCGAATGGCAGAGAAGCACTTAAAGAAATGCTCAACCTCACTAGCCATTAGGGAAATGCAAATCAAAACAACCCTGAGATTTCACCTTACACCCATGAGAATGGCCAAGATCAAAAACTCAAGTGACAACACATGCTGGAGAGGTTGTGGAGAAAGGGGAACCCTTCTGCACTGCTGGTGGGAATGTAAACTTTTACAACCACTCTGGAAATCAATCTGGCGCTTTCTCAGACAACTGGGAATAGCGCTTCCTCAAGATCCAGCCATACCACTACTGGGCATATATCCAAAAGAGGCTCAAGTACACAAAAAGGACATTTGCTCAACCATGTTTGTAGCAGCTTTATTTGTAATAGCCAGAAGCTGGAAACAACCCAGATGCCCCTCAACTGAAGAATGGATGCAGAAATTGTGGTACATCTAAACAATGGAATATTACTCAGCAATGAAAAATAAGGAAATCATGAAATTTGCAGGTAAATGGTGGGATCTGGAAAGGATCATCCTGAGTGAGTTGTCCCAGAAGCAAAAAGACACACATGGTATATACTCACTCATATAGACATAAAACATAGGACAAACCCGCTAAAACCTGTGCATCTAAAGAAACTAAGCAAGAGAGAGGACCCTAACTAAAACGTCCAATCCCCATCCAGAAAGGCAAAGAGGATGGACATCAGAAGAAGAAGAAAACAGGAAACAACCTAGGAACCTACCACAGAGGGCCTCTGAAAGCCTCTGCCCTTCAGACTATCAAAGCAGATGCTGAGCTGGATGGGCAACTGTTGAGCAGGAGAACGGAAATTTAGGTAAGAACTGGGAAATAGTAAGAGCTGGAGAGGACAGGGTCTCCACAAGGAGAGCAACAGAACAAGAAAATTTGAACACAGGGAACTTCCCAGAGACTCATACTCCAACCAAGACTATTCATGGAGATAACCTAGAACCCCTGCACAGATGTAGCCCAGGGCAGTTCAGAGTCCAATTGGGTTACATAGTAATGTGAAGAGGGACTGCCTCTGACATAATCTGATTGGCCTGCTCTTTGATCACCTCCCTCTGGGGGGGAGCAGCCTTACCAGGACATAGTAGAGGACAATACAGCCACTTTTGATGTGAACTGACAGACTAAAATCAGAAAGGAGAGGAGAACCTCCTCTATTAGTGGACTTGGGGAGTGGCATGCAAGCAGAGGGAGGAGGGTGGGTGGGATTGGTAGGAGAGGAGGGAGGGGCTTATGGGGGGATGCAGAATGAATAAAGTGTAATTGATGAAAAATTTAAGAAAAAAGGGAAAAAATAATTTAAGAACCTTAAATGACTTTCAAAATTGGAGGAAAACATGGAGTTAGTCAATTGGCATGGAGCACGTCTCGCCCCTGGGGTCAATGGTCTCCTGAACCTACTCAGACCTCGGACACCACCACGGCTAGTTCTAGAACTGATGCAGGATGCTCCAACGAGGGGTTAAGGCTTCTCATAATATTTCCTATAAGCCCACACCTGTTTGTCTATATCCCCCATTTTTATTCATTATTAGCCAGATAGAGCCAAGTAATTGTGGTAATGATACTTGCTTTTTTGCCCAATGCTGGAATGCTAGTAAATTTAGGTATGCCCTGGTTACTCGCATGCCTCACTGGGTGCCTGTGCCCATTGATGCCCCTCACGCTATGACTCTCTTCAGACAGAAAAGGGATCTTGGAACTACAGCCACCATTGTTACTACCATCTCATTGACGGCTGTTGGAGCACCAGGGCATTAGCCATGAGTCATACTGGGCAGACTGCTCAGACCCTGAATAATCATTTAGCCAATGTAGCTCATGCCTTAGTTGTACATAAAGGAATTAATGCTCAACTAAAAGGAAGCTTGATGGTGTTCAATCAGAGGATTGACCTCTTGCAGGAGCAAATTGATACCCTATGGCAAATCGCTCAACCTGGCTGTCAATGAAAGTATGCTGGACTTTGTGTCACTAGCATACAACATGAGAATTTTTCCTGTGCTGCAAATCTGTCTAAACAATTGTCGAGCTATATTTTAGGTAATTGGACTGGAGAATTCGATACTATGATGGAGCAGCTGAGAGTGGCCATTGTCACAGTAAATTCTACCGGAGTGGACGCAGGACTAGCCACAGGATTATCAACATGGATTGCTGCAGCCATGAATCATCTGAAGGAATGGGCGGGCATGGGAGTGTTAGCAGGCCTTCTGGTGTTGGTCTCCTTGGTTTGCCTGTGGTATACATGCAAGATTAGAGTCTCACAACAGTGTGATGCAGCCATGATCATTCAGGCCTTTACAGCCATTGAAGCAGGACAGTCTCCCCAAGCATGGTTGGATACCATAAAAAGCTAAAATGATACGCTCAGGATGTGAGGCTAAGCACTGCACTCAGGGTCAGCCGCTCTGGACCCAGAGAAGAGCATGTCTGATTGCATGCGGGTTGATGCCCCAGGTCCCACCTCTGAGAAAAAGGTATTGGACTGGTCTGATGCTCTTTGGGTGGATGACACCTAAATGAACATCTGTACAAAGTCCCAATTTATTTCTAATATCAGAGATCAGACCTCTACTCTTGCCTGATGCGTCTAAAACAAAAAGGGGGAACTGTAGAGAGCTGCGGAATGCTATGCCTTAAAGATGGAGCTGGTTTCCGCCTTCCACCTTCCCGATGGTGAGTGCTGTCTGTCACGAACAACTCCACATTTGGCTAAGGCCGAGGATCTGGCTTGCTTCCATGTATGTGGACCTATCTGCATTGCCCACATGGCACGCTGGGGTTGGCTACCCAGAGGCTATTTACACTGTGGGCTGGCTTTCCCCGGGGTCCGAGGATTGTTCAATGTTCCTGAATAAACTGCATTGAAAAAAAAAAAAAAAACAAAAAAACAAACAAACAAAAAGTAACTATCTCTGCTACAAAAATGACCCTTTGCCTCTAATAACTAGAGATGGAATTTGAAGTATGGAATAGCCAAAGGGTGATGCCATGCTGAGCCTGCTATGTGGAGCAGCATCTTCCTGGAAGAGAGGAGAGAGGCGTGGAAAAGCAAGACAATGGCTCATCTTTACCCAGCCTGTCCTTCATTGAATGAATGCTAGCTTCTTTACAATATCGAACCCCAAAACTCAGACAGCCCCTTCCTATAGGCAGTTTGACCAAAGTGTGGGGTTTTTTATAAGAATACACATCTCACTATGTGTATTCTTTTTATACGTTATGTGTATAAAAAACAACAGCAATGTCTTCTTTTCATTGCCTTTAAAAATTACACTGATAAATCAAATGTGACACGTGGTCTTTCATGAGGCAGTGGGCAGCTTGAGGAAAGGTGAGTCTGAGCCATCCATCCTAGTAGACCTTTAAGAAACCAAGTACTCACTATCATTGGAGAAACCCAGAAATAATTGAATCCCGGGAAGTTTTTCTTCCTTTAAACAGATGCTGAGCCTGATGGCCAACTGACAGGCAGAGTGAATGGAATTTTATGTAAGAAGTGGGAAATAGTAAGAGCTGGAGAAGACAGGAACTCCACAAGGAGAGCAACAGAACAAGAAAATTTGAACACAGGGAACTTCCCAGAGACTCATACTCCAACCAAGGACTATTCATGGAGATAACCTAGAACCCTGACAATGTAGCCACTTCTGATGAGAACGGATAGACTAAGATCAGAAAGAAGGAGAGGAGGACCTCCCCAATCAGTGGACTTGGGGAATGGCATGCATGCAGAAAGGGGGGGGGGAGGGTGGAACCGGGAGGGGAGGAGGGAGGGGGTAATGGGGGGATACAAAATGAATAAAGTATAATTAATAAAAGTTTAAAAAATAAAAAAAAAGAATGGCTTTTCTGTTTTGTGTTATAGATCCAATATCATTCCATTGTATTGTATGCACGCATACACACACACCTATGGGTACTTGGGCTTTTCTGTGCCCTGTCTTATTACTCTTTGCTTTATTCTCATTGCAGGGTCCATGGCAAGGTCTCGTGCAGAACTTAATTTTGCTGTGCTTGGCAAGGTTAGCAGTCCAGCAAGGTCTCATGGCCCTCCTGCTTCTGTTTCCCACAGCTCTGAGGTTACAGGTATGCATGTAACCACACTGAGCATTCTACATGGGCACTCAGTATCTGAACTCATGCATCACATCAAGGGTTTTTCCCCACTGGGCCATCTCCTCAGCCATGTATTGCATATTTAGTAGCTCATTAGAAATAGTACTTTAATGTCTGTATGGAAACTGTGTAACAACTACAGCATAAACATTCACTAATAAACTGCCGATTTTAACTAGATAAAAACAATAATCAAAACTTCTACTGTCATGAAAATCATGTATCTTCTCAAAAAAAACCCAGTAAGTTATTGGTATGCAAAAATGTTATATTTCACAATTATAGAATTATTTTTACTAATGTGTTTCCATTAGCTCAAATATCTGCATTTTGCAGGGAGAGAAAATTTTTACAATGGTGAGATTTTCTAAGGATCTGAGCTGCTGTGGATTGCTCGGCGTGCCTCTACTTCTGTAAATGTGAACATCCATGACAGCCTAGATCCCCTGTGACGTTGCATTCAGTGACATTTCGTTCTACTGAGGATACCTGGCTAATGAGATATTGCTGTGGCCTTCACAATCATCACAGTTGCCCTCTGGTCCTTGGTCATCTTTTCAGCCAAAGAGAATTTTCAGTAATGAGGAAAGTAAAATGTGACCACGTGTGTACCGTTTAGTAGTGAATTTGTTCAACAAGCATTTCTTAACTGCCTATCACTTTCAAGCAATTCATACTTTATATTCAACAATGAGTGAATTTCATAATGGAGAAAATTAGGTACAGCACCATGATAGGGTAATAATGGGTATCTTTACATGTACTGAATAATTATGGGAAAACTATTAATTATTTAAAATTTTATCACAGTAAGGTTCTATTCATTCATTCATTCATTCATTCATTGAGATTGGGTCTTATGTAGTCAGGTTGGCAGGTTGGCCTCAAACTTGCAATCATGACCTGGAATTGCTGATCTTCTTGCCTCCAACTCCTTAGTGTTAGGAATATAGGTGGTTATTGCCATGTCTGCTTTTATGTGGTTTTGATAGAATCCAAGTCTTTGTGCATGTTAAGAGAAAAGGTCTACCGTCTGAGCTACATCCCAGTCCCTGATTCCTATTCATAATCAATATCATATTTACTAAGGGTAAGTAAACATATAATGGAATTATTAGTAATGAGATCTATAGTTTGTAGAATTGAAACGTTCCTTAAAGATCAGTTGTATGAATCACACAACTGAGCAATTCCTGAGTTTTCTGCATGTAAATTTTACTTCTAAAATATATAGCGTAAATAATATATGCATATAAATTTTGTTTACAGGTTTTCTATTGATGTTTATCTAATGGTGTATTGAAATAAATTTAACCATTTCTACATCTTGTGTAGTCTTTTTAGGAATATAAATTATAATAATCTACAGTAGAACTCTGCATGCTGAACTATGTCATTTCCAAGGAAAACTTACACAGTCAAGGGTATCAGTCTCTATACCTCTCTCTTTTTTTTTTTTTTGTTGTTGCTGAAATATTTTATTAAACTTTAGGATCATCACCCAAAAAATAGTTAGTTGATAAAAAAATTAGAAAATCTCTCTCTCTCTCTCTCTCAGTCTTTCTCTCTCTCCTTTCAATTAGTTTCATGTATGTTACGCAAGTTGTGTTATGCAAGCTCTAAGTTTGAATCTGAATGAAGACTTACTTATTTAGCATTTTTCTTTGATTTTGTTTGTTTGTTTATTTTTTAAGTTCAGATTCACATAGATGGGATAAAATTTTTAAAATAAGATAGTTTAGTTGTACATTTGGAGTTAAGCATCAATTTCCTAAGCTGATGCATAGAGAGCATGCTCTTGAGGCTAGCCGATAGCATACTGAATTAGTTTAGAAATAGTTCATCTTCAATTGAAAGTTTCTAGATATTTTGAATTTGTGAAAGAGTAAGGCAAAGTATATAATAAGGGCTTGAAGGAAGAAAATAAAAAAAGATGTACTTATGTGCTATCTCAAAAAATAAATTCTTCATCTGAACCTTCAAAAAAATTACCTCTCTTTCTTACCATTCTAATTAATCTTTCTTTATATATGTATTATTTATTTGTATTTTGTATTTGCTTTGGTACATCTGCCATTATGTCCAACCTGGCTATGAACTGTAACTCCTTATTTCCTGTTTCTGGTGATGTTAAAACCTGTTTGGGTGTTAACAGCATAGGTGCTGTGAACAACATACTAAAGTTATCTGATCTTTACACATTTTGTTGGCATTCTCCTGCACTTTTTCATAAGCATTTTTCTAACTTTTAAGTATAGATAATTATAAAGTAAACCCAATATACCACAAGCCATGAAGGACAATGAAATGTGCTAATAAATGTAAATCATTTAAAGATAACTGCATCTGTCAAATATTCAGAAAAAAAATATTATCGCCACTAAGGAAATAGATAAAGCCATAGACGCCTTGTTGTATAATTTATGCTTGCCAACTATTGTTTACTTTTTACCTTAAAGAAACCTTTAAAATAATTCATCTGTGATTTTCTTCATGAGTAGATGCATCGTTTGTGAATACTACCCTACCTGCCATGAGACCATCTTCACTTATTTTTCCTTCAAAGTTAAACTTTCCCAATGAAGGCAGCTGGTAGTCAGTTTGTAAGGAGATATTGCTACTATATTTCAAGGAGTAGGAGGGGGAGACTGAAGGATATAATCATCTGACTCACTTTCCATTGCAGGTCAAGATTTAGTTAATTGACTCTGGTTCATTTGGCCCAGGGCATCTCCCTTGAGACAGATGCTATGGTGGCTATAGCATCACCTTATTGGAGCTGCAGTCCTATAGTGAGGAAAGAGGGATGAGGCTCTCCCAGTCACAGAATTCCCAGTGACCATGAACCAGCCACTGGCGGGTAATAATTTCCTCTTCCCTCTGACTTGGGATGGATTGCAGAGGATGACCTAGAGGGGAAAGGCTTCATCTCCCAACATCAGCAATCTCATCTCATCGCAAGGGAGAGGCCCCTGGAGACATGCTCCTATCCATCATGTGGACAGCTTTGGCCAAAGTGCCCACTACATCACTGGCTTTAATAAAAAGTTGCTGGAGGCTGCAGTGCCAGTGACAGATGCACAGCACACCAGCCAGTGCCTTTGAGTCCTTCCAAGGTGGAATGGTACTTGGGGAAGAAGAGAAGGAAAGAAAGGAAATGGCAAGGAAACCACTTTAAATGCCCCCTAAAAGTAAATATAAGTAACTGAGATAAACTCCAAAGGAGAAGTCTTCAGCCTGAGAAGATAAATGACAACTGAACATGCCACAAATAAATTGAGATGGAACACCTAGAAATTTCTCATCATAATCTAAGAATTCCAGAATCCAAAAAACATTTGGGAGGCCTAGAAATTTAAATAAATCTGGAAAAATATAAATATTAATAGTGACCTTTGATACTGCATCACTTGATAGATTTACAATGTTAACACTTTTGATATGTTTATAAGACTCATATTGCATGGATTTACAGTTATATCCAAATGCTGGAGAACTTCTCACAAAAATATTTAAATTTCATTCCCAGTAAAATAAATTCAGCAAACATTTATTTTTGTATATTTTATTTTTAAATTTGAATAGAATTTTGTTAAGGAATAATCAATTGCTCAACTGTCCATAAAATATCACTCGTGCCTCTTGTTTTTGCCTACAGGAGATGGCTTATAGTGCTTTGTATCTCAAATATTTCTTTAATTGAGTGAATGCTACTATTTTCAGTAGCAGAAATAATATAGCACTTTTCTCATGAATTATATACAACTGAGCACTAAGGCACGCTGGGCATTCAATTGTGTACATAGGTTTGAGTTGACTATGACACATCCAAACATCACTGTTTTCTGCTACAGTTAAGTCAGAAAAGAACCCGAATCATAAGGGCTAATGTAACTCCCTCAGTACATTAGAGGATGGGCTAGGTCAACATCAGGTTGCAAGCACAGCTGTGCTCAGACCCTGACCCGTACAATTAAAAACAATCAAACAAACAAAAAAACAACAACCTGATGCTGATGGTGGAAGTACCAGTTATTTCACTGCAGCCATGACTCTACCATAAGTAATAAAAGGAAATTACTTTTTAGATCAGCAAATACTAAGTGAATGCCACATACTAGGCTAGAGATATTCAGGTATGTAAGTAGTTACTATGGCACCTATGTAATTTATTGTATGACCTGCACACTAAAATAGTGCTTGATATTTATGTGTATCAATGTGTAGTGAGAAAATTAAGAAAGCAATTTTTGATTTTTGTGTTTAAATAGCTTTAAAATGTAGATGGAATACACTATGAAGAGAGTAAAACAGCACAGCAAATTTTTTTTTTTTTTTTTGCAGATTCTTTTCACTTTTTTTTTTCAATGCAGTTTATTCAGGAACCTTGAACAATCATCTGACCCTGGGGAAAGCCAGCCCACAGCTTAAATAGCCTCTGGGTATCCAACCCAGGTGTGCCACGTGGGCAATGCAGATAGGTCCACATACATGGAAGTAAGCCAGATCCTCGGCCTTAGCCAAATGTGGAATTGTTCGTGACAGAGAGCACTCACCATCGGGAAGGTGGAAGGCAGAAACCAGCTCCATCTTTAAGGCATAGCATTACACAGCTCTCTGCAGTTCCTCCTTTTTGTTTTAGACGCATCAGGCAAGAGTAGAAGTCTGATCTCTGATATTAGAAATAAATTGGGACTTTGTACCGATGTTCATTTAGGTGTCATCCACCCAAAGAGCCTCAGACCCGTCCAATACCTTTTTCTCAGAGGTGGGACCTGGGGCATCAACCCGCATGCAATCAGACATGCTCTTCTCTGGGTCCAAAGCAGCTGACCCTGAGTGCAGTGCTTAGCCTCACATCCTGAGCGTAACATTTTAACTTTTTATGGTGGCCAACCATGCTTGGGGAGACTGTCCTGCTTCAATGGCTGTAAAGGCCTGAATGGTCATGGCAGCATTATGCTGTTGTGAGACTCTAATCTTGCATATATACCACAGGCAAACCAAGGAGACCAACACCAGAAGGCCTGCTAACACTCCCATGCCCGCCCATTCCTTCAGATGATTCATGGCTGCAGCAATCCATGATGATAATCCGTGTGCTAGTCCTGCGTCCACTCTGGTAGAATTTACCGTGACAATGGCCACTCTCAGCTGCTCCATCGTAGTATCGAATCCTCCAGTCCAATTACCTAAAATATAGCTAGACAATTGTTTAGACAGATTTGCAGCACAGGAAAAATTCTTATGTTGTATGCTAGTGACTCAAAGTCCAGCATACTTTCATTGACAGCCAGGTTGAGCGATTTGCCATAGGGTATCAATTTGCTCCTGCACGAGGTCAATCCTCTGATTGAACACCATCAAGTCTCCTTTTAGTTTAATGTGTCTGGTTTTATGTTGAGGTCTTTAATCCACTTGGACTTCAGTTTTGTGCAGGGTGATAAGTGTGGATCTATTTTCATTTTTCTACATGTGGACATCCAGTTGGACCAGCACCATTTGTTGAAGATGCTATCTTTTTTCCATTGTATGGTTTTGGCATCTTTGTCAAATATCAGGTGTCCATAAGTGTGTGGGTTTATTTCTGGGTCCTCTGTTCGGTTCCATTGATCCACCATTCTGTTTCTATGCCAGTACCATGCAGTTTTTAAAACTGTTGCTCTATAGTACAACTTAAGATCAGGGATGGAGATACCTCCAGAAGATCTTTTATTGTAGAGGATTGTTTTAGCAATTCTGGGTTTCTTGTTATTCCATATGAAGTTGAGAATTTTTCTTTCCAGGTCTGTAAAGAATTGTGTTGGTAATTTGATGGGCATTGCATTGAATCTGTAGATTGCTTTTGGTAAGATGGCCATTTTTACTATGTTAATCCTGCCAAGCCATGGGCATGGGAGATCTTTCCATCTTCTCATATTTTCTTCTAGTTCTTTCTTCAGAGATTTGAAATTTTTTTCATACAAGTCTTTGACTTCCTTGGTTAGGGTTACTCCAAGGTACCTTATGTCATTTGTGGCTATTGTGAAGGGTGTTGTTTCCCTAATTTCTTTCTCAGCCCTTTTGTCTTTTGTATACAGGAGGGCTACTGATTTTTTTGAGTTAATTTTGTATCCGGCCACTTTGTTGAAGGTGTTTATCAGCTGTAGGAGTTCCCTGGTAGAGTTTTTGGGGTCACTCATGTATACTATCATATCATCTGCAAATAGTGATAATTTGACTTCTTCCTTTCCAATTTGTATCCCCTTGATCTCCTTCAACTGTCTTATTGCTCTAGCAAGGACTTCCAGAACTATGTTGAAGAGATATGGAGAGAGTGGGCAGCCTTGTCTTGTCCCTGATTTCAGTGGGATTGATTTAAGTTTCTCTCCGTTCATTTTGATGTTGGCTATAGGTTTGCTGTATATTGCCTTTACTATGTTTAGATATGTGCCTTGTATCCCTGATCTCTCCAATACTTTAAACATGAATGGATGTTGGATTTTGTCAAAGGCTTTTTCAGCATCTAGGGAGATTATCATGTGTTTTTTTTTCCTTTCAATTTGTTAATATGGTGGATCACATTGATGGATTTCCGTATATTGAACCACCCCTGCATACCTGGGATGAAGCCTACTTGGACATGGTGGATGATATCTTTGATGTGTTCTTGTATACGGTTTGCGAGTATTTTGTTGAGTATTTTTGCATCAATGTTCATAAGGGAGATTGGCCTGAAGTTCTCTTTTTTGGTTGGGTCTTAGCACAGCAAATTTTAAAAAATAATATTTTTTTAATTTTTTTTTACACTTTATTCACTTTGTATCTCCCCTAAGACCCTCCTTCCTCCCCTCCCTATCCCACCCTCCCTTCCCCTTCTTCATGCATGTCCCTCCCCAAGTCCACTGATAGGGGAGGTCCTCCTCTCCTTCCTTCTGATCTTAGTCTATCAGATCTCACCAGGAGTGGCTGCATTGTCATCTTCTGTGGCCTGGTAAGACTCCTCTCCCCTCAGGGGGGAGGTGATCAAAGAGCAGGCCTATCAGATTGTGTCGGAGGCAGTCCTTCTTCCCACTACTATGTAACCCACTTAGACACTAAACTGCCATGGGCTACATCTGTGCAGGGGTTCTAGGTTATCTCTATGCCTGGTACTTGGTTGGAGTATGGGTCTCTGGGAAGACCCCTGTGTTCAAATCTTCTGGTTCTGTTGCTCTCCTTGTGGGGTTCCCGTCTTCTCCATAACCTACTATTTCCCACTTCTTACATAAGATTCCACGCACTATTATTTCTAACTTTTCTAAATTAATGGCCAACATTTTATTCGTCTGTGATTCCAAGATGTAGCTAATGTGTCAGTTGTCTGACATGCTTCTGAACTGATCATGCCTTGTCAGTTCAGGAAGAAGTTTAGATGGTGGGGTTTTTTGTTTTGTTTTGTTTTGTTTTGTTTATCCTGAGCCTTGGCATTGTAGGTATTGATCACATTTCTTGGATGGATAAATGTATCAAAAGTTCATCAGTACATCAGCACATGATTTCACAAGACTCAGTTCCTTTAAGAATCATATTAAGACGTGGTTGGACAAGCCTTTAACCCCAGCACTTTGGAGAGAAGCAAGCAGATTTCTGTGAATACAAGGCCAGCCTGGTCTACAAAGGGAATTCCAGTGAAACTAGAGCTATTACACAGAGAAACCCATCTCAAAAACAAAACAAAAGAAACAAGCAAAATAAAACAAAATCAAGTTAAGATATTTATAGATGTAAAATATAATAAAATATTAATATAATATATATAACTATATATATATCTTTTCTTTGCTCCCAAATTCCTGGCCCATACCATCAACACCTGCTGACATATTGGTGTTTATGTTAGTGCTTATGTTACTGCTCAGAACTGTGGCCCAAGTTTGAAGTCTTGTTTTCTCATTTAGGTTAGGCCTCCCAGTATTAACTCACTGTAGCTCAATCGTGACCTGCAGATCACAGCAAATATTAGATTTGACTTTCTCTCCCACCCAGTTCCTTGTAGTCTACCCTCCATTCTCTTAGAGAACCTCTCCCATTCTTACGAGGCTCACGCCTTTGAATGTCAGCCAAGAAATCATGGTTCCCTTCTAAGCACACACATATCAAAGGTTCAAGGTACCAGGCAATCTTTCCTCACTGTCAACATGTTTGACTGTTGATCAGTGTTTGGAAAGACTGTTAAGGTCATTTAAACAATATTCTCTATGATAAATTTCTAATCAGAAATGAAAAATAAATCCTATTTCTTAAGGTTTTCCTGTGCAAAAATATACACAAGCTAGACCTATAAAATTAAATGTAACTACAGATAAAACTTTCCAAACATACCAGATGGAAAAATGAAACCAAAGATAAAATTTGATTTTAACTTCTATTTCTTTTATACATCACGCACTTCCACAAACTTCCCAATGGCATCAATTGTGCAGAGTGCTACAACTCTTTAAAAGTTTGTTACTAATCCTTAAGAGCTGAGTAACATTAGACTTCAAAATCTTGATTAGATTACAGTTAAATATTTGCTGTGGATATGATTAAATATTAACATTAAAGTTTCACAGTTATAAGAATTAATCAGATTGTTCAAATTAAATCACTTTGAAGTGATTTTTTTTCTGAATAAAAATTGTGATTTGAACATGTTTTTCCTCTGAGAACACAGTGACAGCAGAAACAATCAAGCAAGATATAAACTAATACAAGGCAAGATAATCAGAGAGTTGGGGATGGAAGGGACATTTGAATACACACCAGAGGCTACAGGTTGGACACTGTGTTAGAAATTGTGGAAAGACTAAAAGTGCCAGCCACTGCCATCTGGTGAACCTCCTTTTTTAATTTAGAGCTCAGAGGACTGGTGACCATTATTTCTACATTAAAGTTGACCCAAACTTATATTTTTCTTCTTTGTGGAGACAAACAGAGATGTTGTCATTTGTGAGTCCTTAAATACATTGGACATATTGCTGGTGGGTTCCCTCGAGATGAAGCTAACAGTCCCACAAACCTACTGTGTATCCCTATGTTTCCAGATAACTTTTTTCTTATCTTATTTGAATTATCTTCTTTTAATTATACTTTATTTACTTTGTATCCCCCCTCTAGTACCCTCATTCCTCCCCTCCCAATCCCTCCCTTCCTCCTCCTTCTCCACACATTGCCCTCCCCAAGTCCACTGGTAGGGGAGGGTTTCTTTTTCTTCCTTCTGATCCTAGTCTGTTAGGTCTCATCAGGAGTGGCTGCATTGTCTTCCCCTGTGGCCTGGTAAGGCTGCTTCTTGCTCAAGGGGAGGTGATCAAAGAGCAGGCCAATCAGTTCATATCAGAAAGAGTCCCTGTTCCCATTACTATGGAACCCATTGGATACTGAACTGCCATGGGCTACATGTGTGCAGGGGTTCTAGGTTATCTCCATGCATGGTACATGGTTGGAGTATGAGTCTCAGGAAAGACTCCTGTGCTCAATTTTTTTGGTTCTGTTGCTCTCCTTGTGGACCTCCTGTCCTCTCCAGATCTAACTATTATTTCCCACTGCTTTCATAATATTCCCTGCATTCTGCCCAAAGTTTGGCCATAATTCTCAACATCTGCTTTCAATATCTCCTTATATTCTTTTATGCATACACCTGAAGAACAAACCTCTCCAACATGAGAGAAACATACATTTAAAATATAACATATTTTTATTAAAAAAGCTATAAAGAGAAATCAGAGAACACATTTTCAAAGTATGAAATAGTATTGTATACATTCAAGTAAACAACAAACATGTGTGCTAAACTGAAAGTTCTTTTAATTTATATTACAGTACTGTAGTGACCATGTCTGGGCATGTTTCCTAAGCTCCTGATGGAGGAGAAAGTTTCTGCCTGAACAAGTAAGAAAATGTGTGAGTGAATTGAGTTGTCACATAAATTGAGCCTTTAAAATAATGAACATTTCTATAAGAGTGGTCAAATAAGGCTTAAAATGAAGAGTCATTTTAGGTGAAAGACAAGTGTTATGAGTATAAGAGAAAATAAAACAAAGCATATGTCAGTGGAGGACTGCTAAGTTGGTAAATAGGCAGTTTGGGATTCGTGCAGTAGTGAGTTTACACTGTAAAGTTTCTGAATTACACAAATAAGAATTTTGAATTTTTGGGAGCTGCTGATGAGTTATTAAAAGTTTGTGATCAAAATTTGTAAACCATTGATTGGCCATGTTTCTGTCAATTATAATCAGATGGGCCATAGTAAAGAAGTACCATGTGGACCATGGGGAACAGGGGTTATAGGATTGGCCACAGGGTAGAGGGGAACAGCATGGATATGTGGCAGAAAGGCACAGTATGGACAATGAATCAGAAGGACACATTGCAAACCATGGACAAAAAAACAATATGTCAACCTCTAGGAAGAAAGTGGTAGCGAGAGGATCTCTATTTTTGGGAAACACGGCTGACTTTGTTCTCTTCTTATTATTTCTGGCTGTCCTCCAACTTTTCTCTCACTTTCTTTTACATCTCTTTAAAATAAATTAAAAAAAAATCTGTTGCTATCCTTGTGGAGCTCCTGTCCTCTCCAGGTCTTACTATCTTCCCCTTCTTTCATAAGATCCCCTGCACTCTGCCCAAAGTTTGTTTATGAGTCTCAGTATTTGCTTTGATCCATTGCTAAGTAGAGTCTTTCACAGGCCCTCTGCGGTAAGCTCCTGTCCTGTTTCTTGTTTTCTCCTTCTTCCAATGTCCTTCCCATTTGCTTTTCTGAGTGAGGATTATCTTACCCAGGGTTCTTTTTCTAGCTCAGCTTCTTTAGGTATACAGATTTTTGTAGGTTTATCTTATCTTATATGTCTAGTATCCACTTATAAGTTAGTATATACCTTGTGGTGTCCTTATGTTTCTTGGATACCTCAATCAGGATGATCTTTTCTAGTTCCTACCACTTGCCTGCAAATTTCATGATTTCATTGTTTTTAATTGCTGAGTAGTACTCCATTGTGTAAATGTACCATAATTTCTATATCCATTCCTCTGTTGTGGATCATCTGGGTTGTCTCCAGGTTCTGTCTATTACAAATAAAGTTGCCATGAACATAGTTGAACAAATATCTGGGCACAAGGGTCTTTTCTGATACTGATACTCCAACCAAGGATCATTCCTGGATATTACCTAGAACTCCTGCTCAGATATAGCCCATGGCAGCTCAGTATCCAAGTTGGGTACCCTAGTAAGGGGAACAGGGATTGTCTCTGACATGAACTCAGTGGCTAGCTCTTTGATCACCTTCCTCTGAGGGAGGAACAGCCTTACCAGGCCACAGAGAAGAACAATGCAGCCATTTCTGATGAGATGTGATAGGCTAGGGTCAGATGGAAGGGGAGGAGCCCTCCCTCCCTCATCTCCTTCTATGCCCTTCTCCAAGCCCTCCCTCCCCTGTCCGTGGACTTGGAGAAGGGCATAGAAGGAGATGAGGGAGGGAGGGCTGTTCTGGGAGGGAATGAGGGAGGGGGCTACAGCTGGGATACAAAGTAAAAAAAAAAACAAAAAAAAACAACTGTAATTAATATAAAAATAAAATTTTAATACAAAGTAATAATAAATATAAATCATGTTAATATATAGCTTGCACTGTATTTTGAGTGTGTCTAATTCCTCTTGTATCATCTTGTGAGGGATATTTTTCCTGTGACCACACCTTTTTATTGGAGGAAGGCAAGCTGGGTCACAGAGAAGAGTTAACAGAAAGTGTTTCCAGGTAGGTGTCACTACCAGGGTCACAGAACTCATGACTGAAAATAACATACCCACACAACTGGGCTAAGCCAGTATCAATGAGAAATAAATATTCCATGAATGTGGCACCAAGGCTACATGTGTAACAGTTTCTCACTTTACTGTCAAGCATTTGGGTCTTTCGGAGTCAGGACAGACATTTTTATTGCATTTTCTATTTAGCATTGGGCATCTGAATGGCACATAATACACAGAAAGAGACTCTGAGCTATAAATTATGATTTTCTGAGTGAAAGCTGCATAATAATGAATATCAAAAGGTTTTTTATTCATATTTTCATTTTTCTTCTTTGCCCTATAAAAAAATATTCAGGGACTACATTAGAAGTCAATGACAAAGTAATAGAAAATGCTGACATGTGAAAATTTCTTTTCAACAAACGAATCTTCTTTCTAGTTACTCTGACTTGGGTCAAACATGACACCAGGTCTGTGAAGGTACACCTTCTAAGTCTCCAAGCTGCCAGCAAGACTATTCAGGAGCAGAGAACGTCCAGAATAGAAAGTCATCACACTAATTATCTTGCTCAGTTTCATTACTTCAAAGTCTTCAGTGATCAAGCAAGGTAAATCAACATGACCTTCTCACCTTTTGGAAAACAATAGAAAGATGTAGCTTTCTCCTTGTACAAAGCACTTTGTGGCTTCTTTTCCAGAATGTAAAAGCTGAAATCCAAAATTGGGACAAGGACATTAATTTTCTAACATCCACGCAGAAAAGGAAAATCAGACAGCAATCTAATGAATCCAGAGTTGTAAAATCTATGTTGAGCAACCAGAATACTCAATAACCTGATCTGGACAGTGGAGAGTGATAGCATAAAGGAAAACAAAGATTCTTCATAGATCTCTTTAAAGACATCTTAAGCAATAGACATCTTATATTTTAGTACCTAAGGAAGACAACCATATATACCCAGTCATTTTTGGAGCAATCATGGAATGACAAATAGACAAATAAACATACTTTTAAATTCTAGGGATTGGGAAATTGAATCACTAAAAAAAAAAAAAAATGGCCTAAAAGATATTAGTATAAATGCCGAAAGTTATTTCGTGCTATGAGATAATTTTAAACCATCTTCTTTGGAAGGAACTCCTCCTCCTTTGTTTTGTTGCTGCTAAACCTATCAGATGCATACACATTCACACATATGCAAATGTGAACTGACTGCTGTCCACCCTCACAAGCAGTCAAACTGTTCTGTGTCACTGTAAGGCATCTGCATATTAGCAAATAAGAACTTTTGTCTGCTCAATACCTTAAAAAAAATGTTCATTCACTAAAATAGATGAATTTTACACCTGAGAGCCACTTAGAGGCTAGTTTTCATTTTCCTAAACTCTCATGCTGGGTTTCTACATTACCACTCCACTACAGACTAAGAACAGCAGATTAAAATAAAGAACATCACATTAATATCAACAAAAGATACCTACATAATAATGTGTGACAATTGCTATAGCATACCATGTAATCCATGTCCTTATTTAATCATGTTTTATACTGAGGTAAAATTTCACCTAGACTGCCATGCACTGATTTAACATATAGTATTTAATGAGTTTTGAAAAATACTGATATCCAGGCAACTACAACCATGACCAAAATAAATGGATATTTTCATAATGGCAACTATCATTTTGATGCTAATACCTTACATAATTTTAGCTTGCTAGTTAATGTTTGAAGACTGAAGGTTCTGCTATTTTTTTTCTGGCCAGGTTCTTTAATTCTGTGTAACTTGCTTGAGTTTAACCATGACATTCAAAGCTCCAGTAGTACAATCATTTCTATGCTCACTGATCTGTTGTGTGACTATGCCAGAATGTATTTATTCAACCTCTTGTTCATGGGCATCCATGCTATTTCCATTGATTGAAAATGAAAAGAAATGCATAAAACTAACAAGCTAAGCATTTACTTCAAAAGTTAGGAAAAGAATAGCAAACCCCTTTAAATAAATTGAACAGAAAAAAAAATAAAACTGGTAGTATGTCTATAGAATAGAAAAACATCACAAAATTAAGTTTAAGAATAAGTTGGTTCTACTAAAATCTGTGCATCTAAAGAAACTAAGCAAGAGAGAGGACCCTAACTAAAACGGTCAATCCCCATCCTGAAAGGCAAAGAGGATGGACATCAGAAGAAGAAGAAAACAGAAAACAACCCAGCAACCTTCTACAGAGGGCTTCTGAAAGCCAGAAGTAGAAAACAGGAAACAAACTAGGAACCTACCACAGAGGGCCTCTAAAAGCCTCTGCCTGGCAGACTATCAAAGCAGATGCTGAGCTTGATGGCCAACTGTTGGGCAGAGTGAATGGAATTTTATGTAAGAACTGGGAAATAGTAAGAGCTGGAGAGGACAGGGTCTCCACAAGGAGAGCAACAGAACAAGAAAATTTGAACACAGGGAACTTCCCAGAGACTCATACTCCAACCAAGGACTATTCATGGAGATAACCTAGAAACCCTGCACAGATGTAGCCCATGGCAGTTCAGTGTCCAAGTGGGTTACATAGTAATGGGAAGAGGGACTGCCTCTGACATAATCTGATTGGCCTGCTCTTTGATCACCTCCCTCTGGGGGGGGGGGGACAGCCTTACCAGGCCATAGTAGAGGACAATGCAGCCACTTTTGATGAGAACTGATAGACTAAGATCAGAAAGGAGAGAAGAACCTCCCCTATCAGTGGTCTTGGGGAGTGGCATGCATGCAGAAAGGGGAGGAAGGGTGGGATTGGGAGGGGAGGAGGGAGGGGTTTATGGGGGGGATGCAAAATGAATAAAGTGCAATTAATAAAAAATTAAAATAAAAAAGAATAAGTTGGTTCTATTAAAATAAATTGGTTATACCTTGTTGAGTACTTAGCTAAAGGGGTTCCCAGAGATGCCTATAATATTGCATTTTATTTCTTTCTTAATATATTTTTTTTACAAATTATTCAATATATATCCAGAATGTAGCCCCCTCCCTCATCTCCTCACTGTTCTACCCTCCCTCCCTCTTCCTCCCATCCCTCTCCTCTAGTCCACTGAAAGGGGGATTCCTCCTCCCTTGTCATATGACCCTAGCATATCAAGATATCAAGTCTCATCAGGACTGCCTGGATTCTCTTCCTCTGTGGGCTGGCGAGGTTAGCCTGCCAGGTGGAAGTGATAAAAGGGAAGGAAATGAAGTTCGTGTCAGAAAAAGGCCCTGTTCCCCCTCCTTGGGAACCCACATTGAGACCGAGGTGCCTATTGACTACATCTGAGCATATGGTCTGGGTCCTCTTCATTCATGGTTCTTGGTTGGTGCTTCGGTCTCTGCAGGACCCCCTGGGCTCAGAATTTTGGCTCTGTTGGTCTCCTTGTGAAGCTCCTGTCCCCTCCAGGGCCTTCTATCCCCACCCCTTTTTCCAATAAGACTCCTTGTGCTCTGCCGAAAGATTGCTTGTGAGTCTCTGCATCTGCTTCTACCCCCTTTTGGATGGAGCCTTTCAGAGGACATCTGTGTTAAGCTCCTTTCCTGTTCCCTCTCTTCCACTGTTTCCAGTGTTTATCCTGTTTGCCAGTATGATGAGAATTAAGCATCCTCAGAGGGTCCACCTTGTTGTTTAGCTTCTTTAGGTTGTAGACTGTAGTATGTAGCTATATTATACGGCTAATATCTGCTTATATGTGAGAATATTCATGAGTGTCTTTATAGCTCTGGGTTACCAAATTTCAGTGGAATTGACTTAAATTTCTTTCCATTTAGTTTGATGTTGGCTATAGGTTTGCTGTATTTTGCCTTTACTATGTTTAAGTGTGTGCCTTGTATACATGATCTTTCCAAGAATTTAAAGGAATGCACAGGTGTTGGATTTTATCAAATGTTTTTCAGCATCTCAGGAGATGATCATGTGGTTTCTTTCTTTCAGTTTGTTTATATGATATATTATATTGATAGATTTCTGTGTATTGAACTACTCCTGAATGCCTGGGATGAAGCCTACTTGGTCATAGTGGATAATATCTTTGATGTGTTCTTGGATATGGTTTGTGAGTATTTTCTTGAGTATTTTTGTATCAGTGTTCATAAGGGAGTTGCTCTGAAGTTCTCTTTCTTTGTTGGGTCTTTGGGCAACTCAGGTACTCTGAGCTCATAGAATGAGTTTGATAATGGTCCATCTGTTTCTATTTTGTGGAATAGTTTGAAGAATACTGATATTATCTCTCTTTGAAGGTAGGGTAGAATTCTGCTCTGAAACTATATGACCAGCTTTTTTTTTCTTTTCTTTTTTTTTGTTTTTGGATTTTTTTTTTTTTTTTTTTGTGTGTGTGTGTGAATGTTTCTATTTCCTTAGGGGATATAGGGTTATGTAATTTATTTACATGATTTTGATTCCACTTTGGTAAATGTAATCTATCCAGAAAATTGTCCATTTCATTTAAATTTTTAATTTTTGTGGCATATAGGCTTTTGAAGAAAGACCTAATGACTTTGGGTTTTCTCATTCTCTATCCTTATGCCTGCCCTTTCATTTCTTTTTGTTAAATTTTGTATTAATTACAGTTTATTAATTTGTATCCCAGCAATAGCCACCTCCTTTATTCCCTTCCAATCCCACTGCCCACCCTCATCTCCTCCCATGCCCCTTTTCATTTCTGATTTTGTTAATTTGGATAGTGTCTCTTCCTTTTAGTTATTTTGGCTAAGTGTTTGTCTAACTTGTTGATTTTCTCAAAGAGCCAGCTCTTGGTTTCATTGGTTCTTTGAACTGTTTCCTTTGTTTCAAGTTTATTGATTTCAGCCCTGAGTTTGATTATTTCCAGGCTTCTACTCCTCTTGTTTGTGTCTTCTTCTTTCCCCTATTCCCCTAGGGCTTTAAAGTGTGCTGTGAAGTTGCTTCTATGAGATGTCTCAAATTTCTTTATGAAGGCACTTAGTGCTATGGACTTTCCTCTTATTATTGTTGTCATTGTGTTCCATAAGTTTGGGTATATTGTGCTGTCATTTTCATTGAATTCTAGGATGTCTTAATTTCTTTCTTTATTTCTTCCATGAACCAGTTGTTATTGAGTACGAGTTGTTCAGTTTCCATGCTTCTGCAGGCCTTTTGCCATTTATTTTTTCTTTTTTCTTTTTTTTTTTACTTTATTTTTTTTATCAGTTACATTTTTTTTTTCAATGCAGTTTATTCAGGAACCTTGAACAATCCTCGGACCCTGGGGAAAGCCAGCCCACAGCTTAAATAGCCTCTGGGTATCCAACCCAGGTGTGCCACGTGGGCAATGCAGATAGGTCCACATACATGGAAGCAAGCCAGATCCTCAGCCTTAGCCAAATGTGGAATTGTTCATGACAGAGAGCACTCACCATCGGGAAGGTGGAAGGCAGAAACCAGCTCCATCTTTAAGGCATAGCATTCCACAGCTCTCTACAGTTCCCCCTTTTTGTTTTAGACGCATCAGGCAAGAGTAGAGGTCTGATCTCTGATATTAGAAATAAATTGGGACATTGTACCGATGTTCATTTAGGTGTCATCCACCCAAAGAGCATCAGACCCGTCCGATACCTTTTTCTCAGAGGCGGGACCTGGGGCATCAACCCGCATGCAATCAGACATGCTCTTCTCTGGGTCGAAAGCGGCTGACCCTGAGTGCAGTGCTTAGCCACGCATCCTGAGCGTATCGTTTTAGCTTTTTATGGTATCCAACCATGCTTGGGGAGAATGTCCTGCTTCAATGGCTGTAAAGGCCTGAATGATCATGGCTGCATCACACTGTTGTGAGACTCTAATCTTGCATATATACCACAGGCAAACCAAGGAGACCAACACCAGAAGGTCTGCTAACGCTCCCATGCCCGCCCATTCCTTCAGATGATTCATGGCTGCAGCAATCCATAATGATAATCCTGTGGCTAGTCCTGCGTCCACTCTGGTAGAATTTATCGTGACAATGGCCACTCTCAGCTGCTCCATCGTAGTATCGAATTCTCCAGTCCAATTACCTAAAATATAGCTCGACAATTGTTTAGACAGATTTGCAGCACAGGAAAAATTCTCATGTTGTATGCTAGTGACTCAAAGTCCAGCATACTTTCATTGACAGCCAGGTTGAGCGATTTGCCATAGGGTATCAATTTGCTCCTGCAAGAGGTCAATCCTCTGATTGACCACCATCAAGCTTCCTTTTAGTTGAGTATTAATTCCTTTATGTACAACTAAGGCATGAGCTACATGTTGAGCTTTAGTCAATGGTGTTCTGATTTGATACAGGGGATTATTTCAATCTTGTATCTGTTGAGGCTTGCTTTGTGATCAATTATATGGTCAGTTTTGGAGAAGGTTCCATAAGGTACTGAGAAGAAGGCATATTCTTTTTAATTTTTTTATATTTTTATTAATTATTTTACTTTTTATTAATTACAGTTTATCCCCCATACCTCCCTCCCTCCTCCCATCCCAATCCCACCTTCCCTCCCCTTCACCAGTCCACTGATAAGGGAGGCCCTTCTCCCCTTCCCTCTGATCCTAGTTTATCAGGTCTCATCAGGAGTGGCTGCATTGTCTTCTTCGGTGGCCTGGTAAGGCTGCTCCTCTCTCTGGGGGGAGGGGATCAAAGAGCAGGTCTATCAGTTCATGTCAGAGAGAGTCCTTGTCCCCATTACGATGGAGGCCACTTGGACACTGAACTGTCATAGGCTACCTCCATGCAGAGGTTCCAGGCCATCTCCATGAATGGTCCTTGGCTGGAGTATCAGTTTCAGAAAAGACCCCTGTGCCCAGGACCCCTTTTTGTATCTGTTGCTATCCTGTGGAGCTCCTGTCCTCTCAAGGTCTTACTGTCTCCCACTTCTTTCATAAGATTCCTTGTACTCTGCCCAAAGTTTGGCTATGAGTCTCAGCATCTGCTTAGATACCCTGAAGGGCAGAGCTTTTCAATGGCCCTCTGTGGTAGGCTCCTATCCTGTTCCTTGTTTTCTCCCTCCTCTGATGTCCATCCTCTTTGCCTTTCTGAATGAGGATTGAACATCTTAGCCAGAGTGCTCCTTCCTGAAATGGTCAATGTCCTTAGTCATCAGGGAAATGCAAATCAAAATGACCTTGAGATTTCACTTACACCCATCAGAATGGCTAAGATCAAAAGCTCAAGTGACAATACATGCTGGAGAGAATGTGGAGAAAGGGGGTCCCTACGCCATTGCTGGTGAGAATGTAAGCTTGTACAACCACTTTGGAAATCAATCTGGCACTACCTCAGACAATTAGAAATAGTGCTTCCTCAAGATCCAGCTATACCATCCTAGGCATATATCCAAAAGATGCTCAAGTATACAACAAGGACATTTGCTCAACCATGTTTGTAGCAGCTCTATTTGTAATAGCCAGAAGCTCGAAACAGCCCAGATGCCCCTCAACTGAGGAATGGATGCAGAAATTGTGGAATATTACTCAACAATAAAAAAAAAAGGAAATTATGAAATTTGCAGTAAGTGGTGAGAACTGGAAAAGATCACCCTGAGTGAGGTATTCCAGAAGCAGAAAGACACCCAGGGTATATACTTAATCACAAGTGGATATTAGACATATAATATAGAAAGTATATATTTTTGTGTTAGGATGGAAAGTTCTGTAGATGTCTCTGTTCGGTCCATTTTTTTCATGACATCTGTTAGTGTAATTGTTTCTTTGTTTAGTTTCTGTTTTGTTGACCTCTCCTTTGGTAAGAGTGGAGTGTTGAAGTCTTCCTCTATTAATGTCTGGGAATCATGTGTGGTTTAAGCTTTATTAATCTTTCTTTTAAAAATGTGGTGCCCTTTTATTTGGGGCATATATGTTCAGAATTGTGATGTTTTCCTGGTGGAATTTTCTTTTGATGAGTATGAAGTGTCTTTGCTCATCTCCTTTGATTTGTTTTGGTTGAAAGTCTATGTTATTAGATTTTTGAATGGCTAATCCCAATTGCTTTTTGGGTCCGTTTTCCTTCTCCTAGCCCTTTACTCTCAGGTAATGTCTATCTTTGTGGCTGAGGTGTGTTTCTTAAATACAGCAGAACATTGGGTCCTGTTTATGTTCATTCTCTTAGTCTGTATCTTTTTTATTGTAGATCTGAGTCCATCGATGATGAGAGAGATTAATGATCAGTGACTGTTCCTTTTGATGTTGGTTGTGGTAGTTTGTTTGTGTGCTTGTATACTTTTAGTTTTGCTTTAGTGAAATTATGTAATTCCTGTGTTTTCCTGGGTGTAGTTAGCCTTCGTGGGGTGTAATTTTTTCTTCTAGTATCTTCTGTAGGGCTAGATTTGTAGATAGTTATTGTTTAGGTTTGTTTTTGCAGTGGAATGTCTTGCTCTCTCATCTATGATGATTGAGAGTTTTGCTTGTTGTAGTATTATTGGCTGATATCTGTGTTCTCTTAAGGTCTGCATGATATTTCACCAGGCCCTTCTGACTTTCCTTTTTTTGTGTGTGTTGTTGTTGTTTTAAAATTTATTTTTTTCATTTTTATTTATTTATTTATTTTTATTAGTTAAATTTTATTAACTTTGTAATCCAGCTGTATCCTGCTACCTCATTCCCTCCCAACCCCACCCTCCCTCCCTCCTCTCCTCCCTGCCCCTTTCCAAGTCCACTGATTGGGGAGGTCCTCTTCCCTTTTCATCTGACCCTGTTTTATTCAGGTATATTCAGGACTGGCTGCAAAATCCTCTTCTGTGGCCTAGCAGGGCTGCTCCTCCCTTTGAGGGGGTGGAGAGGTCAATGAGCCCACTATTTGAATTCTTGTCACTGTTGAAAAATCAGGTGTCATTCTGATAGATTTGCAATTATATGTTACTTGGCTTTTTTCTCCTTGCTGCCTTTAGTATTTTTTTTTCATTTTTTGTACATTTAGTGTTTTGACTATTATGTGATGGCAGGATTTTCTTTTCTTATATAATCTATTAGGTGTTCTGTGGGCCTCTTTCATGTTTGCAGATATCCTTTCTTTAAATTGCGGAATTTTTCTTTTATGATTGTGTTGAAACGATTTTCTGGGCCTTGGAGATGGTAATCTTCTTTTCCCTCTATTCCTATCATTCTTTTTTTCATTTTAGCTTTTTTAAAAAATTATTTCTTTATTACAATTTATTTACTTTGTCTCCAAACAAGGACCATTCATGGAGAGGACCTAGATTCCCTGCTCAGAGGAAGCCCATAGGCTTCTCAGTTTCCAAGTGGGTTCCCTAGAAAGGGGCTGCTTCTGACATGAACTCAGTGGTTGGCTCTTTGTTCACCTCCCCCTTGAGGGCAGTCTTACCAGACCACAGAGGAAGATGAGGTAGCCAGCTCTGATGAAACCCGCTAGGTTAAGGTCAGATAGAAGGGGAGGAGGGAAAGGGCATAGGGGAAGAAGAGGGAGAGTGGGTAGGACTATTCCTATTATTCTTAGTTTTCCTCTTTTCATGATATCCTTGCATTCTTGGATGCTTTGTGTCAAAAATATTTTAAATTTAACATTCTCTTTAACAGAGACATCAATTTCTTCCACTGTATCTTCTACACCTGAGGTTTGGTAGGTCTCCCTAGCTAGATGAGCTTTGGTGTAGCATCTGAGGCTCTTCCCTTGGCTCCCAGGTGTCTTGAGGCCTGAGACTAGAGCTCCTTGCCCCAGTACCCAGAAGGTATTCACTTGCCTGAGGATATAGTACACAGGCATATGGCTACAAGCTGGAGACCCCACAGCTAGGGGTAAATAATATGACCAAAAATATACAAATTTTTGAATTGAATTTTAAAATGTTAAATGGTCAGTATTCTAGGAAAAGAATAAAATGACCCAAAATGTCTATCAGCATACAAAAGCCACATAGCAAGCCTCATTTGCTTTGACAGCTAGAAAGGACTGTGCTCATGCGTGCATCACAAATATGTGATTGTGCATGTATGTGCATGGGTGAATGAATGTTTATTTGTATGTACAAGTTTGTATATGTGTGTGTGTGGTATATGTATAAATCTACATACAAGTGCATGTACGTGTGTGTGTGTGTGTGTGTGTATGTGTGTGTAGGTCAGGGTTTGATTTGGGGTGCCTTTTTTTTTTTTACTCCCTACCATATTATTTTTGAGACAAGGTCTTTCACTGATTTTTCCTTGAACAATTTGATTCACTTTTCTATATACTGACTTGGTACAGGAGGGAGTTTCCAGAGGACATACTTCATATGTTAAATTTAATAATTTCATTTTATGCATTCTATACATATTTACTTTATTATATATTGTTTCATAACAAAGAAGATGAATAAAAGAAAAAGAAGCATTTATATCATATTAGGAAATCTTCCTTTTCAAATAATTAACTAAAAAAGTCTCTGTGCTTTCTTCAGAACTGTTTAACCTGCGGCAATATATTCCTCAATGACATGCAAGAAGTGAGATTTCTCTCAATTCCAGTTTGAGATACATCATGTATCCTACAAAGGTTGAGGAAGGGGGAGAAGTATCATTCTTTCCTGGGTTTTATTTGAAAGTTATGTTGCATATAAGGCAGTCGAAAGACATTTTCAAGCTGATCTCGTGTTAGGTCAGGCCTCAGACCCTGGCTGCCTTGATGGCATCTCTTTAATTAACAAAGGAGAGGCCTGCTGCAGAGGGCCTTCAGTACCACTGCAGTTAATGGTCTGTTAGCATTTCATTTTAAAGGCCTGGCGATAGAGGCCATAACCTGCAAGAGGGTCCCTGGAAAACAGAGTAGAAACTACCAAATGATTGGGCTCCTTAAAAATTGTTCTCTGCAAAGCAGAAAAAAAAATATTGCAACAACAGCTAAAGGTCTTAATTACACTATGTGTGCATAGAAAGGCTTGCTGACACCGATGCTATGATTTCTTTCTCTTTTATATGGTCAGTTCTCAAAAAAAAATGGCACCTAACCATTCCATACTTAATAAACACTTTCTCCGGTATTAGTCAAGTAATACTTTAATGTATTTTTATTGTTGATTACTCTTTACTTGTAATTTTAAAGAATTGCAATAGTGGATACTAAGTAAATTAAAAACCACCTAGATGTCATTGTGGGACCCCAATAGCTAAGCAACTCTTCTCAGAAGAACAAAAAAGCTGGGATTGTTTCAATTTCTCGAGAAATGCTTCACTTGAAATTGCTTTCATGTGTGTGTAGGCTGGAAGTCACCATCCACTAATGCCAGTCTGATGTTTTCATTTTATAACAAAATCTTCAACAAATGGTGCTGGACCAACTGGATGTCTACATGCAGAAAAATGAAAATAGATCCATATTTATCACCCTGCACAAAACTAAAGCCAAAGTGGATCAAGGACCTCAACATAAAACCAGATACCCTAAATCAATTGGAAAAAAAAGTGGGGAACAGCCTAGAACTCATTGGCACAGGAGACAACTTCCTGAACAGAACACCAACAGCACAGGCTGTAAGAGCAACAATCAATAAATGGGACCTCATGAAACTGAAAAGTTTCTGTAAAGCAAAGGATACCGTTATCAAAACAAAACGACTGCCTACAGATTGGGAAAGAATCTTCACTAACCCTTTATCTGACAGAGGACTAATATCCAGTATATACAAAGAACTAAAGAAGCTGAAAAGCAGCAATCCAAGTAATCCAATTAAAAAATGGGGAACAGAGCTAAACAGAGAATTCTCAACAGAGGAATATCGAATGGCAGAAAAACACTTAAAGAAATGCTCATACTCATTAGCCATCAGGGAAATGCAAATCAAAACGACCCTGAGATATCACCTTACACCCATCAGAATGGCCAAGATGAAAAACTCAAGCGATAACACATGCTGGAGAGGTTGTGGAGAAAGGGGAACCCTCCTCCACTGCTGGTGGGAATGTAAACTGGTACAACCACTCTGGAAAGCTATCTGTCGCTTTCTAAGACAATTAGGAATAGTGCTTCCTCCAGACCCAGCTATACCACTGCTAGGTATATACCCAAAGTTTGTTCAAGTACACAAAAAGGACACTTGCTCAACCATGTTTATAGCAGCTCTATTTATAATAGCCAGAACCTGGAAACAACCCAGATGTCCATCAACGGTGGAATGGGTACAGAAATTGCGGTATTTTTATACAATGGAATACTACTCATCAATCAAAAAGGAGGAAATCATGAAATTTGCAGGCAAATGGTGGGATCTAGAAAAGATCATTCTGAGTGAAATATCCCAGAAGGAGAAAGACAAACATGGGATATACTCACTTATATAGACCTATAAGATATGATAAACATAATGAAATCTATACACCTAAAAAAGATAATCAATTGAGCGGACATGGGGTAAGATGATCAATCCTCATTTAGAAAGACAGATGGGATGTGCATTGAATGTATGACAGGAGTCTACTGAGCGCATCTGAAAGACTCTAACTAGCAGTGTTTTCAAAGCAAAGACTCATGACCAAACCTTTGGCAGAGTACAGGGAATCATAAGAAAGAAGGGGAGTTAGTCTGATGGGGAAAGGATAGGAGCTCCACAAGGACCAAATGGGCACAGGGTCTTTTCTGAGACTGACATTCAACCAAGGACCATGTATGGATATAACCTAGAACCTCCACTCAGATGTAGCCTGTGGTAGCTCAGTAACCAATTGGTTTCCCAAAGTGAGGGGAACAGGGACTATTTCTAACAGGAACTCAATGACTGGCTCTTTGGTCTCCCCACCCCCGAAGGGAGGAGCAGTCCTGTTAGGCCACAGAGGAGGGCTTTTCAGCCAGTCCTGAAGATACCTGATAAAACAGGATCAGATGAATGGGGAGGAGGTCCCCCCTATCAGTGGACTTGGAAAGGGGCATGGTGGAGATGAGGGAGGGAAGGAGGGACTGGGAGGGAATGAGGGATCGGGACACGGCTAGGATACAGAATTAATAAAATGTAACTGATAAAAAAAAAGAAACTGAAAAAAAAAACAACAAAATCCAGATGAGTAGGATGTCTCCCTATCTCTTATTAGAAGAATGCAGTGTACCAAAAGACAGCCCTAAACTGAGACATACTCTACCCATCTTCAGCGGCCACCACTGTGAACTTCTCATATCTTTGAGTCTGTCATCTGAAAGAAAAAAAAAAAAAAAAGAATGCCTGGAAATCCTTCTGTTCTCTCTCTCTCTCTTTTTTTTTCCTTTTTAATTAAATTTGCTCTATGATATTTCTTTGTTTTATTTTTCTACTTTTTTTTTCCTGTTTTCATTTCTTTCTTCCTTCCCTTTCTTGTACAATAGATTCAATTAAAAACAACAACAACAACATTCTATTCATAACATTTGAGGCCATAAAAATCAATTGATGTCATTAGTAATATTTCCCCTTCAAACAGAATTGGACATAAGGACCTAAAAAAGGAAGTGACTTCTTTGATACTAGATGTCATCTGCATTTGTTCTTCCTATTTAAACGATATGTCTTTTTCTCAGAGTTATATATGAACTTGGTAATTTATTATGATTTCTTTCTTTAATTTATTTAGTTGTATTAATTTTTCATAGGCTGTACTTGAACACACTCTTTCCCTCTTCCCACCCAAGACCTTCCCTATCCTCTCACCTCTGTACATATTAAACTTCAAGTTCCTTCATTCTTTTTCTCTCTCATAAAAATCCCCTTAAAACCAAAAATGTACAATAACTAAATATATTATTAAAATCCAAGGAAACAAACAAACAAAACTAAAAAATTAAATAAGGAAAAAAAAACAGACTAATTTTACTTTTTTTTTAAAAAGTGTGCAAAAAGGGATGGAGTCCATTGCATTGGCCAACTCCTCGTGGGTATGTGTTTGGGCCTAAAGTGTAGCTGATCTACCCAGTAAAACTTCTTCGGGGAGAACTGATATTCCCTATTCCCAGTAGGAATCCATTGCAAATAGCTTCTTAATTGGAAGCAGGACTTGGTGTCTACTTTCCCTTTTCAGTGCTAGGAATTTATCTGTCTTGGACTTGTGTGGGCCTTGTGCTTGCTGTCACAGTCTCTGTGTTCATACATGTATCAGTCCTGTCATATCCAGAAAATGTTGTTTCCTCAGAGTCACTCACTACATCTGACACTTAAAATTGGTCCTCTTCCTCATAGATTCCTGAGCCATGAGGGGAGGGTTTTGATAAAGATATCCTGTCTATGATTGAGTGCTTCAATCTGTCATTCATTGCCCATGATCCAGTTGTTTTTATATGTGCTAATTACCATCTACTGCAAAAAGGGGCTTCTCTGATGAAGTTTGATCTATAGGTATACATATCTATCTTTTGGAGTCATTTCATTGCTATGTCCTACATCAGAAAAATAGCAGTAGGCTCTTCTTGTGGCATCTCTCTTGTCTTTAGCAGCCTCCGATACTTGCAATCCTTCAAAGCACACCATAATGGGTGGTGGTCTTTCAAATACTCAGCAGACCTCATTAAGCCCTGGGTGATCCCCCCCAAAAATTCTTTATTACATTTTATTCTGTATTTAAGTGACAACAATGCTCAGACATAGAGACTCATGACCGCATTGTCTTTTCCTTTATGTCCATTCTTCTGCCTGTGTATCCACTTCACACCCTGAATGCTGCATATGACTGGATAACTTTGAAATTAATACTATACAAAATGCTGTCATCACTTTAAATATTGAGGCATTTTCTGAATGTTAACTTTTTTATGTTATGACTTGATTGTGGCTCCCAGGTGCTAAATTTATGGATAACAATCCATTGTCTTTGTATCTAAAGAAGAGGAACACAGCAATTATTATTCTTGGTTGTGATAAAAAAAATCCTGCAGAGGAAATTTTTCTATAGGATCTTTTACACAAACCTATTCCTTTAAATTTTTATAGATACAGAGAAAGGTGTGCCCATTTGGTATCCATTCTGTAGATTAGTTCCTTGAATTTTCTTGAATCCAGGGTTTGCTTTGATCAGTTATGAAGTAAGATGAGTTGGGTACTTAAACTTGAAATTAGGGAAATAGAGACAGGAAGGGGCAGTGAAAATTGACCTTGAAGATGTTTGAAGGAAATGAGTGGGAGGGGTCCCAGGCCAGAGGAGGTAGTAGCAGGATAGTAGGAGGAAAGTTCTCTGCCTCTTTTAGGCTGTGGGGTGGAGGACCTCAGCTATAATTTAAAGCCAGTGGAGGGAACCTTTATCATTGAACATCAGCACAACAGTGGGTGAGAAGGCATTAGGAAGGAAAAAAAAATCACACAGCAAGGGATGCATATTTACATATTTTAATGAAAACAAATTATCTCTCCTGAAAGTAATTAATTGTGAAATTATTTAATTATGTGGCAGTAGGAAGGAGGAAATAGTGTTTGAGGTTTTTTTTTTCACTAAATTCCAGTTTTAAGTAAACAATTATTTCAGTCTAGAGTCTTTATTAAGTAATTCTTTACTGAAATTTCAAGATGTCAAGGCATTTTTTCCCCACTAGTGCTACACCAAAATGCAGCAATTATGCAATTAGAAAGAAATTGCTCTTGTGGATTTCACTTACTTTTGAGATCAACATTTGGAATGTGGTAGAGAAAGGTGACACAATGGCAGTCCTGGGAAACATGGGCATTGCTCTGAACTGTTTATTCAAGTAAGAACATTCATTGACTGCCTCGTCAACTTCTCAGCATGCCTGGAGAAAAATAAACATAGCAATATTGAATCTAATAGTTGGAAGGAAACCTACAAATTATCTAATCCAGTTTCCCACACAATGCAGAAAGTTTTCCCACACAATGCCAAGAGAGGATTGCTACAAATCTTTACTAACAAAACACCTGACTCATAATTTGCCACCTTGTGGGATTTTTGTGTAACTCCATTCATTGTATTTTTCTTACATTTTTGGCAATCAGATAAATTTCTGTGTTTTGCATCATAGGTTATATCCAATGACTTTTATATCTTTAATATTTCAGACATTAGCACATGCTGGTTATCTTGCACACCCATGTCTTTTGTATGCATAGGTGTCTATTCTACATGCATGTGAGCCAGCTGTACATGCACAGACAGTAATCAGAGCAGGTTTAAGACTAGCAGTTTTGTCTACTGTTCTCTGCCCTATTGACTTGAAATAGGTTCTTTCATTGGACCAGAAGTTTACTGCTTTATATAGGTTGGCTCTCCAGTAAGTATTTACCCCTCAGTGCTGGGAAAACATACACATGTATGCATCCATCCAAGCTTTTTAAGTGGAAGCTGGAGATCTGAGCCCAGGCTCTCAGGCTTATAGAGAAAGAGTGTCTCTGCAGTGATTAGTCTCACTGGGTTCCAGACATGTCTTCTCTGCTTCACAATTAGCATTTTGAATGTACATGTATCCAGGGCCTGTGTCTTAAGAACAGAAGATGATGAGAAGGATACGAATACAGCCATCCCTTGCCCCCATGAGGCAAGTTGTTGCCTGAGTCCATGTCCAACATTAACATGGCTTCTTCACTTCCCTACTCAGAAAAAGGAAAGGCACTGCCACATAGCTCCAAGCCAATGAACTCACTTTTCCTGGGCCTTTACTACATTTTTATTTCATGTATCATAGGCTAGTTATTAATTAAGATTGATTTCTCATGATACAGAGTACCGTCCTCCCACAGCAAACTATCTGAGTAGGAATCTTTGTTTGTGTCGGATGCACGGTACACTGCTTGCTGGCACCTTGCCTTGCTTTGGGCACCTCCCTATAGGATACTTTTGCTGGATCAATAAAGCTCCTGGATAATGGACAATTCAACCCAATACCTTTCTCTACTTCTTTTTTACTTCTCACACCCCCAAGTGCACATCATTTCTATTATTCTCAAGAATCTTGCATGCAGCCCAGTTTATCTAACAGCTTTGAAACCTGGGGCCCGGTTTTTGCAAGGGGAATTTTCAAAGTCTAACAATATTCTTCAAAGGGAAATAGCAAAACCATCAGATCCATTTATTGTGTGCTAAACAGTCAGGTCTTATCTTTCACATGCTTCTGAAGCACATTGAAGACTCAACAAAGTACACTGATAAGCAAAGGAACACCACAACAAAAGGACTGAGGTCATTGTCTGATTGATCTAATTGCAGACCTAGTGTCCTCTGTGTTAGTGGCATCTTTTATATGATGAGAGAAATTAGAATACTAACCTCGAAAGACTGTCATGGAGATTAAGCAAGTTCAGAGTCTAAAGTTGTCAGGACACAGATCACCACAGAGTTTGCAGAGTTTTAATTAAGTAAACAACAGAATAGAACACTGATGTTGTCAAAATTTGCTCTGAGCCATTGCCGTGCCTAATCTTGATTATCAACTTGACACAACTTGAGAAACAGAACTCAACTGAACTTACCTTATTATATATCTCTGTGGTCATTTCTGTTAGTGCCTTTTCTTGACTGTTAATTGCTATAGGTGGGCTCAGCCCCGTGTGCATAATACCATCCCTTGGCAGATGGACCTGAGCTGCATCAGGAAGTTGAACATGAAAATGAGAGCAAGCCAGTAAGCAGAGCTCCAATGTGGTCTCTGCCTTGAGTTCCTGCCTTGGCTTCCTTCAATGACTAACTGTAGTTTATAAGATGAAAATAAGGCCTTTTCTCCTCATGTTGGCTTTGGTCAATGTTTTCTCATAGCAATATAAATCAAACTAGAACACAGTTGTTTTAGATTTTTGTTTTTCAGCTACTTTGTTTAGCACTGTGGCTGCTTGTATAAAAGGGGTACCGTGCAGAACTCCATATAACAGAGTAAGAGTTTTTCTGCTACTCACAGCAGCTGAAGAATCTTTAGATGGTGCATACTTTAGCATGCTAGGAGGAATTTCTTTAGATGCAGAATATTGAAACAAAACTGTTTACATAGTTTAATAATTTCCTAAAATACCTCCTCATTTACATAATATTTTAAAACATTTTGTGTGTGTCTGTATGTTCTGTATATGTCTATGCATGTATGTCCACATATATTGTTTAATGTATGTGTGTTCAGCTATATGTGTACTCGTGTATACATATGAATGGAGGCCTGAGGCTGGCACTGGGTGACTCTCCAATCTGTCTCCGTTTTATTTATTTACTAAGGATTTGTCATATGCACCAAGCACCCACTAATTTGTTTAATGTAACTATCTAACATGGTGTAAAACTCCCCTGTCTCTGGAACTGAGCATGAAATTACAGGTGGGTATCTATGGCCACCCAACAATTTCATAGTGCCAGGGATCTGAAATCTGATCATCAAGTTTCTTGAGCAAGTGCCATACCTGTTGAGTCATTTCTTGTGCTTCCAAGAACACACTTTCAATTACGAAACTGTGTTAGAGAAAGGTTTTTTGCATATGGCCACACCATTCCTGCATTGACATTTCTTTCTTTTTGCTAGTCCATTCATTAAAATGCTTTGAGTAACACAATCTTACCACTATCAACGCCACATTCTGTGGATTCCAAACACTATGTGACTGTGTCTAGTGTTGTCGTAATAAAAACACAGCCTAGTTAAAGTGTTGCTCTGAACAAAATGACTAGTAACCCTTTCAGGAAAGAAGGAAAATCCATGAACTTGTACAGGCATGCTGGCTTCCAAGGATCAATACTTTTAGGTCTCTCACCTTTTTAAAAGAAATACACCAATCATTTATGTTTCTATAAAATAAAGATTGATAAATGATCCAGTTAAAAAAAATCCATCAGCTTTGTATTGGGAGTGCTGGGACCTTGTAGTGGCCCTTGGATTAAAATAATATGTGCTCTGATTATCAAAATGACTTGAGTCATTTTACTGTGTGGCTATCATGGCTATAACTGCTTTCTTCTTTTTCAGAAATTCATTATTAGTCCATAGAAATGTTATCTACTCCCCTGAGAGACTCTACCTAGCAGTGTATCAAAGATCAAAGTAGATACTCAGACTCATAACCAAACCTTCAGCAGAGTGCAGGAAAACATATGAAAGAAGAGGGAGTTTGTATGATGTGTAAAGGATAGGAGCTCCACAAGGACCAAATATCTCTGGGCACAGGGGTCTTTTCTGAGACTGGCACTCAACCAAGGACCATGTATGGATATAACCTAGAACCTCAGCATGGATGAAGCCCATAGTAGCTCAGTAACCAACTGATTTCCCATAGTAAGGGGAAAAGGGACTATTTCTGAAAGGAACTCAATGACAGGCTCTTTGACCTCTCCACCCCCCAAGGGAGGAGTAGTCCTGCTAGGCCTCAGAGAAGGACTTTGTAGCCAGTTCTGAAGATACCTGATAAAACAGGATCAGATGAAAGGGGAGGAGGTCCCCCCTTATCAGTGGACTTGGGAAGGGGCAGGGAGAAGATGAGGGAGGGAGAGAGGGATTGGGAGGGAATAAGGGAGCAGATACAGCTGGGATACAGAGTTAATAAAGTGTAACTAATAATAAAAAAATAAAAAATACAAAAAATGAATTAAAAACAAAGAACTTCAAATAAAGATGTTTGAAAAAAAAAAAAGAAATGCTACCTACTTGCAAATGTTGATCTTGTGTCTGAAATGCCTTTTGAAATATTTTAGTGTTATCACTATTTTAACTTCTACAATATATGTTTTTATGCTCCTCATGAGCTGGAATAATTTACTTCTTTTCCAATTTGAGGAAATTGGCTTATGCTGTTTGGCTGGGACTTTCAATGCTGTGTTAAATAGAGGTGGTAAACTTGAGTACCTTTGTGTTGTCACAGATCATGTAAAGAACTTCCTCCCTTTAGGCTTTTAGGGATGGGTTTGTCATGTGTGACCCTGTGCTGCTATACCTAATGTGTATATAGTTTTGTTCTAAAGTTCTTGGGAAATTATCAAATATTCCTCTGAATCGGTTGAAATGGCCATATTCTTTTTGCTGTTTACTCTGTGGATATTCTGTAACCATTTTATTGATTTTCATACACGGCAAAGATATTACAACCCAGGACAAGTCCCACTCCATCATAGTGAATGATCACTCTAATGTGCTATTCAGCTCAATTTTACTGTAAATCTGTACTTTTATTTTTCTGGATTTGTTGTCACATCTCTGTCTGGTTTTGTTTTCCGGGAAATGTAGATAGTGAATATATATATTTTTTTCTTTAAGGTTTGGGGCTAGTTTAAAATTAGTTTATTGTATTTAAATCAAGTTTTGGTTTATTGGACTCTTTGTTCTTGTCTTCCATCTTCAGAAAGCTCCATTCCACCCTTAGAAATCATTGACACTAGATATTTAGGCAGAAGAGTAATTTTCTTCAGTGTTATAGCCCATGCTCCAGTAAATAATGCCACATCTATTCAGACAATTTCAATTTAACTCAGTGGGTCATCAAAACAAAAAAATACAAACATGAAAGCAGGAGGGAGATTTACTGGGAAGAAGAGATGAAAGGGAGTTGGAGTGAGAAGAGTATAAGAAATGATATAGAACAGTGAATGTAATAAAAATATTTTACATATATGTGTGAAATTGGCAAGGAATGACCTGATATATAAGCAGAGGTCCTCTTGCATCTTCTGTAAATAGTGCAATTGGCTCATATCTTTCAGTGTTCACATCCATATCACATTTCTTCACAGTTGCAGTTCTTATCCTCAAAGAGATTTTTGATGTTATTGTTTAGTCAAACCTTATTTGTATTTTAGGGAAAAAATTAGTGTGTACTTACAACTCTCAGTGATAAAGTGAGTACACCCGACAAGGCAGGCACATGCCTTAGTCCCAGGTGCAGTGAATGTTAACTGTGATTTAGAAAAACAGTTTTTGTAGATGCAATCAAGTTAAGAATCTTAAGGAGATCATTTGGAATTATCCTGACGAACTTTTTTTTTTTTTTTTCAATGCAGTTTATTCAGGAACCTTGAACAATCCTCGGACCCTGGGGAAAGCCAGCCCACAGCTTAAATAGCCTCTGGGTAGCCAACCCAGGCGTGCCACGTGGGCAATGCAGACAGGTCGACATACATGGAAGCAAGCCAGATCCTCAGCCTTAGCTAAATGTGGAATTGTTCGTGACAGAGAGCACTCACCATCGGGAAGATGGAAGGCGGAAACCAGCTCAATCTTTAAGGCATAGCATTCCGCAGCTCTCTACAGTTCCCCCTTTTTGTTTTAGACGCATCAGGCAAGAGGTCAAGTGATGATAAAAGCAGGGGCAAGAACAATAGAGTAACAAGTCTAGGAATCCCTGAAGATGCCAGAATTTGCAAGCGTCAAGTGATAGCTTCTCTTCCAGAATCCTCAGAAAATGTGAATGCCACATTCACTTTCCACATTAACTTTGGTCACAGTGTCTCCAAAAGTGTGAACATTTGTCACTGTAAGCTACCAACTTTGTTGTTGGTTCTTACAAGATCTATAGGAAACAAACAGGATCAATATCTAAAATTTCGGGATAGGAGCAACTAGAAGATTATATTAAATAATCACTTTTGATTTTCTAAAATCTACCTTTCAGTTTGATATTCTATTCACTACAAGAATTGAACATGTTTATAGTGTATTATGTGATTATTTGATTTATGTATAAATATATTTTAATCAAATAAGGGTAATTATTTTACACATTATCACACATAACTCTGATACCCTTGTGGTAAGGAGTCAAAATCCTCTCTTCTAGCTATTTTAAAATATTTAGTGTTAGAATTGAGAATACAGTTCAACAGGTAAATGTGCTTGAGCACAAGCTCATGACGTGAGGCACTATGAAATGATGGCCAACAGTTTTCTCAGCATCCCTACAGTGAGATGGCATCAAAAATAAAGACAGTACAGAAGCACTTAGATGACTTAACAGAGACCTAGATTCAGTGAGGCAAATGGGAAGAACCTACTGCAGAAAGTTGTCCTCTAACTTCCACAAGTGAGAAATGGCATGTACCCATGCATGGCTGCACTCTCACATATACCTTCACACAATATACATAAACACGTTAATTAATTTATTCCATGTGATGTTACATTTTACACGTTAAATGCTTATTGTATCTTTACTTTTTGAGAATTTCATACATATACACTATATTGATATCATTTATACCTCACGCCTTACCTATTTCAGTTCCTTCTTTGCCCTTCTCCACCCCCTGACTACTTTGTGCCATAGTCAGTAATCATTATTGTTACACTCAAATATTGACATGTTAATATGTATGTGTAAATTCAATATGCTGAGTCCATTTATTATTGTTCATATATATGTATATATATACATATATATGAGCATATATATCCTTGATATATATATATACATATATATGTATATATATATATATATATATGAAGACTTCCACTTGGTATTGGATACCGTATTAGGGTTCTCCTCCCTGGAGGAAGTTGATTCTCTCTCTGTTAGTCAACATGCCATTGGATTGTTACAGTGCTTCATCTATTATTCTCTGTCACTCCATCCTATAATAAACACAAGAAGGTATCGTCTCTGATTTTGTACCCATCGACCAGTATTCCTTTGATACTGTATCTGACCTTCTGGGAGCCACTCTTCTTTCTACATACATGAGGATAGCATCATAGGCTCTTCGTATGTGATGTGATGTGGTATTGTGCATCTGGATTTTTCATTTAAAATGATTTTTTTGCCTATATTTCCACCACTGACAATTTTTTTTTTATTATTTTATGTCTACACAGCATTCAAGTGTGTGTTTGTGTGTGAGTGTTATAGAGGCAAAGAGAGAGGGAGAGAGATAAATGAAGGTGGGGAGGGAGGAAGGGAAAGAGAGAGATAAAATGCATATGTCTGTATGAACATGCGCACAGGTTTTACTTGTAAAATCATCAACTCCCTACCTGCCAGGTAGTTGGTGATCTTCCATGCTGCCTGCTATAACAGGTTTGTACAGTCATGGAATGCAAGTGTTCTTTGTCCATGTAGAACTCATCCCTTGCCTATATTATCAGGAATAGGACTGTCCTTCTATGGTTACACTTTTTTGAAGAGCTGTTATAATTTTCCTTAATTTATATTCTGATCAAGGGTGTTGTCTTGCCAGATCCATAAGAAAATTTTTAAAATTAATTTTTCATGTTTTAGATAATAGTCACTTCAGTTGGGTAAGTTGATATATAATGTGGCTTTAATGTGCATTTCCTTGATGGCTTATGATATTGAGCATTCTGTATAAACATAGGGCCATTTTCTATCCTCTTTTGAAAAGTGTCTGCTTATTGATGCACCAACCGAGGACCATACATAGAGAGGACTTAGACTACCTGTACAGACGTCTATAGGCATCTCAGTCTCCATGTGGGTCCCAGAGTAAGAGAAGAAAGGGCTGCTTCTCTCATGAACTCAGTTGCCTGCCCTTTGAAAACTTCCCTCTGGTGATGCAGCCTTGTCAGGCCATAGAGGAAAAGGATCCAGGCAGGCCTGATGAGACTTGATAAGTTAGGGTCAGGTGGCAGGGGAGGACCACACCCCCTTTCACTGGACTAGAGGCAGAGGATGGGGTGGGTGGAAGAAGGAGGAAGGTTGGGACTCAGGAGTAGATAAGGGAGGGAACTACAATAAAGAGGTAAAATGAATAAACTGTGGAAAATAAAAAGAAAAGTATCTGCTTGTATTTTTCTCTCTGTTTCAAAATCAAATTACTTGTTCTTGAGCACTGAGCTTTCTGAGTTATTCACATATTCGGAATATTAAATGCTTCATCACATGTATAAATTGGAAATACAATTCCTAATCCAGGGGCTATTTCTGCATTCTGTTGTTTTCATTCTCATGAAGTTTTTCATAGTTGAATGTAATTTCACTTATCTATTTTTCTTTATTGATGGTGCTTTTGAGGTTTCATACCAAAACAATTCTTGGGAAGACCAGTGTCATGACACATTTCTGCTATGGATTGTACAAACAGACATCATTCTGTTCCTTGTGTTTTAATTGTAACCTATATTGAGGCTTCTCGTTTGTTTGCTTATAAGCTCAAGTTTCTTGTGCAGATGTAGTTTGTCCAGGAATATCTACAGAAGAAACTGTTTTACATTCCATATTCCTGACAGCTTTAAGAGATCAATTAGTTGAAAACTGATTTGATATTTTTCAGCTATATTAAATTATAATATAATTTTTCATTTATTACAATTTATTCACTTTACATCCCAGCTGTAGCCCCACCCTCATTCCCTCCCAATCCCCCCTCCTTCCCTCCCTCATCTCCTCCCATGCCCCTTCCCCAGTCCACTGATAGTGGAGGATTTCCTCCCCTTCCATCTTACTTTAGCCTATCAGGTCTCATCAGGACTGTCTTTCATAGTCTTCCTCTGTGACCAGGTAAGGTTGCTCCCCCATTAAGGGGAGGTGATCAAAGAGCCAGCCACTGAGTTCATGTCAGAGACAGTCTCTGTTCCCCTTACTATGTATCCCATTTGGAGACTGAGCTGCCACAGCCTACCTCTGTGCAGGAGTTCTAGGTTATCTCCATAAATGGTCTTTGGCTGGAGTATCAGTCTCAGAAAAGAACCCTCCCAGATGTTTTGGTTCTATCATTCTCCTTATGGAGCCTCTGTCCTCTCCAGGTCTTTCTATCTCCCCCTTCTTTCATCTGCCTAAAGTTTGGCTATGAGTCTCAGCATCTGCTTTAATACCCTGCTGGGTAGAGTCTTTCAGAGTCCTTTTGTGGTAGGCTCCTGTCTTGTTCCTTGTTTTCACCTTCTTCTGATGTCTATCCCATTTGCCTTTCTGAATGAAGATTACACATCTTACCCAGGGTCCTTCTTCTTGCTTCGCTTCTTTAGGTGTTGATTTGAGATTTCTATTCTGTTTCATTGGACTGTGAACTTAATTTGAAGTCACTGCTATGCTGTTTGGGTTAACTATCAATTTTATATGTATTTGGATTTGTGTTATATTCATTTCTTCTATGGTCCCCTCATTGGCTCTCTCTCGTATTTTCTCGCAATTGATTCTGTTATGGAGGTTTTTTTTTTTTATTTTAAAATGCCATACAAATATTAAGACTGTTTTTTTTATTTCCAGAAAGAACTGTATTATTATTTTGATAAAAGCATTGATTCACGTGCACTTGAGTTTTTATAATCCACTAATATGAAATACCATTCATCTGATGTGTCCTCCTGCAATGTTTTCATTAGTGTTAGTTATCAGTGAGAGAACTGCTCATGTAAATGAATAAACATATCTCTAAATCATTTACTTTGTTGTATTTTGGGTAATAAAATGTTAGATACTAAAATCTTTGCTTCCTTGTCTAAGATCAGACAGGAAATTTTTATCAAAAAGAAGGAAAGTTTTATCAAAAATAAGGGGAAAATGATGACTGAATTTATTTGTAAAGATGCTTAATGATTTTCAGAGCAACTTTTAGGTGTTTAAAAAATTTTGGAAATTCTAGGCATCTGGTGAAATCAGTTTCTTTTGAATTATCACCAAAATCCTTTATGTTTGTTGATTTGGTCAATTAGAAATTTTATGAAAAATATCCATGTCTAAACTTCCCTACTCATATTGTGAATGAGTATCCTAACCTTAAGGAAAATAGCCTTTCAATACCATATCTGTAACATCCACACTCCCCACAAAATATTCTTCCAGCATCTTTCCAAGTGGGGCCCTCATACTCTTAATTGCAACCACAATTGAGGTGATGCTGATTCCTGATAAAAGTTTAAGAAACACTGGTTTTCATATCCGTTAAAGTCCTTTCAGCTCTGGCAGTGTGACTCCAAGGTATGAAGGAAGAGAAAGATCCTTCAGTCAACTATAACTGTGAAACAGAACTAGATATAGACAGCCAATCATAATGGGATTGCCAGTAAATTCCACATAGGCCACAGTATTCTGTGCATTGTTCTCCTAAGCCTATATAATCATGCTCAATCATGTGTGTTCACCTTAGAGGATTACTCAAATGAAAATGTTTAAACATCATGGACGATTCAAAAATCCCTCATCACATCATGGGGCCTAGGGCCACTTAAGGTTAAAAATGGGAAGACATAAGAGCTTTAGCAAGCAAACAAAGTTGTATTCTGTTGTGTTCATGCCACAGGAGCATGCATTTCCTCCCTAAACTGTCTCAGGTGACTCTTCAACTGTATTTTCTATGCTAGTTCAAACCTTTTTTTTTTTTTTTTTCTTTAAGCAGCCACAATGTCAAGGAGCATGAGAATGGCTGAAATCAATGGATGCCAGTGTTTGGATTGGGAGATTAGGAGTGACCAAATTCCTCTTTAGAAAATTCAAAAATATTTAGGTCAAATAAAAATGTAATAAAAATTTGGGATCTTTCCTGGAACTATTTAAATATATATACATGTATGTACATGTAGAAATATTAAGAACAAAGACTTACTATGTATGTAGGCAGACCTTAAACTCACAATATAAACCAGTCTGACCTTGAGCTTGTAACTTCCAGACTTCTGGGATTAAATGTTACATATTTTTGTTAAAAACTTACATATGTTTATAGGTTAGTATTGTGGATTATGCTGGTTTGGTAAATTAATGTTTATAGGTTCCCTTCAAATAACCATGACATTAGCACTAAGTGAATAGCTAGGACTCTTATACCATGCATAGTTTCCCTCTTATTGAGCAGGTTTTAACTAGAGAGCTTTACATGTTAGGGTATCTAATTATCAGGTCCAATTAGAGAGCTTATGGTAACTTCCAAGGTGTTGTGCCACTACTGCGCCCTTAAGGTTATTGTGTTATGGTGGCCATTGATACAGTTCATAGGCGTTATACCTGTGTAAGATGGCTGGTTGCTTACCTCCTCTGAATGCATGCACATTGTCTTCTGGTTCTATGATGTCTAGTCTTCAGTGATGACATATTAATATCCATTTTAATACTTACAGTCCTAAAATATTTTCCTATTTGATGCATTTTAATTTTAACTTTTCAATGCAGATTTATTGGACATTTTTGGAAGAGAAGATATCAGGGTAGATATTTTATAATTTATCAATAGATAAACTATTATGTGTTAAACGTATAGCACGATATGTATTTGTTCAAGTGGCTCAAGGGGATATAGTTTATCATATGACAAAAAATAAATAAAAGGAATGCCATCACAGAAAATGCCAGACAGAAGGCACAAAATGGACATCCATACTGAGACTTCAGTAACCTGAGATAAACACAGCTTTTTGAGTCCCTTGTTTACCAATTCATTTAAAGTATGAATTGAGGAATCCTCTGAAGACAGATACACATGCTTGAACATGAATTTACACATCCATTATCCTATTCTATCTCACAGTTATAATCATATAGTCCTTGTTTCAAGTATCTCTAGACAGATCTCATTGTCCACACTGGGAACTGACTCTTCCTGAGAACTAAGAAATATAGATGATAGTAGAAGCTTCCAGACAATGAGACAGCATTGAATTGGTCTCAGAACGGGAATACTAATCACAAGTAATTTTTATCTGTTGTCCATTTCCTTAGACCTGTTGACAAGATGCTCATCAAAGTTTGTCGGTCATTATGTGGTATAGGCAAGTGAAAACAGTGGCCATCCTTAAAAGGACAGAGTTTAAATAGTTCAGACGTTTTATTTAAATGTTCTGAATGGTGTAGTAGGCAAAGCACGCAACGGCCCTTCATGACAGGACCATGACATGTGACTCTATCAGCCAAAGTAAATTTTTGCATTTATCCAGAGACAGGCCCTTTAGAAGATAGCCCAGTTCCCAGCAGCAAGACAGCATGGCTCATGAGGGTTAGCTCTTTTCTGCATATTCTCAGGCTATTTGTCAAAAATATGTAATAGAAACACCTTCAGCCTTTTCTCACCTAAATATAAATTTCTTCATTGACTGCATTTACAGTGGTGATTTAGGGCCCTCATAAATAATCACCTGGAGCAAATGGCCCTATGGCTGATGTCTTAATCAACTCCTGAGGTTAGCACTACATATGATGCTTGCTTTGGCTTCCTGCCTCAGCTCAGAAACATCACTCCTAACATCAGCAAAATTTACAGCTGATCTTTGTTTAATAGGTGGGAAACTGTGGTATAATTGAGGCCTTGGACTGTGGGTCAAAAGAGACTGATTTGCTTCCAAAGGTGTCATAAATGAACTCTGTGGCAGCTCTGAAAGGCTCTGCCCTGCAGACTATCAAAGCAGATGCTGAGACTTATGGCCAACTGTTGGGCAGAGTGCATGGAAAACATTATTTTGGTGGGGGGGGAGCGGGAATGGTGTTATTGAGAAGTCCCATATTTGTACCCATATGGATACCCTTTGACACCAAGAATCAAATCCTTTGGTACTTACTATACATTATGGAACAAAATGAATGACAAAGCAATATTATTTGTCCACCTAGGGTTTTTTTTTTTAATCACCAGACCACTTTATTCTCAATCTTAAAAGAATGCAGTATCTATCAATTACTTTTCTTTTTCTTTTTTTTTTTTTTTTTTTTTTGCTTTTTTATCTCTTTTTTTTTTCAATGCAGTTTATTCAGGAACCTTGAACAATCCTCGGACCCTGGGGAAAGCCAGCCCACAGCTTAAATAGCCTCTGGGTAGCCAACCAAGGCATGCCACGTGGGCAATGCAGATAGGTCCACATACATGGAAGCAAGCCAGATCCTCAGCCTTAGCCAAATGTGGAGTTGTTTGTGACAGAGAGCACTCACCATCGGGAAGGTGGAAGGCGGAAACCAGCTCCATCTTTAAGGCATAGCATTTCCGTAGCTCTCTACAGTTCCTCCTTTTTGTTTTAGACTCATCAGGCAAGAGTAGAGGTCTGATCTCTAGGGTTTTTAAGAAAAATAAGTTTATATACAAAGTGTTTAGGGATATTTTTAACTTTACTTTTTTATAAGATATTTGAAATATTTAATTGTTTATTGTGTTTATATGTTTTCACTCTTGAGTTTGTGCACCACATGTGTGCAGGAGATTGACAAGACCAGCAGAGGGTGTCAGATTCCTGGAACTGGTGAGCAGAAGATAACTCGCAGAAATCAATTTCCTCCTTCTACCATGTGGGCATTGGGAATCCAATTTAAGTCACCAGGCTTATTAATAGGTGCTATTACTTCTTGGCCCATCTCACTGGCTTCAAATTGTCATTATTTTGGGGATTGTTTCTTGCTGTTTTGTTCTTAAACTCTCAATAATCCCGTGTACTTTTTTAAATTCAATTTAAAAAAATATGTAATTCAGGGGGTTATAGATATTTATCACCATACATGGTTTCTGTATAAATTATTGTTATATCATCTGTTGTTTCTAAAGAGAAATTTGGTGTTAGGAACCAAAGTCCAAATATACTTAAGGTTAACAGCCCATGTGGACCAGAACACTTTTCTATTTTGTTTTGTGTATAGTCAGCTCCTAGAACGGTGTCTGAGGCTTATAAAGGTCTCCACATAGTTTGCTGAGTGCAGCATATGACTTAGTCATGTTTACAGTGGAAGAAGAAAAAGGCGAGTAGCATATCAAGTCATCTATGCTGGATTCATAGACCATCCAGCCCTGGGAATTGGTTCTTGTCAGCTGACTTCCTCTGTGAGAGATGGGCTGCCGTGCCGTGCACTATCTTTGGCTGCTGGACAAAGTCCTGTCAGTTAGTATAGATAGAGGAGAGATTTCTCCATCATCTTGTGTCTGCTTAGCTGAGAATCCTGTGTGGATTAAGCAGCCTATGAAAACCTTAGCATGACAGACAGTTGAATATTACTAATCATGACATTAACACAAAGTAGGACAGAAAGAAAACCAACTTTGGCAAAGTATAAGAAAAAGTCCAGCAAGTTAAGTTGTTTTTTCTTTTCTTTTTTCCCTACATTATCCTATGATAATTCACCCTGAAGACACAGTGACATTGTTGTGAAAAATAAAATGTAAGAAAGTAATATAAGACGTGGGAAATCAATCAGAGGGTCAAATTTTGAGAGTTTAACATCTCAAATTGCACAAACATGTAAAAAATACAGGATGGAGCTTGAAGGGGATCTGTGAAAAAGCACTTGCCTAGGATAGAGAAAGAGTGAGCAACATAAAATTGCCAGAAATGAAAACAAACAAACAAATAAAGACAAACATGTGGGCATATCCAGTATTTTTATTTGGAATTTTAAATTTTGTATGGAATTATTATTTTGCACAGAATAATTATTATAGAATAATACTGTGCTTTCAATTGATAATAACCAAGGATGCTTTAACTGCCTGTTTCTGTCCTAATTATAGTTTATGACATACATGTACATCTCAGTCCCTGAATATGTGCCAGTCCTCTCAGTGTCTGCCTTTCCATCAAACTTACTTCTGAGATACTAACGTGTTGCTTATGACAGTGGGGCATAATGTAGAGTCTCTGATTCATCCTTGAGCTTGGAAAGTTACTCTCCAGTTTGAATAAATTCTGAAGAGAAATTGCTCCCATGTGACATCTAGTTCTTCAAAGTTTAATGGCACTCAGGCCCTAGACCTGGAGGCAAGCTCTGCTTACCACAGTCTCCCCTTAAAACCTGTATCTCATATCATACACTGATAAAGAGTCTTAGAAATAAAGTTCATTAGGGTTTAATTCTGGTATCTCTTTGGGATGTTTCTCAAACTCATCTCCATGATCTGGGCTCCCTTATATCCCAGATCAAAGGTGGATGTCAGCATGTCCATAGTTCCTTGAAGTACACTCACCTTGCCATAGGATATGGAAATAAGAACTGTGGTCATGGTTTAAGATAAGACGTGATAGGCTAGGCTCAGATGAAAGTGGAGGAGACTCTCCCCTACCAGTGGACTTGGGGAGGGGCATGGGAGGAGATGAAGGAGGGAAAGTGGGATTGGGAGGGGAATGCATCTGGGATAAAAGTGAATAAACTATAATTTATTAAAAATTAAATAAATTTTAAAAAAAGATGCCAGAACCATGGCAGTAGGGATAGCACTTTGCCTGGAAAATTTCTGCTGCAAGCAACTGAAAGTTATTAAGTGGTTCTGTGCCTTTCTTCAAAATACAACCATGAAGCCTGTGGTAGCTCAGTAACCAATTGGTTTCCCAAAGTGAGGGGAACAAGGACTATTTCTAACAGGAACTCAATGACTGGCTCTTTGGTCTCCCCACCCCCGAAGGGAGGAGCAGTCCTGTTAGGCCACAGAGGAGGGCTTTGCAGCCAGTCCTGAAGATACCTGATAAAACAGGATCAGATGAATGGGGAGGAGGTCCCCCTATCAGTGGACTCAGAAAGGGGCACGGTGGAAATGAGGGAGGGAGGGAGGGAATGAGGGATCAGTACACAGCTGGGATACAGAGTTAATAAAATGTAACTGATAAGAAAAAAATAATAAAATAAAAAATAGAAAAAAAAGCAAGATGCAAAAGGAGAATAAAATATTGGACATATGAAAGAAGTCACTGAATGTTGGTAATGGTTGTTCAGGAATCAGGAAGGACACCCTTGCTCAATGCTAACACAGACAGAACATGCATGATTTGTGGAGAACATGACCTAGTTAAGGATAATAAATGGTACATTATTTATTAGCAAGAAAGGTTCTCAAAATGTGCCTTCTTAATTACTCCTTTCGAGACTAGCATTAACATTAGGCTTAATAGAACCTCTCTAAGTTCATGGGAGAGTGATTTCCTTAAATGAAAAATGATAAAGTAAATGTAAACAATTAAGATCCCCTGAGCAAGATAAACCTTTTATAGCTTGGCAACAACTCTGTGAAGGCCAAGGTACTTCAGGATGAAGATTACTAACATTTTCACCAAGTACTATCTATGAATGTGATGTGTGCTCAGTAATTACTTCATTATGGAACTGATACATATGATTGATGTTAATAATCAGTAGGTCATGCTAGGCAAATATTGTATTTATAAAGATAAGACCAGATTTTTTTTTTTTGCCTATAATATTACCATAGAACATTTTCCATTCCAAAGAATACCTCATTCTTAGAGCTGGTGAAAAGAATGTCCTCACAGAGCTAAGGAAAGTCTGGCTAGATTGATATGAGGAATGTGTTCAGCCATAAAGTCTGATTGTCATAAGGAATACGAATTAACTTTAACTTTCACATAGAAAAAGGGAATTTCAGTGAGGGAATCCTTATCCACTATTAAATAGTTTTTAAATAAGTATGGCACCAATATTGGGTATTTTTAATCTAAGTATAACTCAAGTACTGAAGGGGACATATTTATGGTCAAATCTTATTCATTATTTATTTTTAATTTCAAATTTAACCTGGCCACTTGTTTTTAGTTTTCGAAATATAGAGTCCTACTCCAACTGTGCAAGTCCTCTCTGACAGGCTATTTCTGTTACGCTTCCTTCTATGCCCCAACTGGTTTGGAATACTTTCTTTCCTATTTTTGCAATTTATATTTATTTTATTTTACTTTTTATAATTTATTCACCATATTCACCTGATTATAGGCTCCTCCATTTTCTCCTCCTAGTCCTACCCTTCTTTGGTCTTCCCCCTTCCCCTCTCCAACTCCATAAAAAGGGAGAGCTCTTCCCTACAGTCTTACTCTAGCCTATCAAGTCTCATCAGGACTATCTGCATCCTCTTCCTCTGTGGCCTGACAAGGACATCCCACCAGGCAGAAGTGATCAAAGAGTTGGTAACAGAGTCATAGACAGCCCCTGCTCTCCTTATTGAGGAAACCACATGGAGACTGAGCTGCCAATGTGCTAAATCTGAGAAGGGGCATAGGTCCTCTCCCTGAATGGTCCTTGGTTGGTGCATTGGGCTCTGCAGGCCCTCACGGGTCCAGATTTGTTGGCTCCATTGTTCCCCATGTGCAGCTCCTGTTTTCTCCGGGTCTCGCTCTTCTCCTACTCTTCCATAAAACTCCCTACTTTCTGACCAAAGTTTGGCTCTGAGTCTCAGTATCTGTGGAGTCTTCCAGAGGACATCTATGGTAGGCACCTGTACAGTTACCTCTCTTCAAACACTTTCGGTATCTGTTCTATTTGACCTTCTGAATGAGAATTAACCATCCTCCCTAGGGTCCTCCTTGTTATTTAGCTTTTAGGTCTGTAGATTTTACTATGATTATCCTGTATTATATGGCTAATATCTGCTTATAAATGAGTATAAACCATGCATGTCTTTCTGGTTCTGAGTTATGCCATTCAGGATGACCTTTTCTAGTTCCATGCATAGTTGCTCAACGATATTCATAGCATCCTTTTTCATAACAACCTGATTCTGGAAACAACCCAGATGTTCCTCAACCAAAGAATGGTTAAAGAAATTGTGGTACACTTACACAATGGAATACTACTCAGCTATTAAAAAGGAGGAAATCATGAAATTTGAAGGCACATGGATGGACTTAGAAAAGATCATCCTGAGTGAAGTAACACAGACCCAGAAGGTCATGTATTTCAAAGACTCACGAGTAGATAATAGCCATATACTACAGGATAACCATACTAGTATCCACAGACCTAAATAAGCTAAATAATAATGAGGATCCTAGGGAAACTGCTTAATCCTTATTCAGAAGAGCAAATAGAATAGATTGCATTTTTTTTCTCAATGCAGTTTATTCAGGAACCTTGAACAATCTTCTGACCCGGGGGAAAACCAGCCCACAACTTAAATAACCTCTGGGTAGCCAACCCAGGCGTGCCACGTGGGCAATGCAGATAGGTCCACATACTCAGATGCAAGCCAGATCCTCAGCCTTAGCCAAATATGGAGTTGTTTGTGATAGAGAGCACTCACCATCGGGAAGGTGGAAGGCTGAAACCAGCTCCATCTTTAAGGCATAGCATTACGCAGCTCTCTACAGTTCCCCCTTTTTGTTTTAGACGCATCAGGCAAGAGTAGCGGTCTGATCTCTGATATTAGAAATGAATTGGGACTTTGTACCGATGTTCATTTAGGTGTCATCCACCCAAAGAGCATCAGACCCGTCCGATACCTTTTTCTCAGAGGCGGGACCTGGGGCATCAACCCGCATGCAATCAGACATGTTCTTCTCTGGGTCGTGGATGACCCTCAATGCAGTGCTTAGCCTCGCATCCTGAGCATAACATTTTAGCTTTTTATGGTAGCCAAACATGCTTGAGGAGACTGTCCTGCTTCAATGGCTGTAAAGATCTGAATGGTCATGGCTGCATTACACTGTTGTGAGACTCTAATCTTGCATATACACCACAGGCAAACCAAGGAGACCAACACCAGAAGGCCTGTTAACGCTCCCATGCCTGCCCATTCCTTCAGATGATTCATGGCTGCAGCAATCCATGATGATAATCCTGTGGCTAGTCCTGCGTCCACTCTGGTAGAATTTGCCGTAACAATGGCCACTCTCAGCTGCTCCATCATAGTATCGAATTCTTCAGTCCAAATACCTAAAATATAGCTAGACAATTGTTTAGACAGATTTGCAGCATGGGAAAAATTCTCATATTGTATGCTAGTGACACAAAGTCCAGCACACTTCCATTGACAGCCAAGTTGAGCGATTTGCCATAGGGTATCAATTTGCTCCTGCATGAGGTCAATCCTCTGATTGAACACCATCAAGTCTCCTTTTAGTTGAGCATTAATTTCTTTTTGTACATCTAGAGCATGAGCTACATTGGCTAAAATATTATTTAAGGTCTGAGCAGTCTGCATAGTATGATTCATGGCTAATGCTGTGGTGGTAGCTCCAACAGCTGCCAATGAGATGGCAGTAACAATGGTGGCTGTAATTCCAAGATCCCTTTTCTGTCTAAAGAGAGTCATAACGTGAGGGGCATCAACGGGCACAGGCACCCAGCGAGGCATGCGAGTAACCAGGGCATACCTAAATTAGCTAGCATTCCCGCATTGGGCAAGAAAGCAAGTATCATTACCACAATTACTTGGCTCTATCTGGCTATCAATGAATAAAAATGGGGGTTATAAACAAACAGGTGTGGACTTATAGGATATATTATGAGAAGCCTTAACCCCCTCGTTGGAACATCCTGCATCAGTTCTAGAACTAGCAGTGGTGGTGTCCGAGGTCTGAGTAGGTTCAGGAGACCATTGCCCTCAGGGGCGAGACATGCTCCATGTAAATTGACTAACTCCATGTTTTCCTCCACTTTTGAAAGTCATTTAAGGTTCTTAAATTATCTTTTTTTTCTTTTTTTTAATTTTTCGTCAATTACACTGTATTCATTCTCCATCCCCCCATAAACCCCTCCCTCCTCCCCTCCCAATCCCACCCTCCCTCCCCATTCTGAATGCATGCCACTCCCCAAGTCCACTGATAGGGGAGGTTCTCCTCTCCTTTCTGATCTTAGTCCCTCAGTTCACATCAAAAGTGGCTGCATTGTCCTCTACTATGGCCTGGTAAGGCTGCTCCCCCCCCCCCACAGGGGGAGGTGATCAGAGAGCAGGCCAATCAGATTTGTCAGAGGCAGTCCCTCTTCACATTACTATGTAGCCCACTTGGAGACTGAGCTGCCATGGGCTACATCTGTGCAGGGGTTCTAGGTTATTTCCATGAATAGTCCTTGGTCGGAGTATGAGTCTCTGGGAAAGAAATTAGGGAAACAACACCCTTCACAATAGCCACAAATGACATAAGGTACCTCGGAGTAACCCTAACCAAGGAAGTCAAAGACTTGTATGAAAAAAATTTCAAATCTCTGAAGAAAGAATTAGAAGAAGATATGAGAAGATGGAAAGATCTCCCATGCTCATGGCTTGGGAGGATTAACATAGTAAAAATGGCCATCTTACCAAAAGCAATCTATAGATTCAATGCAATTCCCATCAAATTACCAACACAATTCTTTACAGACCTGGAAAGAAAAATTCTCAACTTCATATGGAATAACAAGAAACCCAGAATTGCTAAAACAATCCTCTACAATAAAAGATCTTCTGGAGGTATCTCCATCCCTGATCTTAATTTGTACCATAGAGCAACAGTTTTAAAAACTGCATGGTACTGGCATAAAAACAGAATGGTGGATCAATGGAACCTAACAGAGGACCCAGAAATAAACCCACACACTTATGGACACCTGATATTTGACAAAGATGCCAAAACCATACAATGGAAAAAAGATAGCATCTTCAACAAATCGTGCTGGTCCAACTGGATGTCCACATGTAGAAAAATGAAAATAGATCCACACTTATCACCCTGCACAAAACTGAAGACCAAGTGGATTAAAGACCTCAACATAAAACCAGACACGTTAAATCAGCTAGAAAAAAAAGTGGGGAATACCCTAGAACTCCTTGGTACAGGAGAAAACTTCCTGAACAGATCACCAACAGCACAGGCTCTAAGAGCAACAATCAATACATGGGACCTCATGAAATTGAAAAGCTTCTGTAAAGCAAAGGACACAGTCATCAAAACAAAGCGACTGCCTACAGATTGGGAAAGAATCTTCACCAACCCTTTATCTGACAGAGGACTCATATCCAGTATATATAAAGAACTAAAGAAGCTGAAAAGCAGCAAACCAAGTAATCCACTTAAAAATTGGGGAACAGAGCTAAACAGAGAATTCTCGACAGAGGAATATCGAATGGCAGAGAAGCACTTAAAGAAATGCTCAACCTCATTAGCCATTAGAGAAATGCAAATCAAAACAACCCTGAGATTTCACCTTACACCCATCAGAATGGCCAAGATCAAAAATTCAAGTGACAACACATGCTGGAGAGGTTGTGGAGAAAGGGGAACCCTCCTCCACTGCTGGTGGGAATGTAAACTTGTACAACCACTCTGGAAATCAATCTGGCGCTTTCTCAGACAACTAGGAATAGCGCTTCCTCAAGATCCAGCCATACCACTCCTGGGCATATATCCAAAAGAGGCTCAAGTACACAAAAAGGACATCTGCTCAACCATGTTTAAAGCAGCTTTATTTGTAATAGCCAGAAGCTGGAAACAATCCAGATGCCCCTCAAGTGAAGAATGGATGCAGAAATTGTGGTATATCTACACAATGGGATATTACTCAGCAATGAAAAATAAGGAAATCATGAAATTTGCAGGTAAATGGTGGGATCTGGAAAGGATCATCCTGAGTGAGTTGTCCCAGAAGCAAAAAGACACACATGGTATATACTCACTCATATAGACATACAACATAGGACAAACTCACTAAAACCTGTGCATCTAAAGAAACTAAGCAAGAGAGAGGACCCTAACTAAAATGCTTAAACCCCATCCTGAAAGGCAAAGAGGATGGACATCAGAAGAAGAAGAAAACAGGAAACAACTTAGAAACCTACCACAGAGGGCCTCTGAAAGCCTCTGCCCTACAAACTATCAAAGCAGATGCTGAGCCTGATGGGCAACTGTTAGGCAGAGTGAATGGAATTTTAGGTAAGAACTGGGAAATAGTAAGAGCAGGAGAGGACAAAGAGAGCAACAGAACAAGAAAATTTGAACACAGATTGCAATTTTTATAGTATGAAAGTATGACCAAGCTTCCCACCCATCTGAAACTGCTTTTACCCCATCTCTAGGCTTTTTTTAAAAAATCTGTTTACCTAAGTTCCTAACCTTTCATTTTGCCAAATGTGCACTAAGGACAACTGGTACAGTTGCTGTGAACTCTAGATGAGATATAATGATGTACCATTGCCCATGTTCCTGCTGGGCACAATGTTAAACATATTTCATACAAGTAACATGAAAGCAAGGTTTCCTGGTGACCCTTTTACCATGAAGACAGATGAGAGGTAGAATCATGGCTGCAATGGACTCAGTGTTTCCATTCCCTCTGAAAGGAAACCCAATACCAATCTGATCGTGTTTGGAAGTTAGCCCAGGAAACAACTACAAGAAGGATGAAAGCTCTTATGAATGGGGTTGCCTTCCTATTTTGAGAGGTTGTGTGATTATCTAGCTTATTTATGATGTATATGAGAGTACAAGGCAATGCAAAAAGAAACCCAAGAAAGCAGCTGTATTATGACTCCAACCTCAGGGTTTCAGATTCAAGAATTATAAAGAATATCTCCTTGCTCTTTACAGATGACCCCATCTAGAGTTCTTGATAACTTCATCCCAAACTAATGACATGTCAATGTCAGTGCCCACAGTTGCCAAAACCTGTGTTTTCTTCCATGACTCTCCTTAAGGAAAAGTAAGATTCGACCTTAGAGTCAATTTCTAGAATAGAGGGCAACAGCTGGCTGGTGTTGAAAAGGCAACAAAAGAATCCTTGGTAAATGCAATCAGAGCTGTTGGGGATCATATGGAGACAATAGTGGGAATCATTACATGTCTTTCCCCGCCTCATGTGTCATTTTCTCTAACACTCTTAGAGTTCTGTTTAAATCTTTTCATGTGCTTCTCTTGTAAGCATCTACCTCATATTTTGCAGTTTCCTTTATACCTGATTATTCTTTGATACATTCCTAGGATTTTTATGCCTAAATTTCTGCTAATCACCTTTCTAGCACCTTCTTAATCTTCTATATCCATTTGTTTCCAGAGGGATAGCAAACTTACTCTGCTCAGAGAGACAGTAAACTTATTTTGGAAACTGCCTATGAGCTCATATTTTCTTATGCTTCATGTTCTATGTAAGATTATCTACTTACCCTTTGGTCAAAAGAGCACAGAAACGTGTCCTGAGGAGAAGAGGTCTGCCCCTGTCTTTTTGGAGCATCCCCTGACTTTTGCTTCTCTGGATATTTCAGAGAGAAAAACCTAGTGCCCATTGGACCAGGTTTTCTTTTACTTTCCCAATAGGGATGGTTTCTATGAGCTGTGGGTTTTACACATGCCCAGCGTGCTGCCAGCAGGGATCAAAGAGAGAGTCAAAAGGGGTAGAAAGAGCAAAAATCCAATTCTGATGTCTTTGCAGCTAGCAGTCATTTAACATTTCATCTCCATGAGTTTCCCGGGGTGCATGCTGGAGCTGGCTGCATTTAAAGGTTGACCCTTCACTACCCATTGTCCTATTTCCCTTTAGAGCATGTAGAGATACACACTATCAGTCAAAGAGACACATGTGGGTGACAGAGAAGAAGGCAATCAACTCTCTACCTGGCCAAATTGTTTTAAGTTATTTGGGATCCAAAATTACCTTTTCACTGGCCTCACTTGGCTTGCCCCTTCAGCAACTCCAGTTTCCATTATAGCCCAGTGGGGTCAAAATACCACAAAAATCATCCATTCGAATTTACATCCTCTCTATTTTTTTTTCTTGAAATATCAAAGAATTCAGTGTGCTCTCAGAAGCTGTGCATATCAAGAGTCTGGGTTCCGTGGTCCTCATTTGAACTTTCTGAGGTTCCTGCAACACAAGCTTCAAGTTCAGTTGGTTTGATGTGATGACTTTGAGTTTGGCGTTTAAGGAGCTATGAAATAAACATCAATACGATGTCGGCTCTTGTTTCATTTGAACTACTTAGCCCTCCAGGGCAGACTCTGGCAAATCTAGAAATTCGAGTTTCACTGATAACTGAACTTTAAAGGACTTGAGGTTATGGATTAAGGGAGTCTGAGTTGCAAAAACTGCTTCTAACTCAAAGTAAACAACACAAGCTACTCATCAGCCCTGCCTGAGCCATTTCTGGTTGCAAGTCAGCCCCACTGGAAGTCACTCTACCGCCTGTCTCTATTCTTCTGGAATTACAAGTTGTCATGGTTACAGCGGCTTCTGGAAATGAACTTCATAATTGCTGCATATTGCATATAAACAGCTGGATTCTTTCTTTCAATTTCACTCTGAAACAATGAAGGGCCTAGAAAATAGCCTTGCACTTGAATTGTTGACATGTTAAAGACCATTATTCCAGGAGCAAAGCACGGCAACAGAGATAGCCTTGAAGAAATGACAAGTTACACCCAGAGGCTCTTCAAGCACAGAGGAATGTAAAATATGCATGTGTAGTTTCATATATGCAGAGGTAGGGTGTGTGGGGAGTGAAGCATGTCCTGCTTTTGAAGACTGATCAAACGAATGCTTGTTCTATAGGGTACACAGAAGTAGAAGATTCCCTTCAAAGGGTTTAATGCACAGACAGGGACAGGGTGAGGCACCCAGAGCATCTTGATGTTGTAGGAGTCAACAATTTAGCCTATAATTGTTGATTATTCCAGGACTCAATCAACAGTCTATGCACTAAGCAGTTACTTAGGATAGCTTTCATTCATGTTCTCATAGAGTTTTAGTTCTACATTAATGGTAAAGTCACTTGGAAGTCACAATTAATGACAAGGGATACCCTGAATACCCACTGAATAAGTCTTTTATAGAATTCTAAGATTCCCACCCCCCATTGCACTTCAGAAAATGGCAATGAACCCAATTTTTAGAGTAAAATAACTATAAAGAAGGGTAGATGTGCCCAGAAAGCGGCAGGGAGGAGATGAGGGAGGGAGGGTGGGATTGGGAGGGAAAGAGGGAGTGGGATACAGCAGGGATACAAAGTTAAAAACGGTAACTAATATTAAAATAATAATAAATGGAGAAATAAAGAAAAACAGAAGGGTAGATGTGAGTAGTAGCAAAGGTCCTGCTCCCCACCAAAAAATAAAATAAAATAATGTTTTCAAGATTATTTACCATGTAAGGTAGCCTAGCATCTCAGACAGGTGATTAAGGAGAAAGGGTTGCTCCAAGTGAGAGGAAGCTTGAAGAAAGAGCGTGTTAGGGGTTTGAAGGAGACCCAGGCCAACATGGAGATCTCAGGTAGTTGACCAAAGGGAAGTAGTGAGAAAATACTTTTCCTCAGGTAGGAAAATCGAATCTCAAGTCAGGAGTGTTTCTTCAGTATTTTCCATGCATCCAGTATGCAGGTTTCTCTCTCTGTGAAAAAGCCTCAAAGTAGTCCTAAGAAAAGTTAAATACTGAATGACAATGATGTTAAAGTGATAATTATGAGACAGAAAACACTAGACCATACCCAGGTCTTAACAGAGGTCTATTTCTCTGTCCTGCTTAGACTTTGCTCTGACAACATCCTGGTTCTGCATGTAAAACTGTGGAGGTCAACCTCTTTGCTATTCAGAACGGAGCTGTTTCCCTGCTCTCTCTGCACAGGAAGGTTTGATCTTGCACAAGGTGAGCCTGCTGTGAAATATAGCGTGTAATAAGGAAGTCTTCGTTCTCCTCCTTGGAACCAGAGTTTGTTTTCAGGCAAGAAATGTTTTCCAGAAGTATTGAGGAGATGATTGAATACAGCCCATGGTGCACTCACTTTAAGACTGAACAATACTTAAAACAAACAAACAAACAAAAAGCAGGAGCTGTAATTCAATTGGTAGAATGCTTGCTTAGCATGCATGAAGCCTGAGGTTCAGTTCTCAGTACCACATAGAAAGCAGATGTGTGGCACGCAGTCTTATAATCTTCAAAACACTTTAAATACTTTAAGGGAACAACTGGTTCCATAAAGGATCCAATACTCCAAAGCCGTTTGTTGACTTTTGATATGCCACTGAATTCTGTAATCCATGGATTTGAAGTTGGATGCAAATTACTAATTCATCAATATAGACTGAGACTCTGTTAGATGTTGAAAATTGTTCTATACTGAGTCAGGAGAGATTATTTTAGAAATTATGTGTGTGTGTGTGTGTGTGTGTGTGTGTGTGTGTGTGTGTGTGTGTTAGATGTTGATATCATGTTTTGGGTTTTTTTTTCTTTTTTTGAGGCAGTTTCTCACTGAATCTAGAGATCATCAATTTCTTTAAACTGGCTGGTCTGTAGTTTCAAGGATCTTCCTGTGTCAGCCTCTGCTGGGATTAGAGGTGGCATTACTGTAGCTGGTTGGGGAATTTTTACAAGCAATAAAACTTGTTTCCTAATGTCTTTGAATCAGGAACAAAAAGTAAATTAAGCTAAAACCAGATACATCTTGAAGATGAATGCTTTTCTAACAGTATAAATACTAGCTTCTACCTTGATGGTCTGTGATATCAAGCCTGTGAGTTCTCTGAGTTTTTATTTCTGTTTTCATATAAGAAGCTTCTGAAGTTATTGGAAGAAAATATCTCTTGGAGATATTAAAATGAACTTTTATCATCTCTATTTTCAAAGCCTGAAAAAAGAACAGAAAGATCTGTGGGTATGGAAGTGGGACTGAGGTGAAGTGCTTCACAAACATAAGAGCCTGTTCTGAGCAAAGCACCCATATAAAAGTCAGGTCATGACAGTGACACACTTAGCCTGGGGATTGTTGAAAAAAAGAGAAAACAAGAGGTATCCTGATGCTTCTTGGTCATACAGATTAGACAACTCAGCAAGTTCCAGGACGGTGGGAGACACTGTCTAAAGAAATAGCAAACCTGCAAATTTCATGATTTCCTTATTTTTCATTGCTGAGTAATATCCCATTGTGTAGATGTACCCCAATTTCTGCATCCATTCTTCAGTTGAGGGGCATCTGGGTTGTTTCCAGCTTCTGGCTATTACAAATAAAGCTGCTACAAACATGGTTGAGCAAATGTCCTTTTTGTGTACTTGAGCCTCTTTTGGATATATGCCCAGGAGTGGTATGGCTGGATCTTGAGGAAGCGCTATTCCTAGTTGTCTGAGAAAGCGCCAGATTGATTTCCAGAGTGGTTGTACAAGTTTACATTCCCACCAGCAGTGGAGGAGGGTTCCCCTTTCTCCACAACCTCTCCAGCATGTGTTGTCACTTGAGTTTTTGATCTTGGCCATTCTCATGGGTGTAAGGTGAAATCTCAGGGTTGTTTTGATTTGCATTTCCCTAATGGCTAGTGAGGTTGAGCATTTCTTTAAGTGCTTCTCTGCCATTCGGTATTCCTCTACAGAGAATTCTCTGTTTAGCTCTGTTCCCCATTTTTTAAGTGGGTTACTTGTCGAGCTATATTTTAGGTAATTGGACTGGAGAATTCGATACTACGATGGAGCAGCTGAGAGTGGCCATTGTCACAGTAAATTCTACCGGAGTGGATGCAGGACTAGCCACAGGATTATCAACATGGATTGCTGCAGCCATGAATCATCTGAAGGAATGGGCGGGCATGGGAGTGTTAGCAGGCCTTCTGGTGTTGGTCTCCTTGGTTTGCCGGTGGTATATATGCAAGATTAGAGTCTCACAACAGTGTGATGCAGCCATGATCATTCACGCCTTTACAGCCATTGAAGCAGGACATTCTCCCCAAGCATGGTTGGATACCATAAAAAGCTAAAATGATACGCTCAGGATGCGAGGCTAAGCACTGCACTCAGGGTCAGCTGCTTTGGACCCAGAGAAGAGCATGTCTGATTGCATGCGGGTTGATGCCCCAGGTCCCGCCTTTGAGAAAAAGGTATCGGACGGGTCTGATGCTCTTTGGGTGTATGACACCTAAATGAACATCTGTACAAAGTCCCAATTTATTTCTAATATCAGAGAGCAGACCTCTACTCTTGCCTGATGCATCTAAAACAAAAAGGGGGAACTGTAGAGAGCTGCGGAATGCTATGCCTTAAAGATGGAGCTGGTTTCCGCCTTCCACCTTCCCGATGGTGAGTGCTCTCTGTCACGAACAATTCCACATTTGGCTAAGGCTGAGGATCTGGCTTGCTTCCATGTATGTGGACCTATCTGCATTGCCCCCGTGGCACGCCTGGGTTGGCTACCCAGAGGCTATTTAAGCTGTGGGCTGGCTTTCCCCGGGGTCCGAGGATTGTTCAATGTTCCTGAATAAACTGCATTGGAAAAAAAAAAAAGAAAAAAAAAAAGAAGTAGCAAACACTTGTCCTTTGATCATCACGGACATGCACATACCTACACATATATGCATACCACACGTACACACACACACACACACACACACACACACACACACACACTTATATAATTTCTAATACAGTTTCTTCTGGTTCAGTAAAGAAAAATAAGAGCTGTCTTTGTCTGAGAAAAGCCAGAAGATCACTGAAGGGTGTGGGCATTGATAGAAAAGAGTGTTATGGGACAGAACTTTTCATGACAGGACTCTCTATTTCCTTGTCTTACGTAATCTTTATCCACTCACCCAGGGCTGTCATTCCTGCCTCTAACCCTCAAGAGCAAATGCAGCCAGAACAGTGACATTTTAATAATAATACTTTGTACTTATACAGCACCTGTCAGCCAATGATCTCGAAGTACTTTCCCTGAGATTAACTCATTAATCCTCACAAGGGTAAGTGACTTTCCCAAGGTCACAGAAGAGTGAATTTCAGGGGCAGATGAGAGCTCTGAGTTCCTCACTCTTATCCAAGCTCCTAAAGCTGTCTGCCTGCTTACACTCCAAAAAGTCCTCTTTGACATTGCTAAAACTCACAAATCTGTGGGGAGTTTGATTACAGCTTTGGGTCTTCTGTGCGGACCCTTTAGCTTGCAAGTCAAGTGGTCAGACATCTCTGTTTCGAGCACCCCTATCCATGGCTACGAAGATAAGTGTTCACAGGAGGAGGCAGGGAAGGCTGGTATGTCACTATACCAAATAACCACCTTATAGCTTAGATTTAGATGGTATGGTCCCAAGGCTCACTTTTCCAATGAGAAAAACACAAGTGTGTTTTGTACTTGTAACTAGATCTCTTCAGAGAAAGCATTAGGGTAGGGCAGACTGGCAGTTCAGTATTCACAGGGCTACATAGTGCTCTCTAACAGTCATGTAAGGGGTTTGGCCTGCCTTCTGAAGTTTGCAAACTCAGGTAACACATGGAAGGAGTAATTTCTGAAAAGCAGCAAAATGCAAATAATTTTGCTTCTGCACACGAAATATACTTTCGACCTAGAGAGCACATGTGATATAACATATCACAGGGCCACCTAAGACCCAGAATCAGATGATAGTTATCACTGAAATATAGCTATCAGAACTGAGTAACATTAAGTTTGAAAATTCAAGTACAAATAAATTTAAAAGGAAGTCTTTGGGGAGTGCATGGAGGGGAGTGAGAAACACATATTTAACCCAAGTATGAGATCAGTCCTGTCCCCAACTCTCTGTAATCCTAGAGAAGAATAGAGATAAGCAGATTGTTTGGGATACTAAACACTCTACAATAAACCCCCAATGTTTGAGTCTTGGCTAGAAAAATGTTGACTACAAAACCACTTGGATCTATTCATCAGGGAAGGCAATGATTGCTTGGAGGGCAGGAGAATCTTAAGTTTTCCTCAAATCACCAAAAACTGCTCATCAACTAAGACTAGAAAGGACTTTAGATAGGAAAGGTAAAGAGAAGGAAGATGGAGAAGGGGTCAGCCACTCTCAGTCCTGTTACATGTATAGGTTTTGTGTCCATGGAAAATAATTAACAATGTGTAGTAGTTACCAGGGAAATACTTTGAAGTGGATAAGAGTATTTCAAAGGCAGTTAGAGAACTGATTTAGTGAGTTAAGGGCAATGGCTACTCATCCAGGGGATCTGGGTTAGATTCCCAAAATGCACATGACAGCTCAGAATCTTCTGTTTCTCTAGTTTCAAGGGTTCCTATGTCCTCCTTTGGCCTCTAAGGGCATCAGACATACATAAGGGCAAAGTACACACACTTGTTAAAAAAAATAAAATGAAATAATTTTTAAAAGATTTTAAGTAAAATCAAAGCTATTATCATCAGAAAAGCCCCATGGAGAGAGTAAAGCATAAACTTAGCTGTCATGGATGTGTTGCTTGCATCAGAGAGAGCAAAGGGAAGCATAATAATCAAAGTTGTGTCTTATGCTCTCACCATTATGGACAACTGCATTGCTCCATTGCACACATTTGCCCTCGACTATAGATAGGATTACCATACTCATCTTAACGCTGATGAAGTGTACTCAGAAATATAATTAGGTAAAGCAATACAGCAACTGGCTATTGGACAGGATATTTAAGGTTGTCTGTTCAACACATTCTACTTTTCGTTGCTGGTGTCCTGCATTATCTTTCCAAATCTTAAATGCTGTATTAAAAAAAAAAGAAAAGTTATTAAGTGCCAAGTCCACAGTGTGGGAATCTTACCAGAGATGTTTTATGAAGGAACTAGAGAAAAATCAGTAGGTTTGATTTAGCTGTGTGGGATTTGACCATAAAGGATTGACATGTGGATTTACATCCATGGACACAGTGGTTGTCAAACAGCTTTAAAGGATGGGGGAATCTCTAGAAAGCTCTGGAGGACATTGATCTATTTATATTGTAGACTGCTGCTGTTGGAGGATGAGAATCATGAGAGGAGGCCAGGGTATGGGAAGACCTGGACAAACCTGAACCATGGCAAGGAAAGAGTCACAGGAAAATGATTTTTAAATTATATTGAAGAATAATGTATGACCCTAAGAAACCATGATCCCCAGGTCAAAGGAATCCTGAGGGTTTGAGGATCAGAGGGGTTTCAAGATGTTTTATTTGATCCTTTTAAAGTGACTCAAACCAACAGAAAATACACTATTATTATTATTTTTTTCTAGAGAATGTATAAGAACAGGAGCACCCACCTTTTCTTTCACTATCTCCCCAGAGATGTAGTCCACATCTGTGATAGGAGATAGCTGACCTTGTGTAATCACAAGCTTTATAGCTCTTATTTAAACATTCTTTCCACTGGTTAACAGTTGACCCACAAGGGAGCTTTAACATCACATTAGAGAGTGTTTTGTAATCTAGCTTCCATAAGCTCTTGGGAAGGAAGTATCTGTAAGACTTTGCATGTACCTCGGGGATCTGCTTCTATTTGGGGAGGAGAAATTTACAGCTGAATGGAATATGGGAGGGAAGAGAGAGAGATTACTGCCAAAGGTGGAATAGTCTACAGCTACATAGCTGTGTCACAGGGATGCCACTTTTCAGCTTTCCTCACTATGTGGCGTTTACAGCCTTATTTTGTTTTCATAAGCTCCTAATCTACTTACTACAGCTCAGTCTCTCTTAAGAGAAAGTATGGGCATCATCATATTAAAGGGACATGGCACCTCCCTCCCCTGCTCTTTCTTCTCTAGGCTCTAGCAGTGGAGATTCAAACGAACTAATGGATCCTGGTGCTTGAGTTGTCTCTGTGTGTGACTATGTTAATGTGAATGCATGTTTGTGAGTGCATGTGTTTGTGTGTGTGTGTGTGTGTGTGTGTGTGTGTGTGTGTGCATTTATGTGAATGCAATTACTGTTTGTGTGTGTCAGAATTTAGATCTCCTTTACAAATTTATACAAAAACTCACCACCACTGCTGTGGCACAGTGGGTGAAAGTGGATAACTGATGACAGACCCCAGCTACAGACCCTGGTGACGCCACTGAGGAGGCAGAGATAATGCTGGTAACACTCAACAGTTGGTGTTAGAGTCGTGGATTATGTAAACCATTAAGGCATAGCACTGTATTTTCTCACTGGAAGAAGAGAAAAACACCTGTGCTCATTTTCTCATACAGGATTGGCCAACAGGTGGGGCACTGTATGTCTGAGTTACTGTTTCAACAGCACAGGTTTAGAAACAGTCCCTCCCATCCAAACCTGATCTACCTTATGACACAAGGCAAAAGCTGAGGAAATTCATGCAGCCTCCAAGCTGGAGAGTGAAAAAAGAAGCTAAGGAAGCTGGAAGTCCTGCTTGAGATCACAGGCCACCCACCTTCACTTCATTCCCCTGCTACAAAAGCTGCAGCTCTCATGGAGGCCAAGGAGCTGTCACCAAAGTGTACAATTGCCTCATTACCAGAGAGAAGAGCTGTGCACTGGGAATCTTCTCAGCCTCCCTGGGGCACAGAGACCCAGGATAACAGTGTGCTGATGCACCCCCTGCTGGCTTTTATTGTATGCTAATGTAATGGGACCATCAGTCTGAAGGCTGTCTGTGCATAGAAACTGGATTTCTTTTTGTCTAGTTGGAGCAGTCATTTTAAATTCCAGTGTGGGAGAAGGAATATGAGTCTCCACAGGAAGACAAGATAAAGAACAGACAGAAGGAGGGAGAAGATGTAAGATAAAAATTCCATGATGGAAAATGTGGAATTCAGAGAGGGTTTTGCTTTAAGAAACTATAACTGAAACTGCAGGGTAATGGGCATGAAAAATACAAAAGGGACCCATGTTGCACACAGCAGGGAAACCCAAGGTCAATCAAGTTCCAGAGAGAAGCAGAGAAGTATCTCAGAGTCAGTTTCTGTAGGGAAGACTCTTCATCTTCGTTCCCTTATAGAAATGGCATTCTCCTCACAAGGCAGAAGTACCCAAGCTGCTGTGGAAACACTTTTAACAGAGACACTTTTCACGGGGTGGGGATGGGGGTTGTGAGGGTAAGGAGAAAGATAAGAGAAATAAGGAAACAATGAAAGGGAAGGAGAAAATGAAGAAAGGGATGGAAGAGAGAGGTTGACTTAATGATACTGAGCCCTATGTAGTGCCAACTGGAAATTTTATGTTGATTCTTACCGTAAGCTCTTTAGGTACCTCTCAGGCTCTTGAAGAAGTCAAGACACACCCCACTTCTGCTGCATGTCTGGCACAGAGAGCTGATCAGAAAGCATGCTCTGCTGTGTGGTCTTACCAGCCCCTCTGTCTTCTGTTCTACTTCAGTAGCCTGCTGACAGCCGGTTTTCATGTCCCTTAGCAGGTAAGTCAGCCTAGTTTAGAGCTATGGAATCAAACTGACGCAGGTCCCTACAGTCAGAAAATACCTGTTCTGGGTATTTATTGGGAAACCTCTGTCTTCCTTTCAAGGCTCCATCATGCTGCACTATGACATGATTCTCTGTCTCTCCTGATGCCTGTCCACTTAGACATGAAATCATAGTCCCATGAATGGAACTCTACTAATAAAGCTCATTCAAAAATTTAATCTTTGGCTCAGCTGTTCTCCAGAACCTGCTGATTGTCTTTTAATTTATAACAAGGCAAAAACCCGGACTTACACAAAACATTATGTAAACTCAACCAGATAACTGGCTCTTTAGCCTTGCTTCATTCCTTTACCTCTGACTTGCCTGAAGCACTTAGTATCTGAAGGCCACAGATGCGCATATCTGCTCTCCAGCATCAGGGCTGTTCTCAGTATAAGATAATGTGAATCAGGATCCTGGGCACCATTGTCTGCCTTCTGTATGCTTCCTTGGTTAACACGATGCACATGAGCACACATCAGGTTTTCAGTTCATACTTGAAGAATGCATATTTTAAAACATGATGCAGTAGCTAAGATTTTGCTCTGTCATCAGGAGAAACATTACACTGTAGAATATTTTTCACAACGGAAAAGTGTTCAGTGTCATACAGCCTTTGTGTTGGCACCTGCCTTTCAGGTATACCAGTACCACAGAAGGTAGCAAGGCCACTTGCTATAGAGGAGCAAAGCCACTCTACCAGCACAGTACACAGGAGAAGCAACATCAGAATTCCTTCATTTCTGATCAGACTTCAAGGTACATTCCTTGTGTGTTCATTGAATTGAGCCATTTGGCTATATTAAAGATTCAAGATTTATCTTAAGTTTTCACCTGGAACCATCCTCCACGGGGCATGATGAGTCAGGATTGCAAGGAGTTAACAAGTTAACTAGGCAGATATAAAATAGCTCTGGGACCTCAGTGGGTACAGTGATAGAGGGCAAGTGTCATCCTGTCATCCCTTATCTGTACCTTATTTTCTTTTTCTTTAGTACAAGAGTGCAAAGTAGTTGAAAAGGTACAGATGTCTAGCCTTCATAAGCTGTGTTTAATATCTTAGCTTCCCGACAAAAACTTTAATTCTGGATCCTTTAATTGAGGACCCCTGGATCCTTCAAGTGTCTCCAAACTACTTTGTCTTACACAGGATTTTAATCCTAATGCTCAACAAGGTCGAAATGAGTCAGCTTCTGAACTTGGAAGATAAATGTTGCAATGGATGGTAGAGAAACCACAGAGAGATTGCTGCCCAAGCATGAGAATTCTATCTTGTAGACTTTTTTTTTCTTTAGAGCAAATAAGGTTTATGGATTGCAATGAAGAGTCCAACACATTAAAATAAGTCTCTTTACAGTATTTTCCCATTTACGCCTTGCACAGGCATCTTGCTGGATTGGGCCCTGAAAGTCAGACTCACTAGTTTTTCAATTTAGTTTGTTAATAGCCTGCCTTTCATAAAAGCATCAGGCACAATCACCCCAATCCCTAAATCAATAGGATGATCCGGCAATGCCTCAAAGAAATGATATTTTTGAAATAAATATATACCATTCCACCAGGCCTGTTTGACATCAAATTTATATACTCAATAAGAAAGCACAATTAATGGTCCCGAACTGTATTTTCCTTCACCTATTTCACATTTCAAGAGGCACAGGATTGCTTAAGAGAAAAAAAATCATAAAAGAAAGAAAGAAAGAAAAGGAGCAAACAAGCATTCTATTCCTAGAGTGAAGGGATTAAAAGCCACCATGGCCAGGGGAAACCTGAGAATCCACACTTTTTATTTCCAGTGTGCCCTTTCTCTCTCTCTCTCTCTCTCCTCTCATTTTTGCTCTGCTACTACCTCTGTAGGAAGAACTGAAATGTCATAGTTTCCGTGCAGATCCGAACCTCCCTCCACTTTATCTACTCTAATCCTCAACACATTCCCTAATGCATTCTGTTTACTGTCTCTTATTTCCCTGATATGGGAGATCTCCCAAAAGGTAGGATTCCTGGTATCTTGTTCAACACTGTATCTCCTTCTGGTAAGTATCCAAACTAAATGTGCTTTCTTATTGTTATTGTTGGTTTACTGTATATTGCTGGGTTTGTATTGTTATTACTGGTATCTTTCTTTCTTTTTTGAATACCAAAAGATAACACTTTAATTTATTTATTTATTACCTTGGTTAAGATCTTTTATCTTGTTTTATTACTTAGGGTCTTACTACAAACAAACAAAAAGTAAGTCACAAAAGTAACAGTGTCATTGTTGGCAAAGCATTCTGAGAGTGGGAGAGAGAATTTTAAAGGCAGTTGGAATATATGCAGCATTATATGTAGGAGAAAATAACTACTGAATATTAAGACTTCATGGATATTGATTCTAACGATTTTATATCTCATTTCCACATGGTATATACTCACTTATAAGTGGATATTAGACATGTAATATAAATATACTAAAATCTGTACACTTAAAGAACTTAAGCAAGAAGGAGGACCCTGGGTAAGATGATCAATTCTCACTCAGAAAGGCAAATGGGATGGACATCAGAAGAGGAAGAAAACAGGGAACAGGACAGGAGCCTACCACAGAAGTCCTCTGAAAGATTCTGCACTGCAGAGTATCAACTCAGAGGCTGAGACTCATAACCAAAATTTGGGAAGAGTGTAGAGAATCTTAAGAAAGAAGGGGGAGATAGAAAGACCTGGAGGGGGCTGAAGTTCCACAAGGAGAACAACAGAACCAAAAAATCTGGGCAAGGACCATGCATGGAGATAACCTAGAACTCCTGCACAGATGTAGCCCATGGCAGCTTAGTTTCCAAGTGGGTACCCTAGTAAGGGGAACAGGGACACTCTGTGACATGAACTCAGTGGCTGGCTCTTTGATCACTTCCCCCTGGGGGAGGAGAAGCCTTACTAGGTCACAGAGGAAGACAATGTAGCCAGTCCTGATGAGACCTGATAAGCTAGGGTTAGATGGAAGGGGAGGAGGACCTTCCTTATCAGTGGATTTGGTGAGGAGCATGGGAGGAGATGAGGGAGGGAAGGTGGGATTGGGAGGGGATGAGGGAGTGGGCTACAGCTGGGATGCAAATTAAATAAACTGTAATTAATAAAAATAAATTAATAAAAAAAAACAAAAAAGTGAGACAAAAACTATTGTTGGTTTCTTGATACAGGTTTCCCCTATCTCTCTTAAGCTGGACTTTAACTCATGATCCTTTTCCTCCAGTTTCTTAAGCAGCTACCAAAAGGGGTATGTATTATTGTACATGAACAAAATAATTTCCTGAATGAATGAATGTATGAATAGATTCATTATTTCATCTCCAAGCTGTGTTGATCATGGAGCTGTGTGGTTATATTTATAAAATAAAATCACAAAGGCTGAAGAGATTGCATAGTGAATAGGAGCATTTGCTGTTATGGCAGAGGAATCTGGTTCAATTTCCACTACCCACCAGGTGGCTCACAACTATCTGTAACTATAGTTTGGTGCACTTTTATAGATATGGTGCACTTTTCTGATTCCAGTGCAAAGCAGGCACACAAATAATCCACAGACTCACATGTGAGCAAAGAACATATAATACAAAATAAAATAAACATGACAATAAAATAAAATGAAAAAATACAAAAATACGGAGAATATGCAACTTCCATTTGTACAGAGATTGAAGGAGACCCATACACAGAAACAAAGGAAAGTAGAACAATAGAAGGAAAGAGAGATAATTTATACGTACAGACATATAAATGAACTTACCTGATAGTGATGAAGCTGAGGCTTTGATGAAGGTAGAGTATAAACTTATCCATGAACGCTGCGTAGTAAACCAGCTACGTTTCCTAGCCTATCTTCTCATAGGTCTGAGTCTTCTGAATACTCCAGCTTTTGATAGCATCTCTGATTTTATGTGCTACTATGTCAAGTGTGATTTCTGGGCCACTGACTTGAGTGTAAAATGGGTGAAGTAGGACACAGAGGGAGGGTGCAATTATTGAGAGTTTATTTCTGAGGAAGTGAGAGGCTTGGATAATAATTATGTTTTGAAATATTCTACTCAGCATATTCACCTGTGCATCATTACACTTAAAATTCTCATCTAACAAAGATAAGATCCTGCAGTTGGAGTAAACACTTCGATTTTGGGCGGAGCTTGAAAGCATGAGATTTGTCAGTCTTGCATGCTAACTGAAAGAAAAGCAAGTCTTCAGATCAATTTGATGTGAAGAGCCGGTGCTCCTTGATGTCCTATCTACGGGAAAGGAAGATGGTTAAGAGGTCAGCTCACAATCTGACCTCATAGTCTTCTGAATGACTCATATCAGTAGGCTCAGTCACCAGAAAGCAGATCAGAATCTACAACATAAAATATGCATCAATGCTGCTTTTCATCTTGAGGGAATTTAAAGATATAAATTCAAAATGGTCCTTACTATATCAAGCAGATGTTGGTGTCCAGGTTGCTTTGTGGGAAAGATGTCATGACCTCTGAATCAAATAGGGCTAAGTTTTAAGCTGAACTGCCACCACTTTCCCTGTGGACACATGCTGCATATTTGGTCCAGATCTTAACTCAAGGTCAGCAGTTACAATGTGCTGTCTGTTACAGCTTTCTCACCCAGCCTTGCTTCATTAATCCACATTTGGGAAAAAAAGGAATCTTGCATGTGAGCAAAATTTCTCATCATCATTCACAAGTTGCATTAAGTTTATTGCTTAGATGCTAAGATTCATTACATACATACATATACACACACACACACCACACCACACCATACCTCACCACACCATATCACACCTGGCACAAAGAATAAGGAGACCATCTCATACCTCAAGATGCTAGGGTTAGGCTCTATTAGTCTGTTCTGGTGTCTCTATGGACCCTAGGATCTGTGCATGCCTGCACCAGGAGAGAGAGGTGAATCAAACTGTTCAGATTCAGATTACACAAGTTTATATTTCAGGGAACTGCTGCTCTTGACACCAAGACTAAGATCTCATGAAAGTTACTCAGCTATGTCACCATCTGGGCTTTCTTCATGGTCCTCACTATTCAATAATTGCCACCAACATCTGTGTCTTCATTATACTCTGCAAATATCTTCCACAGACACAATCTTATATCCAACGCAGAATAATCAACTTTCTCCCAAATCATTCCCAATGCTTAATTTTGTCAGCTTTAAAGGATATAAAGTATCCTAACAGCCAAGCTTTTGGGTATGCCTGAGGAATTATTTAAGTTAACCTAATTGACATGATTTCACCCACCTTAATTGTGAGGGGTGCTATCCTACGGTCTGGGGTCCTGGACTGAATAGGAGCAGCAATTTTGCTAAACATGAGCACTCATTACTTTCAGCCTTCTGATAGTGGTGAACATGGCCATCTGCTTCAGTCTTCACCACCGTGCCTTTCTTGCATGATAGAAAGCAGCCTCAAACTGTGAGAAAAAAAAGTAAAAAATAAACCAATCTTGTTTACAGCAAGAGGAGCTGATAGTGTCTAAAAGGCAGAAGGGCCCTCAGTATATTTTCATTTTGATATAGGATAACCATACTAAAATATACAGACCTAAATAAGTTGAACAACAAGGTGGACCCTAGGGAGGCTGCTTAAATCACATTCAGAATGGCAAACAGGATAGACTCCAGAAGCTATGGAAGAGAGGGAACAGGAACAAAGCCTACCACAGAGGTCCTTTGAAAGGCTCCATCCAACAAGGTATCGAAGCAGATTCTCAGACTCACAGCCAAACTTTGGGCAGAGAGAAGGAAGCCTTATGGAAGAGTCAGGAGATAGAAGGACCCGGAGGGGACAGGAGCTCTACAAATAGAACAACAAAGCCAAAAAAATCTGGACCTATGGGTCCCTGCAGAGACTGATGCACTAACCAAGTACCATGCATGGAGAGGACCTAGACCCCTTGCTCAGATGTAACTGATAGGCAGCTCAGTCTTCATGTGGGTTCCCAACTAAGAGGAGCAGAGACTGCCTCTGTTATGAACTCAGTTGCCTGCCTTCATACATCTATTTCAAAGTTGAAAATGCTAAGAGAAAAAAATTCATTAAGTTGTTTAATACTTAATGTCTAATACTCAACGGTAAATGAAATTGCCAATGTTATTTTTCTTCACTATGAAAAGAAGAGACAGCACACACCCAAGACAAGGTGTAGAGACTGTGGCTGTCCTCATTTCACTTCCAAGGGAATTGAGATCAGGTACAATATATGCCTCTGGAATCCCTGCTTCAGAAAGTCTGTGTGAACTTTCTTATAGACTGATATGTACTTTGATATGGCCTGTGATTTTTTCCTCTCTCCCTCCCTCCCTTTTCTTCCCTTTCTTCTTCCTTCTATCCATTCATCTGTCTGTCTTTCCCTTTGTATATGGTGTGTTTATGTGTGTGTCTGTGTCTGTATTAGCAGATATGCCCACCTGTCTGTTATCATGTGGAAGCCAGAATTTGACCCAAAGTATCTTTCCCTTTCACTCTCTATTTTTTTTTCTTTTTAGATACAGTGTCTCACTGAACCTAGAATATTCTCTGTTGGCTAGACTGGTTAGGCACCCCTGGAATACCTGTCTCCTCACCAGTAGCAAGAACATTTTTACATGCCTGGTTTTTATATAGTGCAATGATCTAATCTCAGTTATTAATGCTTCAAACTGAGTCACCTCTCTAATTATATTCTTTAAGTTGGTTTGATGATCAAGAGAAAAAATAGTTATTGGAGCCTCCGATTTCCTACTTAAAAATTGTATTAATATACCATACTTCATTGGTGATCATGATGAGTAATGAAATAAATTTCAGTGTACATAATAATAAAATATACATAGTTCATAATCATAATGTATTCATTAAAATTAAGGTCTTCCTGTATGAGTCCAACTGTACTTACAAAGGCCTAAGAAACTACAGCCAGCCCCTACTACCACCGGTTACATTCCCAAGTGCTTTCAAGATAGCCTTAGCTTTGGCTTAGCCTGGGATTTCACAGAGTAAATCCAGTATTATGAACCAAATCTACGATATGTTTGATATATGCGATATAACCTATGAGACTAAATCATACACCCATAACCTCATCTCTTCCTGTGGTGGTAAAGTAGAGAAATTGTAAGCATGCCTGAGCATATTAATGAAGGATGGTGTCACGCAACCTAAGATTCACTGTGCATACACTTTCTCTTTCTATCCACTGATTTGACTTCTCAAGATCTTCCATGTTTGGGCTGCTTTAATCTGTTATAGCGTTAGCATTCCTCCATGAGTTCTAGAAAATTGATAGTAAAAGAGCCTAGGATTAGAATTATTTCTATCCTCCTGAGGCAAAACCCACACAACAGTTGCTGAAGCTGTATTCTGGAAAAGTTTTGTCTCCTAAGCTGTCACGTTACTGGGATTAATCTCCATTTATTGAGGTGATTAAATATTATTGACATTTTGATCTGATTATCCTGATAAATTTCTTCTAATTAAAACAACAAAATAGCAACAAAATAAAATTCAAGTTGGTTTGTTTGCATCTGAGACAATTGCATAATGTGTCCAACATCAGCTTCTTACCCAGAGTGCTAGTTCCATGAATCCAATGGAGGCTGCGGCCATTCTCTAGTTGTGATCATGCCTGGGACCTGTGCATGTCTATTATGTTATGAGAGAATCGGAAGCTGTTTCCATTCTTAAACTCCTTTTATGGCCTACAAGACTACCAAGAGGTGAGTATGTAGTGACCAGGGGACTGGAGCCTCCTTTCCTCTTTGCAATGTGCTTCAGGTAGGTAGGCAGATCTAGGGATCCTTTTTTTTTTTTTTTTTTTTTTTTTTTTTTTTTTTCAATGCAGTTTATTCAGGAACATTGAACAATCCTCGGACCCCAGGGAAAGCCAGCCCACAGCTTAAATAGCCTCTGGGTAGCCAACCCAGGCGTGCCACGGGGGCAATGCAGATAGGTCCACATACATGGAAGCAAGCCAGATCCTCGGCCTTAGCCAAATGTGGAGTTGTTCGTGACAGAGAGCACTCACCATCGGGAAGGTGGAAGGCGGAAACCAGCTCCATCTTTAAGGCATATCATTCCGCAGCTCTCTACAGTTCCCCCTTTTTGTTTTAGACGCATCAGGCAAGAGTAGAGGTCTGATCTCTGATATTAGAAATAAATTGGGACTTTGTACAGATGTTCATTTAGGTGTCATCCACCCAAAGAGCATCAGACCCGTCTGATACCTTTTTCTCAGAGGCGGGACCTGGGGCATCAACCCGCATGCAATCAGACATGCTCTTCTCTGGGTCCAAAGCGGCTGACCCTGAGTGCAGTGCTTAGCCTCGCATCCTGAGCGTATCATTTTAGCTTTTTATGGTATCCAACCATGCTTGGGGAGAATGTCCTGCTTCAATGGCTGTAAAGGCCTGAATGATCATGGCTGCATCACACTGTTGTGAGATTCTAATCTTGCATATATACCACAGGCAAACCAAGGAGACCAACACCAGAAGGCCTGCTAACACTCCCATGCCCGCCCATTCCTTCAGATGATTCATGGCTGCAGCAATCCATGTTGATAATCCTGTGGCTAGTCCTGCGTCCACTCCGGTAGAATTTACTGTGACAATGGCCACTCTCAGCTGCTCCATCGTAGTATCAAATTCTCCAGTCCAATTACCTAAAATATAGCTCGACAATTGTTTAGACAGATTTGCAGCACAGGAAAAATTCTCATGTTGTATGCTAGTGACACAAAGTCCAGCATACTTTCATTGACAGCCAAGTTGAGCGATTTGCCATAGGGTATCAATTTGCTCCTGCAAGAGGTCAATCCTCTGATTGAAAACCATCAAGCTTCCTTTTAGTTGAGCATGAATTCCTTTATGTACAACTAAGGCATGAGCTACATTGGCTAAATGATTATTCAGGGTCTGAGCAGTCTGCCCAGTATGACTAATGGCTAATGCCCTGGTGGTAGCTCCAACAGCCGTCAATGAGATGGTAGTAACAATGGTGGCTGTAGTTCCAAGATCCCTTTTCTGTCTGAAGAGAGTCATAGTGTGAGGGGCATCAATGGGCACAGGCACCCAGTGAGGCATGCGAGTAACCAGGGCATACCTAACTTTACTAGCATTCCAGCATTGGGCAAAAAAGCAAGTATCATTACCACAATTACTTGGCTCTATCTGGCTAATAATGAATAAAAATGGGGGAGATCTAGGGATCCTTAATCCATATATTTTAGAGATGAAATGTGTGTGTGTGTGTGTGTGTGTATTTTATATTAACAACACTTTCTTTACCAACAGGCCCTAAAGAGACTGAGATGAAATTTGTGGCCACATGCTTTGTGCATCAGTTCATTCATTCATTCCTCACAGTTGTTGACTTGCTTCCTCTCATATGATAGCCCCAATCTCATACACATTGTTCATACTTAGAATACATGGCAGTCAGAAGAGAAGAGAATATTGAGTACCTGGAGCTGGAGTTACAGGTATCTGTGAGCTGTAAGACATGAATGTTGGAAACAAAACTCCATTCCTCTTCTAAAACAACTAGCAATGCTGGGGACTAAAGTCAAATTCTGTTCATGAACAGCAGTCACTCTTAACTGCTGATCCATCCCTCCAGCCCTCTACCTACCATAATTCTAAATTATTGTTTTTATATTCCTCTCTTTATGCCTTGATTGAAGTATCTGGTTGACTTTATAATAAATCCAACCTTCAAATTGTAAATTTCACATATTGTCAACTATGTATACCTTTTTATAAGTGAAACATTCACATTTAGACATTGTTTTGAAAGTACATTTAGAATTTCAGTGTATAGAGTTAAAAGAATGAGAATGTAAATTCTGGATAGAGTTCAAAAAACCACTCAAAAAAAGGAAATGAACAGCTGGCTCCAGAGGATACAATACCGTCTCAAATTTGGGAAGAGTTTTCACTCTGTGGCACTTTCTCCATGAACTACAATTGCTGTCACAAAATATTTTGATAGGTGCTCACTCCTGCTTGAATCTTGGTGATAAATATTTGTCCAGACCCTAACGCTGATGTCCAAAGTTTACAATGCACATATTGCATAAATATATGTTGATAAATAAACTTGGTAGCTGGTGTTTGAAATGCATGTAAACCCTCTTTTTTTAAGCAAGATTTGAATTTTATAGACTGTAAAATATGGATATTGCTCTATTTATCTTGATGTACCTCTGTAAGAAGGTGGCTGCCGTGATTGGAAAGCCATACCATATAACTGAAATAAGGCACTTTATTTGGGGTTTAGGATATCCCCTGACCAATATGTATAACCATAACTATCTTGAAAAATTAGTTGTCCATTGCATAAATATTTTCAAGAGGCCTGCCTGAAATCCTAAAGTGCTTTATAAACACTGTGAAAGAGTAGGGACTGGTTATTCCTCTGAACAAAAGACTCAGCATTGGCTGTTGGAAGAAAGGAATTTTTTGGTAATGAGAAACATGGGAGCCAGGATAGTATGATGAACAGTGTTACATAAACAAGGAACCCATTAGGAAATTCAGGCTTATTTTCAGAGTATTTTTTATTGGAAAAGTTATTTTCAAAAGCAATATAGAGAGGAAGGCAATGCAGCCAGTCCTGATAGACTAGGGTCAGGTAGAAGGGGAGAAGGATCTCCCCTATCAGTGGACGAGGGGAGGAACATAGGGGGAGAAGAGGAAGAAGGGCGGGTGGGACTGTGAGGAGATGAGGTAGGGTGCTACAGCTGGGGTACACAGTGAATAAATTGCAATAAATAGTAAATAAATTTTAAAAGTAGAATGACTCTGTATAACTTTTTCAAACATACTTCGTGTCATTTACTCTTCTCTTCTTTTGTATTTATCTCTCTCCCACACACAAATTAGAGCTGCTCTTTTTCTTTTTTTTTTTCTATTTCCATGATGAAATTTACTTATAAGGGTTTTCTCTTCAAGGGCCAAAGCTCTAACAATACCCAACATTAGGCATAAGGAAGCCCTCTTTTGAATTGGTGGCATTTTTCCAAGAGATTTCCCAAACACTATAATCTATTGCTGTTACCATTGATAGCCTCCCAGAAGTGAAAGCTATGTCCCTATGGCTGAAGATCCCATGCACTTCAGATACAAGATTCAAGGTTTCTGAGCTAGAGGTGACATGAGAACTACAGGCCATGGGGACTGTCCTTCACGGTACTAGAAGGTTCCATGCTAACATTTAAAGGAGGAAAGTAACCAAAAACCCTTCCCAGGGATGATGCCTATAAACTACCATGAGCAGCATGGAACGGAAACCCTAAGAATGCAGTAGTGGCACACAAACCTTGGTGTTAACAAATTATCTCTCTAATTGGATGTAAAACTTACTCAACACCAGTAAACAAGCCAAGGCTAGTGAAGCCATAGATCTTTGAGAAGAATTACAACCATCTTACTAAACCAGAAAAAAAAAAATCACAAACAATATTTTAAATATTTGTCTTTATACGCAGGGTTAATTGTAGCCCTGACCCCATATCAAGGAAACTTCTCTTTTCAACAAACAGAGACTATTACAGGAAACCACAACCAAGCAAAATGTAGAGTTGTGGAGTCCAGTTCTAATGAACGCATCTACAATCTATCTTAGGATACTCAGGGCACAAGAAGAAGGGGGGGTCAGAAAGTCTGTAAAGAGCAGTGAGTTTGCTGTGAGATTATCTCTTCTAGTCTTTTATAAGTTGCCCCCATAACATTCTACCACAGGACTGCCTAAACATGTGCTAAACAAAGACAACAATAGATATGCTAATATGGAGAGGAGATAGCTGAGGAGGTCTCAACTTTACATAAAGATCCACTGGCAACTAAGGGCCTAAAAAGTCTCAAGGGTGAGTATATACCGTTTGTGTCTTTTTGCTTCTGGGACAACTCACTCAGGATGATCCTTTCCAGGTCCCACCATTTACCTGCAAATTTCATGATTTCCTTATTTTTCATTGCTGAGTAATACTCCATTGTATAGATGTACCACAGTTTCTGCATCCATTCTTCAGTTGAGGGGCATCTGGGCTGTTTCCAGCTTCTGGCTATTACAAATAAAGCTGCTACAAACATGGTTGAACAAATGTTCTTTTTGTGTACTTGAGCATCTTTTGGATATATGCCCGGGAGTATACTCACTCATATAGACATTCAACATAGGCTAAACCCACTAAAATCTGTGCATCTAAAGAAACTAAGCAAGAGAGAGGACCCTAACTAAAATGGTCAATCCCCATCCTGAAAGGCAAAGAGGATGGACATCAGAAGAAGAAGAAAACAGGAAACAACCTAGGTACCTTCTACAGAGGGCTTCTTAAAGCCAGAAGAAGAAAACAGGAAACAAACTAGGAACCTACCACAGAGGGCCTCTGAAAGCCTCTGCCCTACAGACTATCAAAGCAGATGCTGAGCCTGATGGTCAACTGTTGGGCAGAGTGAATGGAATTTTATGTAAGAAGTGGGAAATAGTAAGAGCTGGAAAGGACAGGGTCTCCACAAGGAGAGCAACAGAACAAGAAAATTTGAACACAGGGAACTTTTCAGAGGCTCATACTTCAAACAAGGACTATTCATGGAGATAACCTAGAACCCCTGCACAGATGTAGCCCATGGCAGTTCAGTGTCCAAGTGGGTTACATAGTAATGGGAAGAGGGACTGCCTCTGACATAATCTGATTGGCCTGCTCTTTGATCAACTCCCCCTGAGTGGGGAGCAGTCTTACCAGGCCACAGTAGAGGACAATGCAACCACTTTTGATGTGAACTGATAGACTAAGATCAGAAAGGAGAGGAGAACCTCCCCTATCAGTGGACTTGAGGAGTGGCATGCATTCAGAAAGGGGAGGGAGGGTGGGATTGGGAGGGGAGGAGAGAGGGGCTTATGGGGGGATACAAAATGAATAAAGTGTAATTAATAAAATAAAATAAAAGTCTCAAGGGAAGAGTATATCAATTGGCTGTCCCATAAAAAATGGTCAGCACTGAAAGTATACATTCAAGTAACATTATGAACACTGAACAGGGAGTATTTATGTATTTAAGAATATTTGCACATGTAAGTATATGCACATAAGAACCATTAATTTAAAAATATGCCATAAATTTGAAAGAGAGCAAGCAGGACTTCTTAAGAAGGTTTGGAGAAATGATAGAGAAGTGGGGAAAATAATTTTAGTGTAATTTCAGAAAGTGAAGCAAATAATTAAAAGCATTTTCTAAGTACCTTGGAGTAGTTGGGCCTTTGTTATACATACTTCTTTTATTTATTCATTTTTTCAATCCCCCCCAAAAATCATTGATGAAGCTGTGAGACGGGTCAGTGACTAAAAGTCATTGTTGTAAAAGCCCAAGGACCTGAATACAGATCTCATCACTGACCTAAAATAACTGGATATGGCATTAGTCCTCTAGACACCAGCACTACAGGCAGATGCCAGGTAGAGACAGGAGAATTGGTAGTGCTTACAGGCTAGAAGTTTTTGGAAATGTAGATCAGATATTTGGATATCCCTTAACTGGGTTCAACGAGAAACATTATCTCAGAAGAATAAGGCAGAGGGATAGAGTAGGATAACAAACAACCTCCTCATGTCTCAGTAAGTATGCACACGTGCACTCCACGTTCATGCAGACACAGAACACACCACAGTCACACACTTACCCACATGTGATAAGGGGTATTCATTTCAATTACAGTTTTAATATGAGATGTTCCTACAAGTTTGTGTGATAAGGCATGATCCCAGCTTATAGCACTATTTGGACAGATGTTCTTAACTTGGAAATGGAAATGGGACCTACCTGGTGAAAATTGTTCAGGGGATGTGTGTGGCCCTGAAGCACATATCATATTGTAACCCTTTGCAGTTTATCTCTCATCTACTCATTTGTCCAAAGAAAATAGCATTGTACCACTTTGGCCTATACGGTGATGTCCCAAAAGATAGAGTAGAGTCAGACACATGCCCGTTGACTGAGATCTCTTTAACCATAAACCAGAGAAATTGTTCTTGAAAGTTCTGATTTTTTTTGAACTTCTATTCATGCGGGAGGAGGCTCTGCTTCTCAGACATACTACCTCTCACACTAAATGTTGGGAATCATCTATATGATAGACATGCTATGTTAAATTACTACATTTCAAATCCATCAAAATGGGTCACTGAGTGGTTACTAGAAGTGCCTGATATTTGCTGACTTTGCTTTCTCCCTACAGTCTTGGCTAGCTCAGAGGCAACCAGACAGAGCACAGTCATCCTTGGGAAGACAGATTAGATATCCGGATATCTCTGCTCAGAAAATTCTGAACACTTTCAGCAAATTAATGAAAATATGCAGTTATCAAAAAAAAAAGTCAGACTTTGTGTGAACAAGAAGAGCACTTCCTAGCAAGCTGATAGCTTACACATTTTGTCCGTAGTGCTACCATGTTCAGCCTCCCATGTGGAACTCTGCTCCTTATCTCCTACTTGCACTATGTCATGGATAGAAATGGTTTCCAATGTGTTTGTTCTCTTCCTGGCCCAGTCTGACTAGACTGAGAGTGTTTATCTGCTTATACCAGGATGACTGTACAAGTCTCTTAAATGTCTTCCCTAAAGGCTCCCTTTAGACTTCCCTCTCTGTCCCTGCTAGCCACCTCCAGATAGGACAAGTTTTGTAATTACTTTGCTTTGACGTGGCTGCCCCTTTTCTGAGTGACCCAGATTCAATTCCCTACATTCAGCCATTGATCAGATATTTATGATGCCAAGATTCCATTGTGCTGAATGCTGCAAGATCCCTGCTGTGTGTTAGAATCTCTGCCTCTAATGGATGAGTAAGACAGTAAAAATACACCTGCAATGTGACAAGAGCCATTTCAGTAGTGTCTACGAAGTTCAAAATGTATCTAGAGAAAATTGCCTTGATGGCAAGGTTGAGAAAGGCAGAAAGAAACTAAGAAGTTCATTGGTTGAAGCAGTATAGACAGGACAATATGGTTAAGAGAAGACATTTGTTAAGGGTTAAGAATAGGAAAGCTCATTATGTTGAGAGAATATCTTGTGTTTGTATGGAAACTTATCTATCAATAATTAATCTGATAGCCTATAGCTAGGCAGGAAATAGGAGATGGGACATCCTCTAGGCAGAAAGGATTCTGGGACAGAATCAGGAGTGGTCAATTTTCTCAGCAAGATGTGAGAAGAACAAATTCATCCTACCTGGGCACAGGTAACCAACCATGTAGCAAAATGTAGACTAGTAAAATGGATTATTTTAAGTAATGTGCTACTCAGAGAAAAGCCCAGCTATTTGCCTAGTCTAAACATATAACATGTTTATTTTGAAAATTATGGCAATGTAAGTTTTGTATGCAATATAAAATAAAGTTAAAGAGTAAGTTAAGACAAGTCCTCAGATGGTGTGGTACACCAGGTCAACATGTTTGAATTTTGCAGAACAGACCTTGGAAAAATGCCAGTGTACTTTGAAATTCATATGCCATATTATTAGATAAATACTTTTTTTTATTTCCACAGATATGATATCATGAGAGAAAGTTGAGCTAAGAGTCAGGAAAGATGCAGTTTTAAATTTCTGATTGCTCCCTTGCTTTTCTCTAGATTACCAAGATTACTATGAACAAAAGAATCACTTTGCCTTTGTGCTACATGAACTATGTCAAGCTTTAAACAAAGTATGGTGGGGAGATGAGAAAGTGGGAAGAAAAATTGAGCATGGAATTTCTATAACTATGACATATCACAGAGTTGTGTTCAGCAGAATTGGGAAGTATGAAAAAATTTGTCTTTAGCTTTTTTGATTTAATATTATACCTCACAGCTCATAGCCATCTTCATACCAGATTAAGAAATATTTCTAGTAGTCAAGACCCTACAGAAGATGCTCAATCCTCATTCAGAAGTGCAAATGGAAGCAGGAGAGGACAGAGAACAGGACAGAAGCCTACCACAGAAGGCCTCTGAAAGACTTTACTGATCAAGGTATTGAAGGAAAGGATGAGAATTATAGCCAAACTTTGGGTTGAATGCATGGAATTTAATGAAAGAATAGGAAGATAAAAAGACCTGGAGGGGGCAGGAGCTCCAAAAGGAGACCAACAGAGTCAAAAAAAAAAAAAAACCTGAGCCCTGAGGGCTCTGAAGAGTATGATACCCCAACCAAGGACCATGCATGGGGAGGACCTAAAACCCCCGCTCAGATGTAGCCCCTAGACTCAGTCTCCTTGAGGGTTCCCTAGTAAGGGGAACAGGGGCTGTCTCTGGCATGAACTCAGTGGCAGGGTCTTTCATTACCTCCCCCTGGTGGGTGCAGCCTTGCCAGGTCACAGAGGAAGACAGTGTAACCAATCCTGATGAGACCTGATAAGCTAGGGGCAGATAGAAGGGGAGGAGGACCTTCTCTATCAGTGGACTAGGGGGGCGCATAGGAGGAGAAGAGGGAAGGAGGGTAGAATTGGGAGGAGATGATGGAGGGGGGCATAGCCAGGATACACATTGAATAAATTTTAATAAATAATAATAATAAAAAGTCAAAAAATACTTCTAGAAAGATGGTTATTCCTCTAATGTTTGAAGAGATAGCCTGGCTTATAAACCACCCAGCAGATTCTACTTAAATGAAATCTCATCTCTGCTACAGAGAAATAGCTGTGACTAAATGCATGCTAAAGAAGGCATGGTTATCCATGTGCCAGAAGGGATTTCCTTAATTAGATACAAATCCAAACAGTTCATAGTTAAACATGTACTAGTTGGATGGCAGTCCACTTCGGAAGATGGGAGGCTATTCAAAAAACCACAGTACTTTGTGAGGCATGTCCCTCAGTTTTCCGCCACCCATTTGTAAGCCTCAGAGGGAATCCCAGGCACCTTCCTCGGAGCTTAGTCTTTCTGGCCTTTGCACCTGTTACTCCGCTTGCTATGTGTTCTCAGGCTGACAGCCAGAGGTGCATCATGTAAAGTGTGTGAATCAAATTCTGCATGTAGCTCCAATCTCTTCAGACTTTGGAGGATGTCTTAGTTTACTGGAGTTTTAAGAGCCGTCACTTGGCTGTGTCCAGTGAACAGCAAAGACTGACGGTATCCAGAACACAGCATCTCCCAACTATGTCCAGAGCAAGGCATTACCCAGCCATGTCCAAAGTACAGCACCACCTAGCAGGGCCCAGTGCACAGCATCAGCTGGCTGTGCCTCTTTTGCAACACAAGCTGGCTGTGTCTGGTGTACAGCATTACCTGGCAGTCTTCACTGTGCAGCACCAACTGGCTATGTCCAGTGCACACCACCACTTTCCTGTACTCGTTGTACAACCTAACCTGGATGTGTTCAATGCACTGGTTACCTATCCTCATTCTCCTGCACTTAGAATTACTTATCTGATTTTCCCTTTGAATTCCCCAAGTATATGTCTACTATTTGCAGCTTAAACAAGTAAAGCATTACTGGTGGACATTATCACATATTTACTACAGGGAGGTATATGTCATTTACCTGCGCATCTGCAATTTGGGCAGAGATACCCATATTCAAATTCAGTATTTAACATCCTGTATTGATGTTAAATATGCTTTGGATGCATTAATCTGTAGTCATAAAGAGAAGTACTTGTGTGATAATTGAATGATGTGTCCATTTATCAGATTAACTTTAGTAGGTTTTCCCCAAGACACGGTGGAATTTATTTTGCAGTAGATGGTGTTTAACACAGAGACCCACAGCTGGTTGGTGCAAAAAGAATAAGAAATTGTGGGATGTCATCCTTAAATGTGATAACTGTATCACACCTCTATCCCCCAAGACAAACATTTTCTCAAAATAGGTGCAGAAAAAATGTAAGACTGTAGAACCCAGATTCCATCCTGCATGCAGAGAGGTGTTTTGGTAAGGAGATAGAGGGGATGAAAAAATGCAAATATCATGATGCTACAAACAGGTCAAAAAATCTATTTATCTTTCATATTTTATATGGCAGAGAGAAAAAGTATACTAATGAAAAAAAAAAACCCTATAGTTTCCAATAACAGAAACTTAATTCATCTTCCCTAAGACAAAAGTTTATAATAAATTTAGTGCTTCACCAGGGGTCTTTTCTGAGACTGATTTTCCAACCAAGGACCATGCATGTCTATAATCTAGAACTCCTGGTCAGATGTAGCCCATGGCAGCTTAGCATACAAGTGGTTTTTCCTAGTAAAGGGAACAAGAGACTGTCTCTGACATGAACTCAGTGGCTAGCTCTTGGACCTCCTCACCCCACCCCGAGGGAAGAGCAGCCTTACCAGGCCTCAGAGGAAGACATTTCAGCCCATCCTGATGAGACCCATTAAACTAGGGTCAGATGGAAGGGGAGAAGGACCTCCCCTATCAGTGGACTTAGAGAGGAGCAGAGAGGAGATGAGGGAGAGAGGGTGGGACTGGGAGCGAATGAGGGAGGGGGCTACAGCTGGGATACAAAGTAAATAAACTGTAATTAATATAAAAATTAAAATTTAAAAAAATTACTGCTTCACACGGTGGAAGGCAATGGATGTGTGTGGATCTAGACTCATCTGGCTGGCAATTCCCATACTTTTAAGAGATCCTTTCTCCTTCCAATGCTTGCATAGCTTCTTTCCATATAATGGACATGGGACATGGTCAGTTTTAGTGCATCAAGCTCCCATTTTCCATTTGAGATACATCATTACACAAATGTGCCTTTTGTTGCTCTCACAAATTTTATTGAATGTGGTAACTTATAGTAACAGAAATGTCTTATTTGTGGAGGTCAGTTCCGATGGATCCTAGAAGACTCATATTGATGTACTTGCAAAACCACACTCTTTCTGTGGAATATGATGTGTATGGGGGGGAGACCTTCTCTTGACTTTCATTCTTCTTCCCAAGGGGGCTTGGATCAATAGGCTTATAACCTACCCCACCCATCTTCAAAGTAATTACACCATTCTGACCACAATTTCATTTTCTTTACTTTGTTTATTTATTAAGAAATCCTGTGAGTTGAATATGCTATTTTTACAATCCAGGGTGAGACTTCCATTTTAATATTTGTCTCAGAAGTCTTTTTATAATTTTTATTTTTAAGGGTTGGGAATCTTATACAATTAATGTATTTTAATAAAATAAAACCTCATTCTCTTCCTCTCATTTCTTCCGTTACTTAACCCAACTTCATGTGTTTTTGTTCCCTCTGTTTTGTTTAAATTCCCCTTGAGCCCACTTGGCATTTATAGGGACATAGTTGTGGGACCATCTGCTGGAGCATGCTATAGTCACTAGATGGTGGCAATCCTAAAGGATCCCTCCTCAAGCCACCATCAATTGCCAATGGCTCATCAGCTACTTGTAGAACTTGGGAAACCTCATCCCCAACATCTGTGGGGTGAATTTGTCTGGCTTGATCCTGTGCATGTCCCAACAACTGTTAATTCATGTGTTCAAAGTTCTTGTCATGTCTGAGAAGCACCATTTCATTGCCGACTTCCACTACCTGAAGCTCTTACACTCTTTCTGTTCTATATTATGTGAACTCCCTTGAATCTTGACAGGGAGAGGTGTGATATAAATGTCCATTTAGGAATGGACTACACAGTCTTTAATTCCCCTATGCACTGACCAGCTGTGGGTCTCTGTATTAATTGCTGTCTTCTCGACAATGAAGTTCATGGGTCCTAAGAGGAGTCTACCATGCTTATTCTGCTGAATGGACAAAGTGTTACACTGAGACATAAGCTCTTACCTTTGCAACCATAGATTAATGCACTTCTGAACCATGTTAATATTGTGAACTGAAAATCAACAGCAAAATCCATGCTATCACACATGGTGCTACTCTCATTTGTATGTACAGTATGTTCTTAAACACCAAATTTATGAGTGCTTAGTTCTGAGTGCAACAGTGGTCCACAGCCAGGAAGCCAGTCTCCAATGGAATGAAATCTTTAAAATCAAGAGTCAAAATAATTTTTCTTTCTTTATTTTATTTTTCCTCTCAGGTATTTGTCACAGTGATACAGCACTAAGGAGAACACAAGGAAATAATTCCCGCATTTTATTTATCATGGGAAGTTTGTTCCTGGTTCCATAATTCCATCAGCTAGCCTCTGTACCTGGGATAGCAAGTACCTTGGGTCACATAAAGCCAACCCCAAATGAAAGAGCAGGAATAAACTGTTTGCTTAATTCACACTAGAGGGAGCAAGTGTGTGTGTGTGTGTGTGTGTGTGTGTGTGTGTGTGTGTGTGTAGAATGGAGTTGTTCTTACCAGAGCAGGGCAGGGGCTGTTGCAATAAAGGAAGTAAGGCACTCACATATATTGCTGAGGAGACAGATGGAAATGGGTATACTTGCCTAGTACTCCATTCCTGTAAAACAGACATCATGCATTAAGGCTAGATCATCATAGAATCCTCTTTAAGATGGAAAATAGATATGGCTAAGCACCAATTTTAATAACACACTAGTATAAAATTTTTAAATAAGTTTTACAGGTATTTTCATCAAATATTTTCTGAACATTTTCCCCACAAATGTATTGATACAATGGAAATGTGGAGGGGCACAGTCAAAAGTTTCTCTTTTATTTCATTTTTCTTTCCTTTTTATTGAAAATAGATTCTTTTTCACATATTTTCTTTGCACTGCCCCTCCCAGTTCCTCCCCATCCCCTCCCTCGAATCTCTCCCTTTTTGTATTTTATTAGAAGAGAACAGGCTTGTGATAGAAAATGATAAAATGTAACAAAATAAAGTATATGACTAAAGAAACCCTATCACATAAATGTTGGAGAAGATGTCAGAAGAAAAAGAGCCCCAATATAAGGCCACAGACGCACTTACTCACACACTGAGGAATCCCATAAAAACACTAAACTTCAAAATCATCATATATACATGCCTCTTAATCTACTCCGTTATGTAAAGATTATATATGTACATAAAACATATATGTATATGTATATATACATATACATATATATACATACACACACACACACACACACACACACACACACACATATATATATATATATATATATATATATATATGCCTAATATTCCATTCCTTTGAAAAGACAGGCGGACACAGGCCCTGTGCTTGCTGCTTCAGTCTCTGTGTGTTGATTTGTCTTTGGCTCATGCTGATTTAGAGGGCCTTCTTTCCTTGTTGTCCTCCATGCACTCTTGCTCTTACATTCTTTCTGCCTTCTCTTCTGCTGTCTTCCCTGAACTGTGATGGAAGAAATTTGATAGAGACATCCCATTAGGCTGAATCTTTCCTCCCTCTATCTCTCTGTATCTCTATAACTCAAAGCATTTGTGGCTGGCTTTCTGCTTACATTTCCCTTTTGGTAGCATACAGAGCACCTTCCTATACTAAAGACATAGGGGTGAAGGCTCCAGGTAGGCACCAGCTCAACTTACTTGTCTTCAATGAGTTGTGTAGGTATTGTCTTCAGCAATCGGGCCTGCTGTCACATTGAGGAGAGCAACATACTAGCCTTGTAACAGTCTGAGTTGTTTAGAGATTCAAATGAGAGCACGTTGGCCAAACACTCAATTAGATGTAACTCAATCCATGTACTAGAAATGTCATTTGATAACAAGATGGCCAGCTGGGATTCTGTTTCTACCAATATTTAGCAATTTTATTTAAATTTATATATGTGTATATTTTAGGAAGTTTCTACTGTATTAAATCTTCATACTACCACTCAAATGTCCTTTAATGTAAGCTATTCCCTTCCTCAACTTTTTCTCCTCTCCCCCTCTGTACTTGATCTTCCCATTCTAGCACCTTCTATTCATCCATAATTATCTACTCTATTTCCTTTTCCTAAGGAGATATCTCTGTCTCCTTTAGTATCTTACTCTTTGTCTTTCGTTTGTGGTTTTTTATATTACAGCTTTGTTATAATCACTTAACAGCTAATATATAATGATAAGTGAATACATGTCATATTTTTCTTTCTGGATATGGGGTACTTCACTTAAGATGATTCTCCAAATTCCATCCATTTGCATGAAATTTTCATGATGTCATTTTTTTAATGGCTGAATAATGCTTCATTGTTTAAATGTACCACATTATCTTTATCCTTTCTATTGTTGGGGAATATATAGGGTTTTTCATCCATTTCTGGCAATCAAGAACAGGGCATCCATGAACATGGTTAGGTAAATATCTGTCTTTGTAGTGAGATAAAGCACCCTTTAGATATATGTCTAAGAGTGATATACCTGAATCTTGAAGTAGATGTATTCCCATCCTCCTGAGAAAGTATTACTGTTATTTCCATGAAGTATCTCTATGAATATGCACTACCACCAGTCATAGATGAGTGTCCACCTTACTGTACATCTTCACCAACATGAGCTGTCACTTATTTTATTGATCTTAGCCATTCTGATGAGTATATATAGAATATCAAAGTAGCTATGATTTGTTTTTGCTCATGGCTATGGATACTGAACATTTAAGTGTTTATCAGCCATTTGAGTATTCTCTATTGAGAATTCTGTTTAGATCTGCAATCCATTTAATTGGAATTTTTTTTTTTGATATCTCAAACTTTAGGTTCCGTATCTATTTCAGACATGAGCCCTCTATCAGATGTTGAGTTGGTAAAAATCTTTTCCCATTCTATAGGCTGGTGGTTTGTCCAAATGATTTTGTCATTTGCCATGAAGAATGTTTTCAGTTTCATGAGGTCCCATTTGTTAATTGCTGATCTTATTGCCTGTACTAATGATGTTCTGTTCAGGAAGTCTTCTCCTGTGCCAATGAGTTCATAGCTATTCACCTCTTTCTCTTTAATCAAGTTCAATATATCTGTTTTTTTGTTGAGGTATTTGTTAACTCAAAAAAAAATCTTAGTTTTTCTTCTGACATTGAAAGAGACAATACGTTACTCTGGAAGAGAAAATGATAGGGCTTGAAAGTTATAGAAGGTGTTAGTTCCTTCTCTGATGACAAAATAACTTGAGAAAAAGCAAGTTCTGGACTTGACAAGGTGTATCATGGTGGAGAAGGCATTACAGAAAGCACATGAGACTAGCCTGGCAACCAGGAAGAAGACTGACTATATTTGATCCACAACACAGGAACCACAGAGAACGAATAGAAAGTAGGGCTAGACTATAAAACCCCATAGTCTATGCACTGACATATACTTCCTTCACTTAAATTCTACATCTTAAAGGTTCCATAAGTTTTCCACACTTCTGCAGATTCAATGTTCAAACGTGAATCTTTGAGAGAAATTTTACATTCATAACACAACACAAGGAGAGTTGAAAATTTTAGGAGCTTGTCTCTTCCCTTGTTGCCTGACTCTGTTTTTGTTATGGTTCTTACTACATCAACATTATATGCAGTTTGACATGTAGACCAATCTTCCAAAGGGGAAGAGATATTTTTCCTATTTATCTACTCAGTTGTCCCTCCTTCTTCTGTACCTTTTCTCTTGGAAAATATTCACAGCTTATTCCCTTGAAATTTCTGTCTCTTTCACCTGCAAGTTGACATGATCTATGTCCCTGGCCCCAGCAGAAAGCCAATCGCTTATGGGCAGATGTATTCCTCCAAGGTCAGTAGCTCTTTACATATGAGCATTAATTTATAATCAAACACTGATGAATCATGCTATTTTACTGAAAAGCACAGTCCTTAAGTCAACTACCTAATCTAAAGCAAGAAATTAGACTCTAAACCAACATAAACACATTACAAGTCATTAGTGTAATTAAAAAGGAATGTATAATTAAAACATTTGTGTATTTTAGCTCAAATTCATCTGCAGTTGGAAATTTTAATGAACTGTTCATCAAAGAAGTCTCCAGAGTCTGGGATAAGTTTAGCATAACAAGAAATTGAATGTTTTCTTTCCTAGACTTCAGGAGCTCTGTTCCCTCTGGTTTCTAAAAAGCAAGCTGTCATTGGTTCCACCAAACTAATAAGGATCCTAACTGGTTATGATTGCTTCCATGTTTTAGACTGATGTTATCTTTTTATCCCTTAAGAATCGTGTTTTTCATAATTACTTCTCTTTTGTCCTTTCCTTAAGACAAATGATTTTGTAATTAGTGATGAAGGAAGGAGTCGTCACTCGAAGACATCTGTCAAGTTGTCAGAAGTATGCCTCCCTGTAGCTATATTTAAACTTCTTGTTTAATAGCCTCTTGCTTTATTTCCCAAGAACATCTCTGAGGAATCATGCCTAGGATCCCCTAATGATCAGCTTCTATAATACAGAGCAATTAGATTGTAAGAAATATTGCTCCCCAGTACCTCCTTTATATTCACAATGTTCACCCCTTTCTCCTGAAATTCCCTTTATCCAACATCCCACCCACAAGGTGGAGTGAGCTCTGAGGGTTCTGATTTCAGATTCTAACCCATGAGATAGCTGAGTATGTCAACAATTAGGCTGACATTTCCCCCAAACTTCAGCATTCAGTTTTAACAATGTTCTCTGCCTACAAATGAGTGGCAAGCTATTGTGAAGAATAGAATGAGTTCCCCTGGGGAGAGTCAACCAGCACCAGCTCTGTGCTGTTCCCACATAACCTGCAGAGAGATGATGTACATGCGAACATGCTTGCTGTTCTGTGTCATCTGCCTTTAGGCGAAGCCTCCTGGTGATTCATAAAGCCCTACCCCTCCTAGCAGAACCCAGAATGACAGGAATGTACTGTGGCATGCTGAGGAATACCGACAGTCCATCTCATGTGTTCAAGATAACCACTGATCTACAATTCAGATGCTATTCTGTCCATAACAAAGATTTTGGATCATACAGATTTGTCACTCTGCTGTAATCACTCATTCTTTATTCCCTTTCAGTCTGTTTAAACAGTGATCCTCAAAAGAATGTCTTAGGGATCCCAGAAAGTTCGCTGATTTCCTAGGACTTACAGACAAGGATCAGAGAGACACAGGGAGAGCAAATCTTAGCTCTACACTGAACATTCCAAAAACACAGAAGTGTGGGCATATTGACTACTTCCTGAAGTGATGTCTGCATATGCTTCCAGCTTCCCCTCCTTCAGAACACCCAAACAACTAGCCTGTGTTCCAAGAGCCTTTTAAGACTTGGAAATATGTCAACATTAGGATAAAATAAGAATATTATTACATACTTTTCCTCACAAATGTGCTTGCATTGAAGGACAGACATTGCAAAATACAAAAAGACACACACACACACACACACACACACACCTGTTTTGAGACACTATTTAAGAAGTCAGAGTGCTCTGTGAGCAACAGTAGAGATTTGATGGGCCTAGCAAACTAGTCCTGGGTCTCTCTCATCAAATCCTGTTTTGGCTACTTAGGTGCATGAGCACTGTACAGGACATGGACAAAAATTAAACAGGAATGCGGGAGGAACGGTGGGGACAGAAATGAACACTCCTGCTTACTGCTGTGGTTACTTTATCTATCCCTTCACAGAGCTTGCGACTAATGGTTATATTTAGGATGAAATAAAATACTAGGTCTATCTAAGTTGCCCTTATCTTTTTTCTCTTTCAATGCCACTTCTGTTTGTGGTAACTGGCATGCTCCTGTAACTGTTTTCACTCCAACTTCATCTCATTTTTAGACTAGTCTTCATACAAGTGTCAGAATGATCACTGTGAACCTCTAGATGCCTCCCTGAACCACCTTCCAGCTGTCAGGAAGATTTCATTGATGCCTATGGGTTATTCCATGTCTTTGTTTCATCTGATTTTAAATCTTCAATCACTTATAACAATCTTTCATTAATAAACAGACTGAGTTTTTAGCATTTCTCCCACCTACTCTTGCCCCACCAACTCCAGCCTGATTCCTGTTGGACAAACTTATTGAAATGTTGCAGAGAAATAAATACTAAGAAGGTATACAATGTTGTCACAAACCTTGGAAGTGTCTGGCTTTCTTTGCTCTATTCGCCTGGTAATGTCCTCCAAATGAGAGTACTGCTCTGTGTTAGCTTTTTTCCCCCTCCCTGTTAATTTCTAATAGCTCTGTGAAAGACTCCAGCAACTACTTTTATCATTTTTACATCTGAGAAGGGTGACTCTTCTCTCCTATCTCTCCACAGTACTGTTTTTCACTTTTATGCATTTACTTGTTTAAAATATTGTATCAGATGCCTTGGGATTGGAAGTATTTGACTGAAATAATAAAGCTACCATTTGAAGCTCCTACTGAAGATGGTATACTATACCCACTCACCATATTTATCCCTAGATTTGTCCTATACAGCAGGGACAAAATGGGATAACACCATGAAAACAAACAGCCGTGTCTCTATTCCACTAGCAAATGTCCATGGTTGACATTGGCTTGAGTGCTTCACAACCATTTCTATGAATAATAAACATATAGAAGCATAGCTTGATTGCAGAAAAGTAATGTTTCTCACTCTGTAGAAATACAATACTTGCAGGTACAATAATAAGTGAATAAATGGAATAATAAATCATAAAACATAAATGGTAAAAATAGCACATTTGGAAAATAATGAGGGAAGCCAAGATAATTTGAGACTATAAACATAAGAAAGATCTCCATGAAGGAATCCCTAATGTGTCATGTCACACACCATGTAAACTGAAGTGTTTTTTAAATAGTATATGATATGTAAATAGTGTAGCTTACTAGTTCCACACCTTGAGTTATAGTTATTTGAGAATTGAGAAGATATTAAATATGTATTTTAAAAACTTACACATTTAAGGGATAAGAGATGACATAAAATTTGTGAGGACAATCTAATAATAGAACAATGAGCTTCACCTGAAAGACAGTGGCCATTGGGAGAAAGATATTTCCTATTCGTTATCCAAAAACATTCCAGGAATAATGCCTATCAGTAACATATGTGTGACAGAATCTCTGAACCACAGGGAGAAACTGTCAGCCTCTGTGGTAACCTATCTGGTCTGATCAAGGCCTAGAGGTATAGTTATCTATGACATTTTGCCACCATATAGCCATCATGAACTCAGAGAAAGCATTTATCTGAAGAAAGCAAAGGAACTGATTTGATTAACATTCTGAAGATTGAGAATTTTAAATCTAAATTGAGTTTAATTATAGAATAAGGAGCTTATCCATCTTGCATATTTCAGTTGTAGATTGAAATTTAAAGCAACTTCATAACCCTTCCTTCAAAGTGTTAGTGGCCATGCTATCATGGAAGCTAGATGGTCAGAGTTATCATAGGTCACTATCACCTGTCTCCATTACCCTCATCATCATCTTCTCCATTTCAGAAAAAGATAACATATTCAAGCAGCTACTTAATAGTACCACTGTTTTATGTCAAAACAGAAAGAGCTTCTAACACAAGGGTATGAATACAGTTTTTCTTAGTTTCCAAGAAGAACTTCATTTACTGCAACCAGCACTGACTCACAGAAGTCTCTCTTGGTTGTCTTTCTAGTTAGATGTGGCCACCATAAGACATTCTTTTAGATACTGAGCTGCCATAGGCAGTATCCAAGTGGGTTCCCTAGTAAGGGGAACAGGGACTATCTCTGATATGAACTCCGTGGTTTGACCTCCCCTGCCCCCCGAGGGAGGAACACACTTGCTAGGCCACAGAAGAGGACATTGCAGCCAGTCCTGATGAGACCTGATAAGTTAGGGTCAAATGGAAGGGGAGGATGGCCTCCCCTATCAGTGGACTTAGAGAGGGGCAGGGAACAGATGAGGGAGGAAGGGTGGGATTAGGAGGGAATGAAGGAGGGGGCTACAGTTGCGATACAAAGTAAATACACTGTAATTAATATAAAAATAAAAATTTAACACAAAACATATTTTCACACACACACACACACACACACACACGCGCACAAAGGCATTCTCTTAAGTAGCCTTTCACATGGGGGCCGGGGAGTTATACGCTAAATCTTTGGTACTCCACCAGGAAAATAAACATGAAGTTACCATTTTAATAGGATATGGGGCTTTAGAAAACTAATAATTTGAGGGGTAGTGTGAAGTAAAGGAGGAAAAAGAAGCTATGTGTTGTATAAATCCTGGGGCAGTTTCAGTTGTTATTACGTTTTTACAAGTCCACGAATACACTTAGATCTTTTGTTATGTTTTTGTCCTGAAGTCCTGCTTGTACTCTGGATTCCTCCGCAGGAAGAGCAGTAAAGCATTTCCTGCAAGTGTATCCATGATGATTATCCACACACTCCTACATTTCTCCACACATGTCAGGCATTGCAGACATGAGAGAAATTACTGAGTATTGAAGAAAATCCCGGTAAAGTAAATATTCTAGAATTTGGATGCCGAGTTCACTATCATCTCTTGAAAAATGTCAGAATTTTACCTAATAATATCATACTTGGATATATTTATGACATTTTCTCTTTCTTCACAGACACTCAAAGGCCTTTCAAATGCCAACATAAGAATAGAAGAGGTTAAAATGGAAAAAAGACAATAAACGTTAATAAAAAGGGTTTCATATTACAACTGGAGAAGGCTTTTCTAGTTGTAGTTGTTTGGTACAGCAAACCATCCTTCACGATGGTAACATCTAGGATTCAAAAATCAGTCCTCTTAACTCTCTTCACTTGTAGGTTGCAAAAATGGTGAGTGGCTGAGTTTTCTGGTCCTCTTTTTAAGCCCTAATGTCTATTCTTCTACTCCTCTTTCTCATAGTTCTGCGGCCTCTAGGCAACCCTTACTTTCCTTCAACCTGCATACCTCCCCCTGCCCATCCATATTGTTCATTGTAAGAAAGGATAATTACTTTTATATACCTGGACATAAGTACATGTAGTAAGATTTGAGAATCATATAGTTAATGAAGAAACTGCAATAAAAATGCAGCATTAAAAAAAAAAGTTACAGAAGAGACTGAAAAAATAAGGCAGAAATTTTAAAAAGTTCTCATATGAATAGAAGACAGAAAATATGTCTAGAGAGCAGAATATAAAAGTAAAAAGATACATCCATAAATATGATCAGATATAGAAAAAATAAAATTAGACAAAACAGATAAATTTGTGAATACATTAATACAACTTTCAAGATATAAATGATATGTTTCTAAAATTAAAAAAAAAAGTTTGCTGAGATTAACATACTGTGAATGTGAACAGACATTTTTCCAAGGATCTCATTATGAAATTCCAGATGTGTGGGCTGAAGAGAAAGCCTGAAGTGTCAATAGTCAAACAAGTGAACAAACAGAAATTCAACCAACAAACAAAAGCAAACAGAATCATAGTACACTGTTTATAGAATGGAAACACTGAGCCATTTGAAGCTGAAATGGTGGAAAAAAATTATTCAGATTCATAGAGAAACCAATCTTCTGCTTGCAATTTTATGCCTAGGCAAACTCAATCAAATATAAATGGAAGATGAAGAATAAAGACAAACTCATACCTGTTGACTGCCAAAGCCACATCTGCAACTCCTTTCTCAGATGGTTACTAATGCTTTTCTGTTTCAACAGGAAATATGGAGACATGTAAGCAAGACTATTTGACTTCAACAAAGGAAAATAAAGTGGAATTCTTAGATTTGTAGCAAAGGAAATCAACTGTGATTAGAACTTACATATTCCACAGTGATATTGATAATAAACTTTGAGAGAACCCTCATATCAATAAAGAGGAAGGAAATGTACTCAGTGCATGGTGGAGAAATGTGGGTACTCATACAACTTATACATATCAATATCTATCTATCTATCTATCTATCTATCTATCTATCTATCATCTATCTATCTATCATCTATCTATCTATCATCTATCTATAATATAATCTATTGATCTATCATCTATCATGTATCTGTTTCTCTATCATCTATCTATCTATCATCTATCTATAATATAATCTATTGATCTATCATCTATCATGTATCTGTTTCTCTATCATCTATTTTTCTATCATCTATCTATCTTATCATTTATCATCTATCTATCTATATCCTTGTTTATTGATTGCTATAGCTATCTATCTATCATATATATATAATATGTATACACATACATACATATATATACATATTTGTGTGTATACATATATGTGCATATATATATATATATATATATATATATACACTATATTTTTTCTGACCTCTGCTGCCTTTCTCTAGTCTTAAAGATTTTAAACATTTCAATGGAAGCAGACAGTCTCATTATAAAGATATCTGTTACGTGACATATTGGTTAGCCAACACTCCATCCAATCACTTTGTAGTCCTATGCTCGGTCATTCCATATTTTAATTGCACATACGCATATGTTCCTTTATGACTACTTTTTCCCATCAAAAGCAGACACTTTGGAGAAAGCTGTGGCATCCAGCAGTGGAAAATATTCCAGTAGAAAACAAGAAAACGAACAAACCTTAAGATCATTGACTCAGGTCTAAGCAGAAAGAAAGATGCCAGAGAGTCAGCACACAAGTGGCTGGGGTGGAGGAGCAAGTTAAAATTATGAAAAAGTACATACAGTACTGACATGAAATATTGCCACTGGCTGTTTCTTAGAGCTGAAATGTACCTGCTGCTGTTCTATTTTCATTATGTAACTGTATACACCCAAGGGTTTAAGCCACCTGCAGCTATGATGTCCATTTTATACATGAGAAAATTGGGGCATGGCTAGTTGTCATAAGAAGTAGGCTCCTGCCTTCCTTGGCAGGCTTTGAGCCTTAAATTTCTTTTTTGATATCATGTACACTATTGCTAATATCTGTATCCCAGTTCTATCTGAAATCTGTGCTTTGAGGACAGGAGTGCTGTTGAATGAATCTAACTGACACCTATGTGGAACAGTTAGCACAGAAAGGGAAACCAAGGCTTCTGGTTGAGCTGACTCCTGAGAACATAAAGTATCAGAAGGTGAAGTATTAGAAACTCTGCTACGTTTGTCCACCCTCAGAGTGGCATACGGAATTTGGGGGGGGGGGAGGATAGAAGAGATCCACATTGCTCAATCATCTAGCAACACTGAGTGACAGCTAAGCACACATAAAAAGCTGTTCAAAGCATCATAATTGCCCTGGCTGGGCATATGGGGATGCTTATATTCACAAAAATTAGGAAGCTAGAAAAGGAAACCACAAGTTCTGTCCCACAGTTATCCTCACAGTCTCAGGAGATCATTTTCAGTTGTATTACTGATTTCTTTGCCTCAACCAGATGGTTTCAGGTTCCTGTGACTATATGGGAGTCCTTTTGATTGCCCTATTTATCTCTCCAAGTGTTCAATCTAGGGGTCAAATCATATGTAACACATTTTCTGGTGAGATAAACCAGTCAAGCTGACTGCTGTTTGGACAGGATACTTCTGGCATATGCTCTGTGCCTCATTACACCCCATACTTATTAGATTTAATGCATACTTTTATGAACTCCATAACAAAAGCAGTCAGGGTTTCTGTGGGGTTTTTTATGCTCTTTCAAAACAGTCAATCAAAGGGCAGAGCCCTTTAGGACTTCGCGGTGCAGAAGAGAATGTGCTGAGCCCTGAAGGCTACTGAGTGAGGGCCTGGTTTCCTTTGGGGAGGTAGTCAAAGAAAAGATAAGAAGAATTTTTTAATGGAACCAATAAAATGCAAAATACATGTTAATATTTAAAGAAACAATAAATCAAAAGTGACAACAAAAAGGTAGTTTTGAGAAAATCCATTCAAAAATGTATACTTTGCTAGTACTAGTGCCTATATACTCACACTTTATAAGACATGTTATTAAATAAACATTTGCTGATGGGAACAGAAACCTCAAAAGACATGTAAAAAGTAAGAAAATACAGAATCTCTTTGTATTTGAGATTATATATATATATTTATATTTATATTCTGTTTATATATAGATATATATACACACACACAACATCCATTCACTCACATATGCACATAGATACATAGATACATACACATACACTAAAACACATCAGACACACACAAACTCACATGTACACATACACACCACAGCATATCAACATCTACAATTCTTGAAACAAAAGTTATCTTTAACAATGTCCTTTTTTGTTGTTGTTGAGCTTAGGTTTCTCCAACAAAATTTTTTTTCAAGACATCCTGTGGCTTCAGAATTACTTGATAGATAAGTTGTCTTGGTTTGCTAAGTCACTTTTGTTTACAATATCTAACTCAACCCAACTTAAATTCCTTCTTCACAAAAAAAACAAAAAACAAAAAACAAACAAACAAAAAACAAAGATAAGTAGATGCTCAAGGCCTCTCTTCCTTATAGAAAGTGACCTGGGAAAAATTAATTTAAACAAACAAACAAACAAACAAATACTACCTCATAAGGATTCCCAAGTCAATGAGAAATTGTTATCTGAATTAGATATTATACTATGATGTATTTTATGGTTAGAGTTGTAACAAAGATTAAGACACATAGATATCTACAATATAGGACCCAGTGAGTGCATCCTTGAGAAAAAGGCTGATTTGATCTGAACCTTGAATCATGAAATGGAATATGGCAAGGTAATAGAATTGAAAGAACAACAACAACAAAATATTCTGGGGTTAAGAGTAGATTCTACTTACAGGGGTGTATTTAGATCAAGATACTTATCAAGCTAGTGCAAAGAAGGTATGGGAGGTAGAGGTCAGTGTCTGCAGGAGACAATGTTGGAGCTCAAAATAATGCAGCTCAGCTGCTAGTTTCAACACCATTGCACCAATTGCAGCGTTGTCATGAGCATTTTCATTTGAGCCCTAGTATTGCATATCTAGTTAGTTACTTCATTTCCAGACGAGAAAGCCTAGGAGTTTGTCTTATTACAGAATGTGAGTAGTGTCCCAGAAGGGAAAAATCAAGAATTAAGACCCACTCTGTGCCTGGGACGTGCAGGAACTGCAGAACACTAAATGACCTTCCAGGTAGGAATTGATTGGGAGCTTCTGATTGTACAGTCATCCCATCCATTAGACTTTGCTCCTCTCCCTGTCATGTATTATCCTTCATCATTTCCATCTGCAATGTACATCTTTGTCCTTTTTCAGTTTTTCTAGTTCCACCATCACCACAGAAGCCATCATACTATGCAGCTCTTAGCTGTTATAGATAGAGGATTGTATCCAATATTCCACAGCACTGCTGTGATATCTGCTCCTCTTATGGACTGAATGTTTGTTTATCCAGATTTGTAAAAATAAAAGCTAATACACAATTAAATGATGTTTAAAAGGGAAGCTTTAAGAGTTTAAGCTTGAATGAAGTTTGTGTCCTTATACAAGAAACACTGGATATCTCTCTTGTCCTTTCTCTTAAAGATGCAATGACAGGACAAACATCTGTGAATTTTAAAGTTGTCTCTCACTTTGCTTTGATTTTGAACTTCCACGCTTCTGGATACTTAATAAAATTTTTATCATTATAAACTCATTTATGGTTCTTCTGCTATATATAGTTTGGTTAAAATAAGTTATTTTCTCAAAAAAAAAAGAATTCTATTTCTTTAACCATAAAATATTTAACTGCTTTTCTTTTGTATTTGACAGAGTCAATGACTTAGCCTACCACTGATATCTTCATGTTAGGAATGTTTCCCTATGATTTCTCTTGGTCCTCTTATGCCCTCCTAGATGCCTCCCTCAATGCCCAAGCCTCAGAGCAGATTTTTGTTCAGGAGTCTGACTTGGGTTCCGGAGCATACAGGACTCACGTCACTATCCCAGGGTTCTGTTTAGTATAACTTAGAGAAGATGTAAAACCAGGAAATAAATATATTGAGAAGGAAAAGTAAAGGTTTGAAAGTGGACTGGTACTTCCTTGTAGCATGTCTAAATAATGTATAATTCTGCTTGGAACCTTCTCCAAGTTTGTCTTATAGCAAATAAGCCTTTCTTAATCATAATAGACACTTTTGTTATTTTCTTTATTTGTTATTTGTTCTTGATTTGTAGGACAGGTTTTTTTTTATTTTGTTTTGTTTTGTTTATTTACTGTCCTTAGCCTTGTTAAGTTGGCTGGGTTAGCTGGTTGGCAAGCCTCAGAGATATGTTTGCTTCCACCTACCTAGAACCTAAATAACAAATGGGTTCAATTCATATCTGGCTTTTTTTTTTCAATGTAGCTTCTGAGGACTGAACTTGGTCCTGATGCTTGCAATGCAAACCTTTAGTGGGCTGTCACTCTAGTCCTATTTGGAATCTTAAAATCACAAAATCTAATTACGTAGAAAGCAAAAATAAGACATTGCCCAGCATCAAAATTATTTCATGGTCAGATAAGTGTAGATTTGATGTTTCTTTGAAGAAGCGAAAGGAACCATCTAAAGTAGGCAGCCCACACTAGGCAAAAGAGGGACAAAGCCAGGCTGTGGAGAGTAAGGAGGTCACACCTGTGGTGGCTAATGACTTAGGTGGTCTCGGGTCTAAGCAGTTAGAATACAATGATGTCTTTTCAGACAAAGGAGCTTCTTAGACTGAAGACTTGCTGCACAATCGGTGCACTGACTTCACTACCTTCAGGTAGTCTGAGGATGACTTTGGGAAAGTTACTGGCTTTTCTTAGTTTAGATCTAGGGGAGCTGGCTTCTTTTCACAGAGCCCACTCTTTGAAGTCACTCCTTATAAGGTTTTGTGAAACATGGATAGTTTACACTACACAGGGATTTGGGGAGGGGGTGTTATTTTACTTTTGGTCTTTGTTTTTTTGTTTTGTTTTGTTTTAAGTTACCTTGTATCCCTTTTTAGCTCCCATCAGGATGATTTTTTTTTTCTTCTGCTGGCTCCCTTTTTCTTCATTATTTTAATGGCTCCATTTTTGCTCTGATGTGTCAATGGAAGTGGAAAATCTAGTGAAGCCAGAGCTTAGAGAAACACCAGCCAGCTGGAACAGAAGGGTAAAGTTTCCTTGGAGTAGCTTCAAAGGGATGGAGGCTGGGAAAGCTGGGGAAGGTGGCGTCCAGGCCTCAGGACATGAAAGATCTTGCCAGCTCGCCCAACCTGGTCTTAACGAGGCATGGAGGGCCTGGGACCCACTTCACTGTGTAGTCACTGGTGAGAGTGAGGGATTTTTATACATCTCCATGCACACTACATTCTTATATTTCACAACAAATGGTTTTCTCATGAAATGAGGGGCCAAAATGTAATTCCTGCCAGAAGCAGCATGAGCTAATTTTGCTCAAAGCTGGGGCTTCCTGAATGCAGACAAGCCTGTCCCCTCCCATCTCTCTGCTTTGGAATATATTTTACTTTTCTTTTTATGGAAAATTACCAGAGCAACTGTCATTGTGATAGGACCTGAGACAGATTTATAGATCCTTATTGGTTCTGACTGATCAGGTGACATCTCGCTCTGATTTTTTTTTTTTTTTTTTTTTTTGTGAATAAAGCAGAAAAACTGATTTAGAAACAGGCTATAAATCTGGATGGCTTAAATGGTATGTCTGGTTGTCAGCCCCATTTGGGTCTTCGCTTCCTCAGGTGTTGGTGCTTGAGTGGCATCAAGCATAATCAGATGCAGCCTGTGTCTGAAAGGGATTTTAGGAAAGGACAAGGCATCTCCTTTGCCTAGTTCATTCATATGTATGATGTGCTTTGTACAAACCTTCTCTCTCACCCCTATGTTTTCCTAAGTAGGGTATTTGATTAATCATGCTGACTGGCCCATTTTATTAAGGTAATTTTCAGAATTCTTAAAACTGATTTTTTTTAATACCTCTTCAAACTGAATCTTGAGAAAGCTGAGGTACTTCAAATCCAAAACAAGAAAACGTTAAGTTTCATGCATCTCCATTCTTTATGAGAACTGATATACAAGGACCTATAAATGTTTCACATCCCAAACAGCAAATACTGACTTAAAAAGCAAGGTAACTGTGTAACTGTTGACCATAGTGTGGAAAAATAATCCTACAATAAACTTGTCATTATGTGTTTGTAATATGTTATGTCTGGAGGAATAAAGTCACTGAGTTCATTGTCATACCTTCAAGAGATATGGGCAGAGTTCTACATAAAAAAAAGTTAATTGCTGTTAGTCATATATGGGTGTCATACAATTTAAGTTTATTAAAAATAAATAAAAAACAAAACCACAAATAGTGTTATATAGTTTTAAGTCTATGTTTCCTAAAAGAGGTTAAACTTGAGTTCTGTTAATTTAAAAAGAACAGTAAGGATATTCCAACAAATTTATGATACAAATTCTAAGGGAAAAAAGTCACATGACAAATAAGGAGAGAAACTAAAAATAAATAAATAAATAATGCAATATACTGTTTAAAGTAACTTGAAAAGGCTAAGGATATCTGGGATGAGACCCAAGATTGCTTTTGTTATGGAGAGTATAAGGGACCTGAGAGTTCTGCATGAGGACTAATCGGGTCAAGCACTGCATGACTAGTAACACAGTTAGGCTCTGCTGTCACAGGCAATGACTCTGTCCTGCACTTATTTTCAGCTTATTTTCTATTCCTAGGGTATACCGCTACAATAGGAGCCACTGTCAAGAGACTCCTACTTCCAGAGGAAGGGAGAGAATGTGTTCATTTACCCAGTGTCTCCACGTGTTTTAGTCTGATATTTCCATTGCTCTGATAAAATACCTACAAAAACAAATAAGGGGCAAGATATTTATGCTGAAATATAGATTTAAAGACTTAGGTTCATCAGACAGTAGAGGGCCTGTTGAAAACAAGCAGCTTACATTTTTGTAGCCAGGAAATAGAGAGGGCTACTAGCTAGATTTCTGCTTTTCCCTTTTTATTCAATCCAGGTCTCCAGTCTGTAGGTTCACCATGCCTATATTTAATGTCTGTTGCTCATCTTAACAAAACTTCAGGAACTAACCTTCAATGTGAAGTGAATTTGCTAATCTAAGGTACTCTCAGCCCCATCATATTGACAATCAAGCTTAACCCTCACCATGACTCTATCCTTTCACTGGTGGCTGCTGTTCCAAGGCCACTGCTAATATCACACATCCTCTCTGCCCCTGTAGAGGGACCTATAGTTCTTTTGTAGGTAGAAATAGTTTCCTTTAGTTTTGTGCAGGGTGAAAAGTATGAATCTATTTTCATTTATCTGCATGCAGACATCCAGTTGGACCAGCACCATTTGTTGAAGATGCTGTCTTTTTTCCCACTGAATGGTTCTGGCTTCTTTATCAAAAATCAAGTATCCGTAGGTACATGGGTTTATTTTTGGGTCTTCTATTTAGTTCAATTGATCCACTATTCTATTTCTATGCTGATTCCATGAAGTTTTTATTACTATTGCTCTGTAGTACAGATTGAGATCGAGGATGGAGATGCCTCCAGACGATCTGTTGTTGTACAAGATTGTTTTGGAAATTCTGTTTTTTTGTTTGTTTGTTTGTTTCTCCATATGAAGTTGATAATTTTTCTCTCAAGAGAAAATTCTATGAAGAATTGTGTTGGTATTTTGATGGGAATTGCATTGAATCTGTAGATTGCTTTTGGCAGAATAGCCATTTTTACTATGTTAATCCTGCCAATCCATGAGCACGGGGGATTTTTCCATCTAATGATATCTTCTTCAATTTCTTTCTTCAGAAACTTGAAGTTTTTATCAAACAGTTCTTTTACTTGCTTAGTTAGAGTCACTCCAAGGTACTTTATTTTATTAGTGGCTATTGTGAAGGGTGTTGTTTCCCTAAATTCTTTCTCAGCCCTTTTGTCTTTGGTATACAGGAAGGCTTCTGAATTTTTTGAATTAATTTTGTATCCAGCCACTTTGCTGAAGGTGTTTATCAGCTTCAGGAGTTCTCTTGTTGAATTTTTGGGGTCGCTCCTGTATACTATCATATCATCTGTGAATAGTGACCTCTTCCTTTCTGATTTGGGTGCCCTTGATCTCCTTTAGTTGTATTATTGCTTTAGCTAGGACTTCAAGTACTAAATTGAAGAGATATGAAGAGAGTGGGCAGCCTTGTCTTGTCCCTGATTTCAATGAGATTTATTTGAGTTTCTCTCCATTGAGTTTGATGTTGGCTATAGGCTTGCTGAATATTGTCTTTACTATGTGTAGGTACTTGCCTTGTATCCACTTATCACCCTGCACAAAACTAAAGTCTAAGTGGATCAAAGATCTCAACATAAAACCAGATACACTAAATCAGTTAGAAGAAAAAGGGGTAAGACATTGGAACTCATTGGCACAGGAGACAACTTCCTGAACAGAACACCAACAGCACAGGCTCTAAGAGCAACAACTGATAAATGGTACCTCATGAAACTGAAAAGCTTCTGTAAAGCAAAGGACACCGTCATCAAAATAAGATGACAGCCTACAAACTGGGAAAGGATCTTCACCAACCCTGTATCTGACAGAGGGCTGATATCCAGAATATATAAAGAACTAATGAAATTAAAAAGCTCCTGTCCTGTTACTTGTTTTCTCCTATGCCCAATGCACCTCCCATTTGTTTTTCGAAGTGAGGATTGATCATCTAACCCTGGGTCCTCGTTCTTGTTTATCTTCTTTAGGTGTATAGATTTCATTATGTTTATCATTTCTTATAGGACTATATGAGTGAGTATATACCATGTGTGTCTTTCTCATTCTGGGATAGCTCACTCAGAATGATCTTTTCTAGATCCCACCATTTGCCTGCAAAATTCATGATTTTCTCATTTTTGATTGCTGAGTAGTATTCCATTGTGTAAAAATACCACAATTTCTGTATCCATTCCTCCATTGAGGGACATCTAGGTTCTTTCTAGGTTCTGGCTATTACAAATAAAGCTGCTACAAACATGGTTGAGCAAATGTCCTTGTTGTGTACTTGAGAAAATTTTGGATATATGCCTAAGAGTGGTATAGCTGGATCTTGAGGAAGCACTATTCCTAACTGTCTGAGAAAGGGCCAGATTGACTTCCAAAGTGGTTGTACCAGTTTACATTCGCACCAGCAGTGGAGGAGGAGCCTACCGCAGAGGGGCCCTGAGAGACTCTACCTAGCAGTGTATCAAACCAGATACTAAGACTCATAACCAAACCTTCAGAAGAGTTCAGGGAATCATAAGAAAGAAAGGGAGTTTGTATGGTGTAGAAAGGATAGGAGCTCCCAAGGACGAAATATATCTGGGTATAGGGGTCTTTTCTGAGTCTGACACTCCACCAAGGACCATGTATGGATATAACCTAGAACGTCTGCTCGGATGAAGCCTATGGTAGCTTAATAACCAACTGGTTTCCTATAGTAAGGGGAACAGGGACTATTTCTGACAGGAACTCAATGGCTCTTTGACCACCCCATCCCCCAAAGGAGGAGTAGTCCTGCTAGACCACAGAGACTGACTTTGCAGCCAGTCCAGAAGACACCTGATAAAACAGGATCAGATGAAAGGGGAGGAGGTCCTCCCCAATCAGTGGACTTGGAAAGGGGCAGGGAGGAGATGAGGGAGGGAGGGAGGGTTTGGAAGGGAATGAGGGAGCAGGATACAGCTGGAATGCAGAGTTAATAAAATGTAACTAATAATAAAAAATTAAAAATTTAAAGAATAAAATATTAATGTAAAAAAAGAATTTAAAAAGCAGCAAATCAAGCAACCCGATTAAAAAATGTGGTGCAGGGCTAGATAGAGAATTCTCAGTAGAGGAATACAGAATGGCAGAGAAACACTTAAAGAAATGCTCAACGTCCTTTGCCATCAGAGAGATGCAAATCAAAACGACCTTGAGATTTCACCTGATACCAATCAGAATGGTTAAGATCAAAAATTCAAGTGACCAACACATGCTGAAGAGGTTGTGGAGAAAGGGAAACCCTCTTCCACTGCTGGTGGAAATGCAAACTTGAACAACCACTTTGGAAATCAACCTGGCACTTTCTCAGACAATTAGGAATAGTGCTTCCTCAAGATCCAGCAATTCCACTCCTAGTCATATATGCTCAATGATGCTCAAGTCCACAACCAGGACATTTGCTCAATCATCTTTATAGCAGCTTTATTCGTAAAAGCTAGAACCTGGTAACAACCCAGATGTCCCTCAGTTGAAGAATGGATACAGAAATTGTGGCACTTTTACACAATGGAATACTACGCAGTAATCAAAAATGAGGAAATCATGAAATTTGCAGGCAAATGGTGGGACCTAGAAAAGATCATCCTGAGTGAGGTATCCCAAAAGCAGAAAGACACACATGGTATAAACTCACTTATATAGATCTATAAGATAGGATAAACATACTGAAATTTATACCTCTAAAGAAGATAAACAAGAACTAGGACCTGGGGTAAGATGATCAATCCTCACTTAGAAAGACAAATGGGATGGACAATGAATGTAGGAGGAAACAAGTAACAGGACAGGAGCCTACCAAAGAGGGCCTCTGCAAAACTCTACCTAGCAGGGTATCAAAGTAGATATTAAGACTCACAACCAAATCTTCTGCAGAGAGCTTGGAATCATAAAAGAAAGGGAGAGTTAATGTGACCTGGAGAGTACAGGAACTCCATAAATATATCTGGGCACAGGGGTCTTTTATGAGCCTGTTTCTCCAAACAAGGACCATGTATGGGTGTAACCTAGAACCTCTGCTCAGATGTAGCTCTTAGTAGCTCAGTATCCAAGTGGGTAACCTAATAAGGGGAACAGGGACTGTTTCCGACATGAACTCAATGGCGGCCTCTTTGATCTCCCCACTTCCCCCCCCCCCAAGGGAGGAACAGCCCTGCTAGGCCACAGAGGAGAACTTTGTAGCCAGTCCTGAAGATACCTGATAAACCAGTATCAGATGTAAGGGGAGGAGGTTCTCCCCTATCAGTGGACTTGGAAAAGGGCAGGGAGGAGATGATGGAGGGAGGGTGGAATTGGGAGGGAAAAAGGGCGTGGAAAACAGCATGAATACAAAGTTAACAAACTGTAACTAATATTAAAAAAATAAAAATTAAAAAAAGGAAATGGCTTCCTACCATTGCTATTTTAGACCTCTCATGATATATATATATATATATATATATATATATATATATATTGCCTTTCTTATCCTTCCCTTAATTTCTAAGAAGAACCTCTATATCATTCTCTTGTGAAACCCCTTGAGCCTATTATATTATTTAGTGCCAGAACATCAGAGTAAAGGTGAAGTTTAGAGCCAGTATTTAATTGGAAGAGGGTTTTCCTAGTTTAAGTGATAGAGATTATGGCAGGAAGACAACAGATATATTCCACAAAGATCTGGAATGTTCAACTGCATGGCTATTTAGTTTGGACACTTAAAGACCCATCAATGAGAGGTCAAGTTTAAGAGGAACACTATAAGATCAAGAAAGCCATGCCAAATGGCAAGGGGCAATGATTAGTGAGTCATAGTTGGGAAATAGATACATTACGTCAATCTAAGAAATTGACAATTTGAGCTCAATTTTGTTTATCCAGAGTTAGAGTTCATAGTGTTGGGAAGCAGTGTCTCCAGATAGAGTCAGAGGTAGGATTGTGTTGGTTATTTGATTTCTTGGGTTCTTTTTTTATGTCTAGACTGTATTTTCATCACATATAGAGGGAAATATAGTACTGCATGTGAAAACAGACAATGCAACTTCCAACTCCTTAGTAAGTGTTGTTCTTCTGTTTAACATAAGTAGCCCAAAGCTAGGAGACCAAGACCTCCAGAAGATACTTTGGTGCTATTACTCAGAAGGTTCAGGTTTATCTACTGGCCACTTGGAGTGTTCTTTATTATAGAAGGGGACACTATAATAACTGCTTAAAAATCTACCTGCCTTCTTATTAAAAATGACTTTGGGGGTTTTGATCATATTCTATGAGATAAATGCCTTGCTGAGTGGCAGTAGGAACGTCACTTAGCTGTCACCCTAGGAAACATAATCATGTCATTGATGAAAAAGCAGACATGCAATATAGAGGTAAAATTTTTGTTATGGAAATTATTAATGCTTTCTTTCACCTTTAACCTTGTATGAACAACTTATGCTGCCAGAGTTAATATTCGAATCATTAAAATATTGGCTCAGCTTTCTTTCCCTACCCATCATCATGAAGAAGCAATGCATGAAAAAGGCTAATATATAAACCTATGATTTAATCATAATAGTTTTTTTTTTTTTTTACATTTCTGTTTTCATATTGTAAACATTCCTGTTCAAGTCTCTGGTTCACTAGTTTGATGCCAAGAATGTCTTGTGTCTCATTTCACACTTGAGAGAATCCTCTTGAGGTTCCAACTACCTGAGAGCATTTCTATTCCTGTTTTCTTTCTGTATAATCCCACCACCACAGTAGCAGCCATTTCCCTATCACCAGAAGAGACTTAAGATACAATGCCTGGCACTATCAGTATAGCCACAACCAATGGACCATGTAATCCTTTATACCATACCCAACTACAAAATTCATGATCAAAATGCCTTAACTATGTAAAGCTGGGTCTCAAAGCTACACTCCTGACCTTCTTAACTTAATTTTCAGTTGCTATGCGATTATTTTGTTCTCCTTAATTTCTGTCCTTTACTTTTCCTTTAGATCCCGAAACTGACCTTATCTACAGCAGAAATAAAACATCAGAAGTTACTTTTGTGTCATTTACTTCATAGTAATTGGTACCATACACATGATTACCGCATGTTAGGAGGCCAATGCTACCGAAAAAAAACATGTGATCCAGACCCAGGTAGCCAGGAAGACCTGTACCTCTGCTGTGACAAAAAGACCTGGAATTCCCATGCAATGGGATACATGCTGGTGAACACTGTTGGTGATACTGCCAGGGATTGGACATTCCCCCTCTCTCAGAGGAGTGCGCTAAACATCATCACAGACCTCTAATATCATTGGCTGCTTCTTGCTGAGAAGTATTCATCTAAAATCATTTTTGTAATTACTAGAATTAAAACTGATGGCATTTCAGTACCAGTTTCTAGCCTTTATTTCTGAGTTAATTTTAATAATGGAGGCATTATGGTCCCTCAAGCCTGATGGAGTCTCATTCTTTCCACTCTAGGGATTGGCCACCTGAAGTTCTCAGAAGGCTTTATAAATCTATAGTCTTAAGCTTCCTTTCATTTCAAAGGAAATACAAGGCTTTTTATCTGAAATTTTTATTTTTGTATTTTCTCATTTTCATGAAGAGACTTCTGATTCAAATATTTGAGGAAGAAGACATAATGTTCCCAGAGAAAGAGGCAAGTAGGAGGGTACTTTCTAAGATGAAAGTTTTAATAGCTTTGACTTTGGGTATGCCCCCTTGTAGAAAGCTTGTGAAACTGAACTCAGTACAGAAAATGTCCTACAGATACTTGAGGATATAATTGAAGATAAAATTGGTCCAAATAGAAACTAGAATAGAATATCTCTAAAAATTATAAGTACTTTCTCTTCATAACTGGAAGTAAATAATGACATCTAGAAATATCATTAAGATATTTATATGTACATAGTCAGTCTTAAGTGTGTACATGCGTGGTGCATGTGTGTGTATGTACATGTATTATGTATGTAGGTGTAGTACGTGTGTGCTCATATTCATGTGACTTAGATGGTGCAGTGCTCATGTTGAGGTTAGAAAATATCCTTGGGTGTTAATCCTCATCTTTCACTGTGTTTGATGCAGGTTTTTCTTGTTTGCTGTTATATACACTAGAATGTTTGCCCCACAAGTTTTCAGGAATCCTTCTTTTTCTTACCTCCCACCTTACTTCCACATATAATATATGCATGCAACTATGTGTGGCCTTTACTTATCAATCTGTCTCTGAAGTCCAACAAGGTCGCTTTTGAGTACCAAAAATCTTACCGAGACTGGGATACATCCCCAAAAGGCAGAAACAGTGTGCATTCTTATAATATACTTAAGGACATAGAATAGAAATGAGTGATACAAAATCAAACATAATTGTTAAATTATGATGGTTTTCCAAAAGCAACAATAATGACCATAAAATGTTTTTTGTTGTCATAGCTGCTCCATCTGAAAGCCTTTCAAGACCTTAGTGAGGACTCTTTCTGAAAGCACGCTAAACACAAACATGAAAAGTACACATGTTCACACCTGTGAGACCTCTGTTTGTGAAGGATAGTGAAGAGTCTTCAGAACATATCTAGGAACCTTCTCTTTCCTAGAAGTCTGTCTAACACCTATAAAGAAATTTTACAATTTAAGAGTCTTCACAGCTCCAGCTGTGGGAAGGTTTCATCTTGCATTCAGAATGAACCTCAATTTTGGACAGAATTTACTCTTCAAGCTATCTTCCTTTAAACTCCATCCAAAACCTTCTCCTGTCTGCAAGACAGCCAGGTTTGCTCTGGCACAGTGACTCGTTTTCATGTGCTTACCTTAATCATGATGTCCTTTCCTGTGAAACATCATACATATTCATGGTATCTTGAGGTCACATCCATCAATGAAGACAAAACATCCTGTCCTCAGGAAAGCTGAAATCACCTGTTCAGGAATGTCCTCACCTTTTTGGTCTCTCCATCATATCAATTAATTTTCAACCCAAGATAATACCTCTGTGGAATCTAAATTTCAGTCCTCTGAAAATATGTATTCTCTGAGGCCTACATGCCATACCTGTGGAGGTTCAGCCAGCAATGTTTTCCTTAAGTGAGAACATGTCTGTGTGTTCGTATACGTTCTTTGGTCTGTTCGTATTGTATTACTCAATATAGAACTTATTTATATTCAGGACATTTTGATTGACTGATTATCATATATGTTTTTCATTCCTGTGATTGCCATCAGATAAATAGTTTTAAGCTAACATCTTGCACTTGCATGGCATTTTAACCTTTATGGTAAAATAAATTATCACAGTGATGTGCCTGTATAATCGCTTCATTTAACGATAAGTTGCAAAAGGATTTTAATTCCAATTTTAAATAAAAAAAGACTAAAACAAAATACAGCAGTTTGTACAAAGTCACAGAACAAATTACTTTCCAGCTAAGAGGGTCACTTCTCTTCCTCAATTTCCCTTGTGTCTATTTTTCTACCTTTCATATGATTTAGATATTATGAAATGATCATAAAGACTTACAGTGAGTTTGCAATCACACATATGAGGAAGTGGGGTCAGAGAGACAGACAGACAGCAAGAGAAATTGAAAGCCACCATTGATTCAAAGAGTCACTTAAGGCTTAGTTCAAAGTCCTCTTCAAGTTGCATAACCATACTAATTGCTGCATAACCATACAAATTGCTTTCTCTTCTCTCTGATTCCATATTTGTCTTAAAAGAACAAAGCTCCCTAGGTTACAGGTTGTTTTCATACTAAGAAGCTTGCCATGTTCGTTTTGAACAAGACAGTGAGCTTACCTCTATGAGCCTCTTCTAGGCACCTGATTGAATAGTCCTAAACGTGAGTTTCTGGCAGAATTTGTTAAACAAAAAAGCAAAAATCACCATGCATGTGAATGTTCTTTCCCAAGAGTGAGTCTCCTTGAAGGAGTATTTATCAACTACCAATGCAGATGGTGAACTTTCCTGTAGTTATTACAAGAAAGGGTTACTCATGTGTAGCCTGGTAGCAAGTATTACCTTGTCTTCTTGCAAAGTAGTTCATTTCTATAGTTTTTTCCCCTATATTAAGTTACTAGGTTGAATATAGAGCTCATCAGTGTCAATCCATGTACTTCTGATATTCTCCAGATCTCACTATTTGTAAACTACAGAAAGAGCCTTATTATTTCCCATTACAGTTCCTGTCTCGCCGTGGCAGTACTTGCTCATCACATGAATGTACATTCCAAGATGTTGCCTTTCTACCACACAACATCCTGTGTAGAGGAGGATATTCATACACACTTGACTGAATGGATGGCTTTATAACTTCTACTTCCATTATTTATAATTTGATAGCATAAAGCCTTTAATCCCTTTTGTTTGTTTTCTAGGTTTTATTGTCTGCTTTTCATAAGTAAAGTGCACAAGTCTGAAGCAGAAACATTTAGGTAATGGGAATAATAACAATTCTTCACATGTGATTTCCTCATTATTATACCATCTTCAAATAAGGTTTTCAACACCCCAAAGGAAAGCAGTATGTGATCATAAAGGTTATTATTCCTATTAAAATCATGGATATGTGTTAGCAGCTCTAAAAATGTCTTTAATGTGTGAAGAGGAGACCTGGAGGCTCTGTCAGCTTCATGACTAAGGAGCTGTGTGGCATTTGTCAAATCTATTAACCTCCCTGTGTCTGAGAGCTTTTACGATTTTTTTGAGGTTAAAATAATACTTGTTTTCTAGAGCTGTTCATATCTACAATAGGAAAGGCATGTCTAAAGGGAGGAACGACAATTATTTAGATGATTTAAGCCAAAATCAATTCTGCCAGAACAGGGAAGCAACAAAGAATATGCAGTTGGGCCTCAGCTGGCCAGATTGCCTCTTGACATCAGTCAAATTCAGAGAATAAATGGTTCAAGTCTTTTGCTTCCCTTTGCTTGTCTTAGGAAGTCACCTCTGTGGTGGGCATGCTAGCTTGTTAAGACCAATGAGAGAATCATTAATGGCTCCAGGCTACTTAGCAGACATCTAAGGGTAGTTGAAACATAAGAAGATTGAATTTCTAGAACATGTGGTTTTTGAAAGCCACTCATCGCTCAAAGTCACCTTCAAGTTTAGCAACACAGGAAAATGAAAGGAGAATAAACACAAATTTGGTTCCAGGTTCATTGTCTAAACCATATCTTGTGTGCTTCATTCATTTTCTTAATTTCTACTTATTGTCACAATAATAGTATGTGACATAATGCCACAAAGAGGAATCTGAAACTCAAAGTGTATGGTCAAATCACATAGTGAACAACATGCACCCTGAAGAAAAGCATAATTCCAAATCCATGAACAAGTGTTAGATGTCACTTGTCCTTGACCAGTGTTTGCTATGTACCCCTAAAACTCAACAAATGTACCTAGCAGCACCATGCACCAGTATGATGCTGAGATCTGGGCCCTTTGACATGAATGCTACTCTTCCTGCTGCAATGGACACTTGATTTTCAAAAGGTGTGCGTAGTGCATTATCAGGAATTCAGCATTAGGCACTTGTGAAGTGGGGAGAAACTAACATGTGGATTTTTCTGAAGCCTAATTTTAAAGGTCATATTCTCCAATGTGAAGTGCACCTGAAGGACTACAGTCCTTTCCTCCTTTGTCTTAGACCAAAGGCCGAAAGCAGAACCAAACATTGTAAAGTCCATGGGGCCAAACATGTAGAGCCTTCCAGATGAGTCACAGAGGCTTGACTTCAATCCTAGGTGCTTGTTTCTCTTATCACGTCACTTCACAGGTGTATGCTATGTGACTTCTCTGAAGCTCAGAGCCTTTATGAGTGAAAAGATAATGCAAAGGACTACTTGTGGGACAATCAAGCCTCAGAATTTCAGGGTTCAGGGCTGTACAGTAGTGTCAATCACCTGTGGTAATAAAGAAGATATTTGCTTTAGTCTAATTTTTGTCTTACTAATGGATATAAACAAGTCATTGTCATCTACCAGGGATTAAAGGGTGAGATGGGTGCTTCATCTGTTTTATTGCTGTGTATTAATTAAATCATACCAGGAACATTCAGCCAATTTTATATAAAAATATAATACACACATACATGTATGCAATATAAATTGTAGATATATACATACAAATATATGTATACATGCTTATATATGTTTATGTGTATAGACATATTTTATGTGTGAATATGTATGTATATACATGTTGTATATGCACATGAATATATTATTAAGCATTATAAGTCAATCACTGTGTTTTATGTCTTGATTATTGATTATTGTTCAAAGAGAAACAAATGTTCAAATAATTTCAATTTCAATATTTCTTCCCCAAATAAAATTACAACATGTGTTATGCCACCTCCATTGTCCTCTGAACTCCTCCAGACTGAGATCCATAATTTTGTTATTCTATATGTCTTTACCCACAAATTCCATCCCATTATTTCAGAAAAATTAATCATTCTTTTTTTTTATCAGTTACATTTTATTAACTCTGCATCCCAGCCATGTCCCGATCCCTCATTCCCTCCCAGTCCCTCCCTCCCTCCCTCATCTCCACCGTGCTCCTTTCCAAGTCCACTGATAGGGGGGACCTCCTCCCGATTCCTCTGATCCTGTTTTATCAGGTATCTTCAGGACTGGCTGCAAAGCCCTCCTCTGTGGCCTAACAGGACTGCTCCTCCCTTCGGGGGTGGGGAGACCAAAGAGCCAGTCATTGAGTTCCTGTTAGAAATAGTCCTTGTTCCCCTCACTTTGGGAAACCAATTGGTTACTGAGCTACCACAGGCTACATCTGAGTGGAGGTTCTAGGTTATATCCATACATGGTCCTTGGTTGAATGTCAGTCTCAGAAAAGACCCTGTGCCCAGATATATTTGGTCCTTGTGGAGCTCCTATCCTTTCTCCATCAGACTAATTCCCCTTCTTTCTTATGATTCCCTGTACTCTGCCAAAGGTTTGGTCATGAGTCTTTGCTTTGAAAACACTGCTAGTTGGAGTCTTTCAGATGCGCTCAGTAGACTCCTGTCATATGTTCAATGCACATCCCATCTGTCTTTCTAAACGAGGATTGATCATCTTACCCCATGTCCGCTCAATAGATTATCTTTTTTAGGTGTATAGATTTCATTATGTTTATCATATCTTATAGGTCTATATAAATGAGTATATCCCATGTTTGTCTTTCTCCTTCTGGAATATTTCACTCAGAATGATCTTTTCTAGATCCCACCATTTGCCTGCAAATTTCATGATTTCCTCCTTTTTGATTGCTGAGTAGTATTCCATTGTATAAAAATACCACAATTTCTGTACCTATTCCACCGTTGATGGACATCTGGGTTGTTTCCAGGTTCTGGCTATTACAAATAGAGCTGCTATAAACATGGTTGAGCAAGTGTCCTTTTTGTGTACTTGAAAAAACTTTGGGTATATACCTAGTAGTTGTATAGCTGGGTCTGGAGGAAGCACTATTCCTATTTGTCTTAGAAAGCGCCAGATAGCTTTCCAGAGTGGTTGTACCAGTTTACATTCCCACCAGTAGTGGAGGAGGGTTCCCCTTTCTCCACAACCTCTCCAGCATGTGTTGTCACTTGAGTTTTTCATCTTGGCCATTCTGATGGGTGTAAGGTGATATCTCAAGGTCGTTTTGATTTGCATTTCCCTGATGGCTAATGAGTATGAGCATTTCTTTAAGTGTTTTTCTGCCATTCGATATTCCTCTGTCGAGAATTCTTTGTTTAGCTCTGTTCCCCATTTTTTAATTGGATTACTTCGATTGCTGCTTTTCAGCTTCTTTAGTTCTTTGTATATACTGGATATTAGTCCTCTGTCAGATAAAGGGTTAGTGAAGATTCTTTCCCAATCTGCAGGCAGTCGTTTTGTTTTGATGACGGTATCCTTTGCGTTACAGAAACTTTTCAGTTTCATGAGGTCCCATTTATTGATTGTTGCTCTTAGAGCCTGTGCTGTTGGTGTTCTGTTCAGGAAGTTGTCTCCTGTGCCAATGAGTTCTAGGCTGTTCCCCACTTTTTTTTCCAATTGATTTAGGGTATCTGGTTTTATGTTGAGGTCCTTGATCCACTTTGACTTTAGTTTTGTGCAGGGTGATAAATATGGATCTATTTTTATTTTTCTGCATGTAGACATCCAGTGGTCCAGCACCATTTGTTGAAAATGCTGTCTTTTTTCCATTGAATGGATTTGGCTTCTTTGTCAAATATCGAGTATTCATAGGTGTGTGGATTTATTTCTGGGTCTTCTATGCAGTTCCATTGATCCTCCTTTCTGTTTCTATGCCAATACCATGCAGTTTTTATTACTGTTGCCCTGTAGTACAGCTTGAGATCAGGAATGGAGATACCTCCAGATGATCTGTTGTTGTACAGGATCATATTGGAGATTCTGGGTTTTTTGTTTCTCCATATGAAGCTGAGAATCTTTTTTTCAAGGTCTTTAAGAATTGAGTTGGTATTTTGATGGGAATTGCATTGAATCTGTAGATTGCTTTTGGCAGGATGGCAATTTTCACAATGTTAATCCTACCAATCCATGAGCACGGGAGATCTTTCCATCTTCTGATATCTTCTTCGATTTCTTTCTTCAGAGACTTGAAGTTTTTCTCAAACAGGTCTTTCACTTGCTTGGTTAGAGTCACACCAAGGTACTTTATGTTATTAGTGGCTATTGTGAAGGGTGTTGTTTCTCTAATTTCTTTCTCAGCCTTTTTGTCTTTGGTATATAGGAGGGCTTCTGATTTTTTTGAGTTGATTTTGTATCCTGTCACTTTGCTGAAGGTGTTTATCAGCTGAAGGAGTTCTCTGGTGGAATTTTTGGGGTCGCTCATGTATACTATCATATCATCTGCAAATAGTGACACTTTGACCTCTTCCTTTCCGATTTGTATCCCCTTGATCTCCTTTAGTTGTCTTATTGCTCTGGCTAGGACTTCAAGTACTATGTTGAAGAGATATGGGGACAATGGACAGCCTTGTCTTGTCCCTGATTTCAGTGGGATTGATTTAAGTTTCTCTCCATTGAGTTTGATGTTAGCTATAGGCTTGCTATATATTGCCTTTACTATGTTTCTGTATGTGCCTTGTATCCCTGATCTCTCCAAGACTTTAAACATGAATGGGTGTTGGACTTTGTCAAATGCTTTTTCGGCGTCTAAGGAGATGATCGATCATGTGGTTTTTCTCCTTCAGTTTGTTTATGTAGTGGATTACATTGATGGATTTCCATATGTTGAACCACCCTTGCATGCCTGGGATGAAGCCTATTTGGTCATGGTGGATGATGTCTTTGATGTGTTCTTGGATTCGGTTTGCAAGTATTTTATTGAGTATTTTTGCATCAATGTTCATAAGAGAGATAGGCCTGAAGTTCTCTTTTTTTGTTGGGTCTTTGTGTGGTTTAGGTATTAAGGTGACTGTGGCTTCATAGAATGAGTTTGGTAGTGTTCCTTCTGTTTCTATTTTGTGGAATAGCTTGAGGAGAATTGGATTTAGCACTTCTTTGAAGGTCTTGTAGAATTCTGCGCTGAAGCCATCTGGTCCAGGGCTTTTTTTAGGAGGGGAGACTGTTAATGACTGCTTCGATTTCCTTGGGAGATATAGGGCTATTCAGTCTTTCTACCAGATCTTGACTTAGTTTTGGTAGATGGAATCTTTCAAGAAAATTATCCATTTCATTTAGATTCTCAAATGTTGTGGCATATAGGCTTTTGTAGTATGACCTAATAATTGTTTGGATTTCCTCAATGTCTGTGGTTATGTCCCCATTTTCATTTCTGATTTTGCTGATCTGGATAGTTTCTCTCTGCTTTTTAGTTAGTTTGGCTATGGGTTTGTCTATCTTGTTGATTTTCTCAAAGAACCAGGTTTTGTTTCATTGATTCTTTGGATAGTTTTATTTGTTTCTAGTTGATTGATTTCAGCCCTTAGTTTGATTATTTCCAGCCGTCTGCTCCTCTTGGGTGTATCTGCTTCTTTTTTTTTCTAGGGTTTTCAGTTGGGCCATTAAGTTGTTTGTATGTGATGTTACGAATTTCTTCTTGCAGGCACTTAGTGCTATAAATTTTCCTCTGAGCACTGATTTCAATGTGTCCCATAAATTTGGGTATGTTGTGTCATCCTTTTCATTGAATTCTAGGAAGTCTTTAATTTCTTTATTTCTTCCTTAACCCAGCTGTCATTGAGTAGTAAGTTGTTCAGTTTCCATGTGCGTGTTGGCTTTTTGTTGTTTCTGTTGTTGTTGAGGTCTAGCTTTAGTCCATGGTGGTCAGATAGTATACAAGGGATTATTTCAATCCTTTTGTATCTGTTGAGGCTTGCTTTGTGGCCCACTATATGGTCTATTTTGGAAAAGGTTCCATGTGGTGCTGAAAGAAGGTGTACTCTTTTGAGTTTGGGTGAAATGATCTGTAAACGTCTATTAGGTCCATTTGATTTAGGGATTCTGTGAGTGCTTTTATTTCCCTATTTGGTGTCTGTCTTGTTGATCTGTCCCTTGGTGAGAGTGGAGTGTTGAGGTCTCCCACTATTAAGGTATTAGGATCAATGTATGATTTAAGTTTTAATAATGTTTTATTTACGAATGTCGGTGCTCTTGTATTTGGGGCATAGATATTCAAGATTGTGATGTCCTCTTGGTGGATTTTTCCTTTGATGAGAATATAGTGGCCCTCCTTATCTTTTTTGATTAACTTGGGTTGAAAGTCTATTTTATTAGATATTAGGATGGCTACTCCAGCTTGTTTTCTGGAACCATTTGCTTGAAAAACAGTTTTCCAGCCCTTTATTCTGAGGTAGTGTTTGTCTTTGTTGCATAGGTGTGTTTCTTGGATACAACAGAATGTTGGATCCTGTTTCCTTAACCATTCTGTTAGCCTGTGTCTTTTTATTGGTGAGTTGAGTCCATTGATATTGATAGATAATAGTGACCAATGCATGTTAGTTCCTTTTGTAATGGAGTCGATGATCTAACCCTGTTTCATTGCTTGTTCTCTTTTCATTTTTGTTGGGACATTATCTGTATGCCCTGTTTTCTTGGGTGAATTTGTTTTCATTGGATTGGAGTTTTCTTTCTAGTATCTTCTGTAGGGATGGTTTGCTGTGTAGATATTGTGCAAATTTAGTTTTGTCATGGAATATTTTGTTTTCTCCATCTATGTTGATTGAAAGCTTTGCAGGGTATAGTAGTCTGGGTTGACATTTGTGATCTCTTAGAGTCTCCATGATACTTGCCCAGGCCCTTCTGGCTTTCACAGTTTCTGATGAGAAGTCTGGTGTGATTCTGATAGGTCTACCTTCATATGTTACTTGGCCTTTTTTCCCTTGCTGCTTTTAATATCTTTTCTTTGTTCTGTAGATTTAGTGTTTTGACTATGATGTGACGTGATGTGTTTCTTTTCTGGTCTAGTCTATTTGGAGTTCTGTAGGCCTCTTGTATATTTATGGACATCTCTTTCTTTAAGTTGGGAAAATTTTCTTCTATGATTTTCTTGAAAATATTTTCTGGACCTTGGAGTCTGGAGTCTTCTTTTTCGTGAATTCCTATTATTCTTAGATTTTGTCTTTTCATAGCATCCTTGATTTCTTGGATATTTTGTGATTGGAACTTTTCTGATTTTACTTTTTCTTTGAGAGAAGTATCCATTTCTGCAAGTGTGTCTTCAGCTCCAGAGATTCTCTCTTCCATCTCTTGTATTCTGTTGGTGATGCTTACTTTTGTGGTTCCTGATCTTTTCTCCAAGTTCTCCAGCTCAAGGGTTTTCTCATTTTGTGTTTTCTTTATTGATTCTAATTCTGTTTTCATGCCTTGCACCATTTCTTTCATGTGTTTGAAATTGGATTCCTGTCTCTCTACAATGGCCTCTGTTTCTTTTTTTCATTTCCTTCTTATATGCCACTAATTTTTCCTCTACTTGTGTATCTATTTGTTTGGCTATGTTTGCCTGTGTTTCTTTAAGGATATTGTCTATTTCTTCTTTCTTTACCTCCAATTGACTGGCCATCTCTTTGAAAGACTTGTTCATTTCCTCCTTATGAGCTTCAAATAATTGGGCAAGCATGGCTTTAAAATCATTTTCCTGTGCTTCTGCTGAATTGGAGTATCCATCGATTTGGGGGTTTGCTGGTGAAGTCATGATGTCCTGATTTATGTTGGAAGTGTTCTTTCGCCTACACCTGGCCATTGGCTTATCTGAAACCTTCCCTGTTTGTTTTTGGATTCTGCAGATCAGACTGGTGCTGTCTCTCTCTGGTGTCTGGAGAGTTCTTCAGGAAGTTGAGCACTCTCAGCGTGTGCTGAGGACTAGCTGTACCTGTGGGAGGAAAGTACGCAGGCGCAAACGGGGCAAATGCAAGCGTGTGTGTGCGCGTGTGTGTGTGTGTGTCTGTGTGTGTAAGTGTGCGTGGATGAGTTTCTCGAGGGACAGAGTGATGGCTAATGTTGAACCCTTGAGTGTGTGGGAGAGGCTCTGCACTGTATATGTCGCAGGTGCTAATGATGATTGCAGTGCAATTTCTGGCATTAACTGCCTAACTCTTCAATTAGGCCCACAGGGCAGGAACTTCAATGTCCCTAGTGCCCCTCTGTTTCCCAAAGTGGGTATGTGGGTGGGAGGGGGGTTCGATGCCTGGCTTCTGATTTAGAAGGACCCAGGCTCTGGGGAACTGAAGATTCTCAAGGTTGCACTCACTTACAGGCAGGTCTCTTGGCAGAGATCTTGGTATCCGGGGCTCTCTGCTCTCTGGTTTGGCCCTGCTTCTTTGATGTGTTCTGCCAGTTCTGTGCTGCTGTCACTGCCAGGTTCTGAGGTCTTGCTGCAGCTGGAGATTTCAGGGTGGTCACTTCAGCAGGGATGGGGTAACCAGGCTCTCTGTTCTCTGGTTTGGCCCTGGTTAGTCTTAAACTGGAGGGCTGTGGTGCCCCGCCAGTTCAGTGCTGCTCCGCTGCCATGTCCCGCTGTAACTGGAGACTGGGTTGCTAGTCCCAATGCTTTCTGGGAAGTCCTGAGATCTCTTCACTGTGCTCTCCAAGCTTGGGAGGCCCAGCGCCTGGTGTGTCCAGGTTGTATGACGTTTCTGCCTGGTTTTGGTGAGTATATAGCGTATTCTCTATCACTGTGGGATTGGGCAGGCCTTACCTTCAGTGATGGCGATCCTGCAGAGCTAGTATGGTGTCTAGCAGATTCGCGCCCTGGGAGGATGGTGCAGCCGCTGTGCGAATCTGGGCAAAATTAATCATTCTTAACAGTGAGTGTTTTCAAGAATTGACTTTTAATGGACCATTGATCTATGGACTGCAACCTAAGCAAGGTTGTGAGAAATACTAATGGTGAACACCAAGTAGAACTTCAGAAGTTAAGATATCTGTTGGCATGGGTTATGTACTCTCTCTATATAAAGTCCTGCCAGGACATGATAGAGCATAAAAATGTTTTCATTCAAAATGGGACTATAAGGTCATATTCATGTTACAGTTGTTCCAGAGAAAATAATCCTAAAAAAAAAAAAACAAAAAAAAAAACAAAAAAAAAAAACAGTAGGTCTAGAGACACTACACTCCATGGAGATGTGCTGAATACTGAGGTGAACAAGACATATAGAACCAAACCATTGAGAAAGCAAACTCTGTATTGAAGCTCAGTTTAATAAGATCCGTAGCACAGGAAGAGGATCACAGTGTGGCTTCATGGAATTCAGCATAAAAAAGCACAGTACTGAGTTTTGGTCAGAATAAATAAAAAGCCTGACATTTACTGATCCTTTAAGAAAACACACAGGAACTTATGTTGGATAGTGACACAATAGAAAAGAGGTGATGCGATATGATTGGAGTCATTAGAACTAGCTAAAGAAGCATAGGGTCCTTGAAAGACTTCCCCTTCAGTCATTTTGACTATCAGTGTATTGACAAGGTTCTTAAATTAGACAAAGCCTCCAAGTCCCCTGGCTAAAAACTACAATCGAAGAGACAAATGCTTTGTAAGCCATCCTGCAGACAATAATGAAAGCTAATGAGACTCTTTGTTCCAGTTTCCACAGGTCTAGCCATCATTGTGTTACCAAATGGTTAGACTGCTACCAACGCTTCTCAAAAAGGACTTTAAAAGGGCCTTTGCAGACATCTTGCAGACCCTAAGAGACCACATATGCCAGCCCACACTTCTATATCCAACAAAATATTCTTTCACAATACATGGAGAAAGTAAGATATTCCATGATCAATGCAAATTTAAACAATATCTTTCCACTAACCTACCCCACAGAGGATACATTAAGGAAATCTCCAATACAAGAAGGGTAACTATACCAAAAAAACATGGACATACATAATTTTGAACAAGCAAAACCAAAATAAGAGAATCATATACATGCACCTTACCACCATCAACATCAAGATTACAGAAAATTTGAACACAGGGGTCTTCCCAGAGACTCATACTCCAACCAAGTACCAGGCATGGAGATAACCTAGAACTCCTGCACAGATGTAGCCCATTGCAGTTTAATTTCCCAGTGGGTTACTTAGTAATGGAAAGAGGAACTGCCTCTGACATAATCTGATTGGCCTCCTCTTTGACCACCTCCCCCTGAAGGGGGAGCAGCCTTACCAGGCCAAAGAAGATGACAATGCAGCCACTCCTGATGTGATCTGATAGACTAAGATCAGAAGGAAGGAGAGGAGGGTCTCCCCTATCAGTGGATTGGGGAGGGGCATGCGTGAAGAAGGGAGAGAGGGTGGGACCGAGAGGGGAGGAAGAAGGGGCTTATGGGGGGATACAAAGTGAATAAAGTGTAATTAATAAAAACAAAAAAGAAAAAAGATTACAGGAATCAATAATTGTTGTTCAGTAATATTTCTCAATATAAATGGACTCAATTCCCCAGTTAAAAGTCACAAGCTAACAGAGTGGATGCAAGAACAGAATCTATAATTATGCTGCATACAAGAAACACTTCAGCAACAAAGATACACATTACCTCATAGTAAAGAGCTGGAAAAAGGTTTTCCAAGCAAACAGAAACAAGAAACAAGCAGGAGTAGCTATTGGAATATTTAATAAAATAGACTTTCAAGCAAAAGTAATTAAAAGAGATGGGAAAGGACACTTCATAATCATCAAAGAAAAAAGTTCCACCAACATGATGTCTCAATGCCAAACATATATGCCACAAATGCAAGGGAACCACATTTGTAAAAGAAACATTACTAAAGCTTAAATTACACAGTGAAGCCCACACATTAATAGTGGGAAACTTGAACACTTCACTCTCACCAATGGATAGTTCAATGGGACAGAAACTAGACAGAGAAATATTAAACTAACCAAAGTTATGAATTTAATGATCCTAAAAGATATCTACAGAACATTTCACCCAAACATAAAAGTATATGATTTCTCCTCAGCATCAGTTTCTTCAAATTGACCATATAATCAGTCACAAAGCAAACCTCAACAGATACAAGAATTTTGAAATAATCCTATCGTCTCTTATTATACCACCATGGACTACACTTGAACGTAAGCAAAAACAGAAACAAAAGAAAGCCTATAAACTCATGTAAAATGATCAACTCTCTACTCAATAATCACAGGGTTGTGGGAAAAATAAATTAAAAAAAATATGATGCTCTCTAGAAGTGAACAAAAATGAATGCACAACGTACCCAAACTTATGGGACAAAATGAAAGTAATGCTAAGAGGAAAGTTCATAGCACTAAGCACCTTCATAAAGAAAATAGTGAGATTTTATACTAGCAACCTAACAGCATGGCTGAAAGTTCTAGAATGAAAACAATCAAACACAACCAAGAGGAGTATATGACAGGAAAATAAATGAGGACTGAAATCAATAACTTATAAACAAAGCAAACAATCCAAAGAATCAATGAAACTAAAAACCATTTCTTTAAGAAAGTCAACAAAATAGACTAATTCTTAGCCAAATTAAAAGGCAGAGAGACATAACAACAGACACTGAGGAAATCCAAAGAATCATTAGGTCTTACTTCAAAACCCTGCACTCCACAAAACTGGAAAATCTAAATGAAATGAATGATTGTCTTGATAGATTTCACTTACCAATCAAGATCAGATTAACAATCTGAATAGTTTTATAACCCATAAGGAAATAGAAGGAGTTATTAAAATTCTCAAAATGAAACAAAAAAGCCCAGGGCCAGATGTTTTTAAAGAAAAATTCTAGAAACTGAAGGAACATTGCCAAACTCATTCTGAGTTTGCTCCAGTCACCCTGATACTTAAACCACATAAAGATTCAACTAAGGAAGAGAATTGCAGGTCAATATCCCTAATAAACATTGATGCAAAAATATTCAATAAAACTCTCTTTTTTTCACAGTGGAATATTACTCAGCAATAAAAAACAAGGAAATTGTGAAATTTGCAGGTAAATGGTGGGATCTGGAAAAGTTCATCCTGAGTGAGCTATCCCAGAAGCAGAAAGATGCACACGGTTTATACTCTTTCATATAGATATATAATATAGGATAAACCTACTAAAATCTGTACACCTAAAGAAACTATCAAGAGGAAGGACTCTTGCTAAAATGCTCAATGCCTATCCAGAAAGGCAAAGAGGCTGGACATCAGAAGAAGGAGAAAAGAGGGAACAAGTCAGGAGCCTGACACAGAGGACCTCTGAAAGGCTCTGCCCTGCAGACTATCAATGCAGACGCTGAGAATTACAGGCAAACTTTGGGCAGAGTGCAGGGAATCTTAGGAAAGAATTGGGAAACAGTAAGATCTGGAGAGGACACAAGCTCTACAAGGAGAGCAACAGAACCAAAAAATCTGAGCACAGGGATCTTTTCTGAGACTGATATTCCAACCAAGGACTATGCATGGAGATAACCTAGAACCCCTGCACAGATGTAACCCATGGCAGTTTAGTTTCCAAGTGGGTTCCATTGTAATAGGAACAGGGACTGCCTCTGGCATGAACTGATTGGCCTGCTCTTTAATAACCTCCCCTTGAGGGGGAAGCAGCATTACCAGGCCACAGAAGAAGACACTGCAACCACTCCTGATGAGACCTAATTGACTAGGATCAGAAGGAAGAAAAAGAAACCCTCCCCTATCAATGGACTAGGGGAGGGGCATGCATGCTGAGGGTGGAGGAAGGGAGGGATTGGGATGTGAGGAGGGAGGGAACCACAGGGGGGATACAAAGTGAATAAAGTGTAATTAATAAAGAATTTAGAAAAAAATTAAAAAAATAAAAGACATTCAAGCATAATTCAAGGACACATCAAAAACATCATCCAGAATGATCAAGTAGGCTTCATCCCTTGAATTCAGGGATGGTTGAACATATGAAAATCCACCAATGTAATCCACCATATAAACAAACTAAAAGAAAAAAAAACATAAACATCTCATTAAATGCTAAAATATTTTGAAAAAATCCAATACCCCTTCATGATAAAAGTTTTGGAGAGTTCTAGAATACAAGGCCCAAATATAAACATAATAAAAGCAATGTACAGCAAACAAATAGTCAACATCAAATTAAATAGAAACTTAAAGAAATTCCACTAAAATCAGAGACAAGACAAGACTGTCCATTCTCTCTGTATCTATTTAACATAGTACTTTAAATTTTAGCTAGAGCAATAAAACAATTAAAGGAGATACAATTTGGGAAGGAAGAAATCAAAATATCACTATTCATAGATGATATGATAGTACACATGATTGACCCCAAAATTCTACCTATAAATGATAAACATCTCTTATAGATGATAAACATCTTCACTGAAGTTGCTATGTACAAAATTAACTTCAAAAGACAATAGTCCTTCTTAATACAAATGATAATCAGGGTGTGAAAGAAATGACAAAATATTCAAATCATTGAAGAAAGAAATTGAAGAAAACCCCGAAAGATGGAAATATCTTCCTTGTTCATGTATTGGTAGTATTATCATCTTAAAAATTGCAGTTTTCAACTTACTAAAAGCAATCTACAGGGTCAATACAATTCCCATTAGAATTCCAACCCAATTCTTTACAAACCCTGAAAGAGAACTTTCCAACTTTATTTGAACAATAAAAATAAAAAGAAAAGAAAACCAGAATAGCTAAAACAATCCTGTAGGTGCAGAGCCAAGATGTCGACTAGCACACACAGCTTCTGAGCTGTGGAAGAGCTGAACACCTGAGTGGGTGAGTGGAAGGACTTCTGAAGCCACGGAAATGAAGGAGAGGCTTCATAAATGACAGGAAACATCACATGAGGTGAGAACTTTGGTCTTGGGCCAACCGTGGACTTGTTTGGGGAAGGATCCCCCAACACTCCCCTTTCTTGGACCTCCCACCTCCTCAGCACAGCCAGCTCACTGAGATTCTCAGCTCAGTGCTCACGACCTGGGGTCTGCAGCGGCTAAGACAGAGACCCCTAGCCCCTTAGCGGCAGCTGTACTGGTCTTGGAGACCCAGACCCGCAAAAAACATCCTCCCAGGGTCCCAGGTCTGTTGGCTGCCATACTGGCTCAGCAGTGACTGAATGACCCGCCCAAACCCTCAGAGACAGATAATTTGCTATATACCCACCAAAGCCCAGCAAACCCACCATACAAGCTAGACTCACCAGGTGCTGGGCCTCTCAGGCCTAGAGAGCACAGTGGAGGGCACCCAGGACCTCCCAGAAGGCATCTGGACCGGCATCCCTGTCTCCAGCTGCAGCTGGACTTTCTAGCCTGGCTGCGGCAGTAGCACTGAGCTGGCAGAGCCTCTCAGTACTCCTGCGGCCCAAGCAGGGCCAAACCAGAGAGCAGAGAGCCCTGATCCCTGCTGATGCGACCTGCATAAGAGTGAGTACACCCTTGAGTGTCTGCAGAACCCCAGATCCAGTGTCCTTCTAAAATAGAAGCCAGGCATTTGACCCCTCTCACTCACATACCCCCTGTGGGAAACAGAGGGCCACTTGAGACATTGAAGCCCCTACCCTATTGGCCAAACTGAGAAGTTAAGGCAGTTAATGCCAGAAATTGCACAGCGACCATCACCTGCACATGCTAGTGCAAGCGAACCTTCATTTGCCCTTCTGCGCCCTGTACTTTCCTCCCACAGGTACACCTAGCACGCCAACCCACACGCTGAGGCTACAGGACCTCTCTCAGCTTCCTGAAGAACTCTCCAGACACCAGAAAGAGACAGTACCAGTCTGATCTTCAGAATCCAGAAACAAACAAGGAAGTTTTCAGATAAGCCAATGGCCAGGGGTAGGTGAAAGAACACATCCAACATAAATCAGGACATCATGACTTCACCAGCAACCCCCAAATTGATGGATACGCCAATTCATCAGAAGTACAGGAAAATGACTTTAAAGCTATGCTTACCCAACTATTTGAGGCTCATAAAGAGGAAACAAACAATTATTTCAGAGCAATAGCCATGCAAATTCAGACAGTTAAAAATGAAATAAATCTATCAAAGATTTGGCCAGTCATTTGGAGGCAAAGAAAGAGGAAGTGGACAAAATTTTTAAAGAAACACAGGCAAATATAGCCAAACAAATAGAAGCACAAATAGAGAGACAATTAGTGGCATATAGAAAGGAAATGAACAAAAAAAAATAGAGATCATCATAGAGAGACAGGAATCCACATTCAAACAGATGAAGGAAATAGTGCATGGCATGAAAACAGAATTAGAATCAATAAAGAAAGCACAAACTGAGAAAACCCTGGAGCTGGAGAACTTAGAGAAAAGATCAGGAACCACATAGGTAAGCATCACCAACAGAATTCAAGAGATGGAAGAGAGAATCTCTGGACTGAAGATACACTTGCAGATATTGATACTTCTCTAAAAGAGAAAGTAAAATCAGAAAAATTCCAAACACAAAATATCCAAGAAATCAAGGACGACATAAAAAGACGAAATCTGAGAATAATAGGAGTTGATGAAAAAGAAGACTCCAGGCTCCAAGGTCCAGAAAATATTTTCAAGAAAATTATAGAAGAAAATTTTCCCAACTTAAAGAAAGAGATTTCCATAAATATACAAGAGGCCCACAGAACACCAAATAGGCTAGACCAGAAAAGAAATACATCACGTCACATCATAGTCAAAACACTAAATCTACAGAACAAAGAAAAGATATTAAAAGCAGCAAGGGAAAAAGGTCAAGTAATATATGAAGGTAGACCTATCAGAATCACACTGGACTTCTCATCAGAAACTGTGAAAGCCAGAAGGGCCTGGGCAGGTGTCATGCAGACTCTAAAAGACAACAGATGCCAACCCAGACTACTATACCCTGCAAAGCTTTCTATCAACATAGATGGAGAAAACAAGACATTACATGACAAAATTAATTTATGCAATATCTACACAGAAAACCAGCCCTACAGAACATACTAGAAGAAAAACTCCAATCCAATGAAAACAACTTCACCCAAGAAAAAATAGCACACAGATAATATCCCAAAAAAATAAATAAATAAAAAGAAAAGAAGCAATGAAACACAATAAGAAACAAATAAACTATTCAAAGAATCAATGACATCAAGAGCTGGTTCTTTGAGAAAATCGACAAGATAGACAAACCTTTAGCCAAACTAACTAAAAGGCAGAGAGAAACTATCCAAATCAGTAAAATCAGAAATGAAAAGGGGGACACAATTACAGAAAGTGAGGAAATCCAAACAATCATTAGATCTTACTACAAAAGCCTATATGCCACAAAATTTAAAAATCTAAAAGAAATGTACAATTTTCTAGATAGAGTCCATCTACCAAAATTAAGTCAAGATCAGGTAGAAAAATTGAATAGTCCTGTAACCCCCAAGGAAATAGAAGCAGTCATCAACAGTCTCCCTTCCAAAAAAAGTCCCAGGCCAGATGGATTCAGTGCAGAATTCTACCAGATCTTCAAAGAAGTGCTAACTCCAATTCTCTCCAAACTATTCCACAAAATAGAAACAGCAGGAGCATTACCAAACTCATTCTATGAAGCCACAGTCACCTTGACACCTAAACCACACAAAGACCCAACAAAAAAAGGTGACTTCAGACCTATCTCTCTAATGAACATTGATGCAAAAATACTCAATAAAATCCTTGCAAACAGAATCCAAGAACACATCAAAGATATCATCCACCCTGACCAAATAGGCTTCATCCCAGGCATGCAAGGGTGGTTCAACATACTGAAATCCATCAATGTAATCCACCACATAAACAAACTGAAGGAGAAAAACAACATGATCATCTCCTTAGATGCCGAAAAAGCATTTGACAAAGTCCAACGCCCATTCATGTTTAAAGTCTTGGAAAGATCAGGGATACAAGGCACATACCTAAACATAGTAAAGCAATATACAGCAAGCCTATAGCCAACATCAAACTCAATAGATTGAAACTTAAATCAATCCCACTGAAATCAGGGACAAAGCAAGGCTGCCCACTCTCTCCATATGCCATCAACATAGTACATGAAATCCTAGCCAAAGCAATAAGGAGATCAAGGGGATACAAATTGGAAAGGAACAAGTCAAAGTGTCACTATTTGCAGATGATATGATAGTATACATGAGCGACCCCAAAAATTCAACCAGAGAACTCCTTCAGCTGATAAACACTTTCAGCAAAGTGGCTTGATACAAAATCAACTCAAAAAAAATCATAAGCCCTTCTGTATACCAAAGACAAAAGAGCCAAGAAAGAAATCAGGGAAACAACAACCTTCACAATAGCCAATAATAACACAAAATACCTTGGGGTGAGTTTAACCAAGCAAGTGAAAGACCTGTTTGAAAAAAAATTAAGTCTCTGAAGAACGAAATTGAAGAAGATATCAGAAGATGGAAAGATCACCTGTGTTCATAGATTCGTAGGATTAACATTGTGAAAATGGCCATCCTGCCAAAAGCAATCTACAGATTCAATGCAATTCCCATCAAAATACCAACTCAGTTCTTTACAGACCTTGAAAGAAAGATTCTCAGCTTCATACGGAGGAACAAAAAAAAAAAACCAGAATCTCCAAAATGATCCTGTACAACAACAGGTCAGCTGGAGGTATCTCCATCCCTGAACTCAAGCTGTACTACAGAGCAATAGTAATAAAAACTGCATGATACTGGCATAGAAACAGAAAAGAGGATCAATGGAACCTAATAGGAGTCCCAGAAATAAATCCACACACCTATGAATACTTGATTTTTGTCAAAGAAGCCAAAACCATTCAATGGAAAAAAGACAGCATCTTCAACAAATGGTGCTGGTCCTACTGGATGTCTACATGCAGAAAAATAAAAATAGATCCATATCTATCACCCTGCACAAAACTAAAGTCCAAGTGGATCAAAGACCTCAACATAAAACCAGGTACTCTAAATCGGTTAGAAAAAAAAAAAAGTGGGGAACATCCTAGAACTCATTGGCACAGGAGACAACTTCCTGAACAGAACACCAACAACACAGACTATAAGAACAACAATCAATAAATGGGACCTCATGAAACTGAAAAGCTTCTCTAAAGCAAAAGACACTGTTGTCATAACAAAACAACAGCCTACAGACTGGGAAAGGATATTCACCAGCCCTATATCTGACAGAGGGCTGATATTCAGCATATACAAAGAACTACAGAAGTTGAAAAGCAATAAATCAAGTAATCCAATTAAAAAAATGGGGTATGGAGCTAAACAGAGTATTTTCTATAGAGGAATATCGAATGGCAAAGAAACATTTAAAGAAGTGCTCAACATCCTTAGCCATCAGGGAGATGCAAATCAAAATGACCCTGAGATTTCACCTTACACCCATCAGAGTGGCTAAGATGAATAACTCTATTGACAACACATGCTGGAGAGGTTGTGAAGAAAGGGGAACCCTCCTACATTTTTGGTGGGAATGTAAACTCATACAACCACTTTGGAAGTCAATCTGGTGCTTTCTCAGACAATTAGGAATAGTGCTTCCTCAAGACCCAGATGTCCCTCAGCTGAGGAATAGAAAAAAAGAAATTGTGGTACATTTACACAATGGAATACTACTCAGCAATTAAAAACAAAGAAATCATGAAATTTGCAAGCAAAGGATGAGAACTAGAAAAGATCATCCTGAGTGAGGTATCCTATAAATAAAAAGACATACATGGTATATACTCACTTAGAAGTGGATATTAGACATGCAATATAGGAATTATCCTATATAGTAAAATCTGTACACCTAAAGATGTTGAGCAAGAACAGAGACCCTAGATAAGATAACCAATCCTCATTCAGAAAGACAAATGGGAAGGACATCTAAAAAAGAAGATAACAAGGAACAGGACTGGAGCCTGTTTCCTCTTAAAGATTCTACCTAGTAGAGTGTCAAAACATGCTGAGACTCATGGCCAAACATTGGGCAGAGTGCAGGTAATCTTATGAAATAAGGAGGAAATAGAAAGACGTGGAGGAGACAGGAGCTCCACAAGGAGAGATAGAAAAGCAAATCATCTGGGCAGAGGGGTATTTTTTGAGACAGATACTCCAAACAAGGACCATGCATGGAATTAACCTAGAACCCCTGCACAGATGTAGCCCATGGTAACTCAATGTCCAAGTGGGTTCCTCAGTAATAGGAGCAGAGACTAGCTCAGGGGCTGGCTCTTTGATCACCTCCTTCTGAGTGGGGAGCAGCCTTACCTGTCCACATGAAGACAATGAGGCCAGATCCAATGAGACCTGATAGAGTAGAGTTAGATGGAAGTGGAGAAGGACCTCCACTATCATTGTACTGGGGGAGGGGCATAGAAGAATAAAAGGAAGAGAAGGTAGGATTGGAAGGGGATGGGAAAATGGGCTCCAGCTGGGATACGAATGGAATAAAGTGTAATTAATAAAAATAAAATTAAAATTAAAAAAGAAAAATGCATGCTTTGAATCTTAAAAAAACACATTTATCATACAGAAAAATGTATTTTTAGTTCCAGTCTTAGAGTACGAACAAGTTTTAAATACAGAAGTCGGAGGAGACATTAGGACCTCTGTATCTGTCCCTGTTGGTTCATCCCATAATTAACTTAGTTATCTGCTGTAGAGTAATTGGATGGAAAAGGAAAGAAATCTCATGACATCACTGATGACAAAGATGGGTGATAAAAATGAAGAATCTTCTGCTTTACTATCTTTAGTGAAGACTAGCCAAAAACGCTCATCTCCTAAGCCAGAGACACAAACTTAAAAACAAACTAAGATAGAAATAAGAAAATATTTTTTGGCAAACTGGGCTCTCTATGCATAATTATTACCTTCTTAAAATAGTTTGTCAAATATAAATGCAACCCCTACCACAGAGTCACCCACCGTCATGATTTAATCTATGGCTTTTATGACTATTATCTAGTGGTCAATTGGCCTTCTGTCCACAAAGCTATTATGATAATTGGAAAATGGTTTGAATCAAACTGGCATCCAGTGGAAAATATTTTTATAAGCTCACATTGCCAAATAAATAAGAGTTTCAAATGAGTTATTCAGGCTTACCATACCCTACTTTTATATAAGAACAACTGTAGTAAGGAATAGAAAACTCACTGAGCTCAACTTAACATTCCTTAAACACAAATATTTCCCACAATCTCAGTTCTCAATATCCCAAAGAGAAAGAATTATACTTTGTGCTTCTCTGTGGCCTAGTCCTTAGTCACGAACATAAACTAGAGTTTTGGTATTTTTTGTTCGTCTTAGGATAATTTTTTCACATTATTTTATTTATTTATTAACTTTACATTCCAAACATAGAACCCTTCTGCCTCTTCTCCTGGTCCCATTTTCCTACCCTCTTGTCCCTTCCTCTCTCCCCTTCTCCTCAGAAAAGGGGAGTCATCCCTCCTAGCCCAACCTCACACATCAAATCACATCAGACCTAAGTGCATCCTTTTCCACTGAGGCCAAACAAGGCCACCCAGATAGGGGGAAATAATCCAGAAACAGGCAACAGAGACCATGTCAGAGAGAGCCCCTGTTCTAATAATTAGGAGAGCCTCATGAAGACCCATCAGCTACATATGTGTAGGTGGTTGAGGCCAGGTCCATACATGCTCTTTGGTGGGTGGTTCAGTCTCTGTGAACCATGGGCCTAGGTTAATTACCTCAGTTGGTTGTCTTGTGAAGTTCTTATCCCCTCCAAGTCTTTCTATCCTTCCCCCAACAACTTCCACTGGACTCCACAAGCTCTGCCTGATGTTTCTCTGTGAGTTTTTGATCCACTGCTGCGCTGAGCCTCTCAGAAGATAGTTATGCTAGGCTCCTGTCTACAAATATAGCAGAGTAACATTAACAGTGTCATAGTTTTGGTGTTCTCCCCTGAGTGGGTCACAAGTTGGGCCAGTTTTCTTTTGACCATTCCCTCAATTTCTGCTCCATTGTATCCATAAACATCTTGTAGGCAAGGTAAATATTGAATCAAAAATTTTGTGGGTAAGTTGGTATCTCCTCTGTCAACTGTAAGTCATGCATGACTATAGGAGGTACCAGCTTCAGTCTCCATATCCCATGATGCTAGGAGTCTAACTCAATGGCACAGATAAGAAAACTATCTGAACAAAGCACTAACAGCTCAGTTTCTAAGATCAACAATTAATGCCCCTCAGCTGAGGAATGGATACAGACATTGTGGTACATCTACACAATGGAATATTACTCAGCGATAAAAAACAAGGAAATCATGAAATTCACAGGTAAATGGTGGGAACTGGAAAAGATCATCTTGAGTGAGGTATCCCAGAAGCAGAAAGACACAGGGTATATGGTCACTCATAAGTGGATATTAGACATATAATATGGGATAAACATACTAAAATCTGTATACCTAAGGAAGCTAATCAAGGATGACTCTGGCTAAGAAGCTCAATCCCCATTCAGAAAGGCAAAGAGGATGGACATAGGAGGAGGGAGAAAACAAGGAACAGGACAGGAGCCTACAACAAAGAGTCTCTGAAAGGCTCTACCCTGCAGAGTATTGAGGCAGATGCTGAGACTCATATCCAAACTTTGGGCAGAGTGTAGGGAATCTTATGAAAGAAGTGGGAGATAGCAAAACCGGGAGAAGACAGGAGCTCCACAAGGACAGCAACAGATCCAAAAAGTCTGGGCACAGGGATCTTTTCTAAGACTGATACTTCAGCCAAGGACCACTCATGGAGATAGCCTGGAACCCCTGCAGAGAGGTAGCCTATGGTAGTTCAGTATCCAAGTGGGCTCCATAGTAATGGGGACAGAGACTGGCTGTCTCTGACAGGAACTGATTGGTCTGCCCTTTGACCACCTCCTCCTGAGGGGGGAGCAGCCTTACCAGGCCACAGAGGAAGAAAATGCAACCAGGACTGATGGGACCTGACAGACTTGGATCAGAGGGAAGAGGAGGAAGACCTCCCTTATCAGCGGACTGGGGAAGGGATATGAGTGGGGAAGAGTGAGGGAAGGTGGGATTGGGAGGGGAGATGGGAGGGAGCTATGGGGGGTGGGATACAAAGTGAATAAAATGTAATTAATAAAGAAATTAAAAAAGATCTACAATTAATAATTGGAACCCTGTGAAAGTGGATGTTGAGAATTTTTAAAATGCTTCTTGACCATTAGAGATTCATCTATAGAGAATTATCAGTTTAGCTTTGCACCCTATTTTTTACTTGCATTATTTGGTTTGTTGGTATTTGATTTTTTGAGTTCTTTATATATTTTATATAATTTTTAATTTATTTATTGCTTTATTAATTAATTTATTCATTTTATATCAGAGATGTGGCTCTCTGATTGGCCCCTCCCCAACCTAACCCCCCCTCCCTCATCTCCTCCCATGTTCTGCCCCAAGTCCACTGATAGGGGGAGTCCTCCTCTCCTTCCCTCTGATCTTAGTCTATCAGTTCTCATCAGGACTGGCTGCATTGTCTTCTTCTGTGGCCTGGTAAGGCTGCACCTCCCTCAGGGGAAAGTGATCAAAGAACAGGCCACTGAGTTCATGTCAGAGGTAGTCCCTTTTCCCATTACTAGGAAACCTACTTGGTTACTGAGCTGCCAGCAGTTACATCTCAGCAGAGGTTCTAGGTTATCTCCCTGAATTGTCCTTGCTTGGAGTATCAGTCTCAGAAAAGACCCTCATGCCCAGAATTTTTTTTTTTTTTTTGCTATCCTTGTGGAGCTCCTGTCCTCTCCAGGTCTTACTGTCTCCCCCTTCTTTCATAAGACTACCTGTACTCTGCCCAAAATTTGGCTCTGAGTCTCAGACTCTGCTTTCATACCCTGCAGGGTCTTCAGAGGCCCTCTGGGGTAGGCTTCTGTCCTATTCCCTGTTTTCTTCCCATTTGCCTTTCTGAATGAAGATTGATCATCTTACCCAGGATCTCTCTTCTTGCTCAGCTTCATTAGGTGTACAGATTTTAGTATGATTATCCTATATTATATGCCTAATATCCACTTATAAGTGAGTATATACCATGTGTGTCTTTCTACTTAGGGAATACCTCACTCAGGATGATCTTTTCTAGTTTTCATCCTTTGCTTGCAAATTTCATGATTTCCTTGTTTTTAATTGCTGAGTAGTATTCCATTGTGTAAATGTACCACAATTTCTTTTTCTATTCCTCAACTGAGGGACATCTGGGTTCTTTCCAGCTTCTGGCTGTTACAAATAAAGCTGCTACTAAAAAGGTTGAGCAAATGTTCTTGTTGTATACTTGAGCATCTTTTGGATATATGCCTATTAGTGGTATAGCTGGATCTAGAGTTGGCACTATTCCTAAGTTTCTGAGAAAGGGTCAAACTGATTTCCAAAGTGGTTGTATAAGTTTACAATCCCACCAGCAATGGAGGAGGGTTCCCCTATCTCCACATCCCCTCCAGCATGTGTTGTCACTTGAGTTTTTGATCTTGGCCATTCTGATGGGTGTAAGGTGAAATCTCAGGGTCGTTTTGATTTGCATTTTTCTTTTGACTAAGGATGTTGAGTATTTCTTAAATTGTTTCTCTGCCATTCAATGTTTCTCTATTGAAAAATTTCTGGATAATATTATTAGAGGATCTTCTACTTTCTAAGACCTGAGTGAAACTGTTAAGAAGTGAGCTATTAACCATATGCATGCTTATTTCTGCCAAAAAATTTTAAGACCTAGAATTTTCTGGAAGCCTTGTTGATGTGAAGATACTGATGATCTTGGCTTCATATATTTATCAGCATGATCATGGGGCCACAATATTTTAGTTCTACATTAAGCTTTACCTTTTACCAACAGGATTCTTTTGGCTAAACTTTCTAAACATTTCTGCTGAGAAAAGAGTATGGTTTCTCTTTAGGAAGCACCTTCTGGCTAAGAGAACAATTTCTCACACTGTCATAAGCACTCAGGCAATTTATTATCTGCTTTTGAAACACATGACTCCAAACTCTGAATGGTTTGGAGTTTGTGAATCTGCACAATGGATTTAGCAACCCACCTTCAGAAACCTGAACCCTGAGCTGCTGACTACAACATTCTTTCTCCCACATTGAGACACTTCTCACAGCCTTACTCTCCATCAAGTTTTGTTTTAAGCACTTGGGTACAGTGAAATATCATTCTTTTGCATGCACAAGTGGACTCTCTCTCTGGAAAGGCTTGAAGTAGCCATTTGCATCCTATTTGAACTTCAAATGTGTCACAGGCTAAGAGGACAATAGCTATGAATATAAATGTCTCTATAAATCAATACTGACAACAAGTCTCTCCACCTTCAAGCTTCTCACCTGTGCTGCTCTTCTGTATCTTTGCATTTTCTGGAGTACCACACAGGCTTAGTGCACATGCCCAAGCTAATTCATACTTGAAGCCCATCTCATTGCTGGACCTTGCCTGTTTTGAATTATATTATGTTTTGTACTTGGGTGTTTTGTAGAGAGAGCCTTACTTTTTAGTTCTAGTTGGCTTCAAACTTTCTGCATAGATGGTAATTCTTTTGCTTCTGCCTCCTAAGTACTGTGATGACAAGCAACATGAACAAAACTTTTTTCATTATTTGCTGCAACTTAAAGATATCTACCTGCATTAAGGTAATGTAAGTAGTTAAGTCATAAATATCCATTTGCTTATATAAACCCATTGAGTTTCACTGAGTGGGTCATTAACTGAATGTTTACCAGTGTGTGAAGATTCAGATATTAAACCATGAACTCCACAATCTTATATTAAACTCAAAGCTTGTAAAGTCCCCGTGTTGAATCTTGCTCTCTTAAAAGACTCAGTCTGACCCAGCAATAAAATCATCCTTGATCGAGTATAGGAAAAGTTTTAACCAAGACATGTACAAATTTTCTTGCAGAAACAAGCAAGTTGGCATGCAGTCTTAGTACAATCAAGAAGTGGTGAATGGTAAAAACTGGTTTTCCTTTCTATTTCACCTCTTTTCTTAGGTGTATTATGAAAAATAACTTAATAGTAAGGAAACCAAGGACAGAAACTTAATGTTTATTTTCAAAGTAGTAAGAATACTCTTCCTTCCTCTGTCAACCCTCTTTTGTTCCAAACAACACAGTCAAATTCTCTTTAAGTATAAATACTACCATTTACAAGAAAGAGAAGAGCCACAGAAAGACAGCAGAGGGGCAGCGTCTGAGAAAGGCAGAGGTACTATGGGGATAATTTCTATCTCAGGAGAACTGACCTTTCAGAGAAGGAAAATTAAATTATTTTTCTCATCCTTTACTTTTGCTGTGACATCATTAAAATGCACATTTCACATAAATAGTCCGTGTTTTGTATTCATAACCTTCAAGCAAAATTAATCAGTTGCCACAAGGACATAACACATTTGTAAATGGTGCCTTGCAAAAAGAAAAAAAAAAATCTATATTGTTGTGAGGATAGCAGCTCCATGGGCACACCCTTTGGAAAAAAAAATGACATAGTAGAATTAACCAGTACACATGGAGCATCCCTTACCCTTGTGAAAAGAATAGCTGTCTCCATTCTTTCTGCTGGCTATTAGGTCAGTGCTCCTGATTTGAGGTTTATTGTTTAGTTTCATGCCTGGAATGGAGGAAAACTCTGTTATTTCTAAGCCAGATTAGCTTAAAGTCTATCTTTAAAAACCTAAGAGGTAATGGGATTTAGCTTATATGTATTTATTGAGCTCCAATATGAAGAACAGAGTTTTATCTTACATTAAAGACTCAGAAAAGTAATACAGGTCAGATGCTGTACCCATGAAGTCTTATGGACAAGGCTGCCTAAAAATGACCTGAGCAGAAATGAAACCAGTAGACATGCTAGCACAAACAGAGGAAAGCTCACCAGTACTAAATCTTAGACAAAGAACTACATGCAACCAAGAAACTTTCAGAGCAGGAAAAATAGTTTCTTCATGGCAAAACACAAATTGGTTATCTAATACTAAATTGTCAGTTCTGAAAACATATCCAAGTAACATTATGTAGATTGGGCAGGTAGTATTTAGACATTTAACAATATATACATCTTTCTCATTCTTTACTTTTGGTGTGACATAATTAAACACACAATTCACAGCACTGGTTCTTGTTTGGTATTCATAACAGTAGAGTAAACCATACATTAAAAAAAAAACATAGGGAAGAGAACAGGAACTAAGGACACAAGCATTACCAACAGAATACAAGAAACAGAAGAAAGAATCTCAGGTATAGAAGATACAATTGAAATAATTGATACATTTGTCAAAGAAAATGTTAAATCTAAAAATGTTGGTGACACAAAACATCCTAGATATCAGAGACACTATGAAAAGACAAAACCTAAGAATAAGAGGAATAAAAGAAGGAGAAGATTCCCTTATCCAAGGACAGAAAACCTTTTCATCAATATTTTGGGAAAAAAAAAACCTTTCCCAATCTAAATAAAGAGATATCCATAAACATGCAAGAAACTTATAGACCACCAAATAGACTGGACCAAAAAAAATCTTCCTGCCACACAATAATCAAACACTAAATGAACAGAATAAAAAAGAACATTAAAATCTGCAAGAGAAAAGGGATAATAAACATGTAAAGGCAGATCAGAATTACACCTGGCTTCTCAAAAGGGACTCTAAAAGTCAGAAGAGCCTGCACAGATGACTTGCAGAACCTAAGAGACGGTAGATGCCAATTCAGACTACTAAGCAAAACTTTCATTCCACATAGATGGAGAAAACAAGATATTACATGACAAAATTTAAGCAATAGGGCACAAATACCATTCTCCAGAATATGTGAGAAGGAAAACTTCAATCCAAAGAGGTTCGTTATACACAGGAAAACACAGGAAATAAATAACTCCACTGCAGCAAACCAAAATAAGAAAAACAAACACAAACACACACACAACCACAAATACACACACGCACACACACACAAAAAAAAAAAACACACTAACACCACCATATCAAAATAAGAGAAACAAACAATAATTGGTAGTTAATATCTCTCTCAACAACAATGAACTCAATTCCTCAATCTAAACAAAGAGGCTAACAGAATGGATGTGTAAATGATGATCCATCATTTTGCTGCAAACAAGAAACATATCTCAGTAACAAAGATAGACATTACCACAGAGGAAAGGGCTGGAAGAAAGTTGTCCCAGCAAATAAACTGAAGAAGCAACCTGGAGTAACAATTTTAATATCTAATAAAATAGTAGATTGAAGTGGAAATTCCTGGTTTCTTTGAAGACTCAGCTGAGTCATATGATGTTTTGTTAGAAACTGTCCTGTGAGAGGGCATGTAATGTTTTGCTGGAGGCTGGCTTTGGAAAGGGAACATGATGTTTTGCTCTGAGCTCTCTCATGTGAGTGGTATAACTTTGACTAAAGGAGAGCATCCATAGGAGAACTCTGAGGAGAGAAGATAAATAGAAGCCTAGGGACAGTGAGACATTACTTTTTGGATAGACATCACTTCATTGATCTTCATGCTATAACACTAGACTTTGCAGAGAGAAAAATTCCTAAAAATTTCTTGAAGGCTGTTGGAGCTACCACCAGGGCATTAGCCATGAGTCATACTGGGCAGACTGCTCAGACCCTGAATAATCATTTAGCCAATGTAGCTCATGCCTTAGTTGTACATAAAGGAATTAATGCTCAACTAAAAGGAAGCTTGATGGTGTTCAATCAGAGGATTGACCTCTTGCAGGAGCAAATTGATACCCTATGGCAAATCGCTCAACCTGGCTGTCAATGAAAGTATGCTGGACTTTGTGTCACTAGCATACAACATGAGAATTTTTCCTGTGCTGCAAATCTGTCTAAACAATTGTCGAGCTATATTTTAGGTAATTGGACTGGAGAATTCGATACTACGATGGAGCAGCTGAGAGTGGCCATTGTCACAGTAAATTCTACCGGAGTGGACGCAGGACTAGCCACAGGATTATCAACATGGATTGCTGCAGCCATGAATCATCTGAAGGAATGGGCGGGCATGGGAGTGTTAGCAGGCCTTCTGGTGTTGGTCTCCTTGGTTTGCCTGTGGTATATATGCAAGATTAGAGTCTCACAACAGTGTGATGCAGCCATGATCATTCAGGCCTTTACAGCCATTGAAGCAGGACATTCTCCCCAAGCATGGTTGGATACCATAAAAAGCTAAAATGATACGCTCAGGATGCGAGGCTAAGCACTGCACTCAGGGTCAGCCGCTTTGGACCCAGAGAAGAGCATGTCTGATTGCATGCGGGTTGATGCCCCAGGTCCCGCCTCTGAGAAAAAGGTATTGGACGGTCTGATGCTCTTTGGGTGGATGACACCTAAATGAACATCTGTACAAAGTCCCAATTTATTTCTAATATCAGAGATCAGACCTCTACTCTTGCCTGATGCGTCTAAAACAAAAAGGGGGAACTGTAGAGAGCTGCGGAATGCTATGCCTTAAAGATGGAGCTGGTTTCCGCCTTCCACCTTCCCGATGGTGAGTGCTCTCTGTCATGAACAATTCCACATTTGGCTAAGGCTGAGGATCTGGCTTGCTTCCATGTATGTGGACCTATCTGCATTGCCCCCGTGGCACGCCTGGGTTGGCTACCCAGAGGCTATTTAAGCTATGGGCTGGCTTTCCCCGGGGTCCGAGGATTGTTCAATGTTCCTGAATAAACTGCATTGAAAAAAAAAAAAAAAAAATTTCTTTGGGCAATTAACCTGTGTCTTGAGGCTTTTGCTGACTTGTCCTGATCTTCTGAATTGTGCTTATGTGTGTTGCTGTTTAGCATTGGCCTTTGGACTGGACTGTTGGTATCCAGACAACAAACAGTGGACTCATTCCAAAGAAGTACTTATTGAGTCTTGCAGCCTTCAATGACTTGTCCTGATCTTCTTAATCTTGTGGATTCATGTTGCTGTTTGGTGTTGGCCTTTGGACTGGACTGTAAGTATCCAGAGAATGACGAGTGGACTCATCCCATAGAACTACTTCAAAAATGTGTACAGCCCCCTTTACCTAATAACCTTCTTTCTCACCTACATCTGGTCAGTGGTTGGAAGGGAGGTGGAAGCATTTAGGAACCCTAAATAAAGTAGGTTTGGTGAAAAATATAACCCTACAATAGATTTTAAACAAAAGTAATCTTGTTTTATTCATTCTGTTCTCTAAACCACGAACAAGACATTCTTGCTTTAGTTCAGCAAGCTTCAACTTGTGGAGCTGTACTCTTCTCATTGCCATCTTGTTCTTTACTCCACTAGACTCATGGAAACACAATTCTTTAAAGGCCTACAAGGTGCAATTCTAAACCTCATGTGAAAGGATAGCTAAAACAATCTTGTATAATAATAATTAATAATAATAATAATAATAAATTCTAGAGTATCACCATCCCTGATTTCAAGCTGTAATATAGAGCAATACTAATAAAAATCTCAGGATACTGCCATAACAACAGCCAGGTAGATGAATAGAGTCAAGTGGATGACCCAGAAGTAAGTCCACATACCTCCTGACACTTCATTGTTGACTCTACAATGTAGAAAAGAAAGCATCTTCAAAACACTGGTGCTGATTTAATGGATGTTGGCTTAGAAGAATAGAAATATATCCATATTTATCATCCTGCACCAAACTCAAGTCCAAGTGAATCAAAGACCTCAACATAAAATTAGATTTACTAAATCTAATAGAAGAGAGTGGGAAATAGCCTTGTACTTGTTGGCACAGGAAATAACTTTCTGAAAATAACACCAACAGCCTAAGGACAAGATAAATAAATAATAAATGGGACCTCATGAAACTGAAAAGCTTCTGAAAGACAAAGGGTACTGTCAATAGGACAAAATTGCAGTCTAAGGAATAGGAAAAGATGTTTGTCAGCTCTACATCTGACAAAGGGCTAATATATATATATATATATATATATATATATATATATATCTTCAAGAAACTAAACACCAACAAAACAAATTACCCAATTAAAAATGGGGTACAGAGCTAATCAGAAAATTCTTAACAGAGGAATCTCTAATAGCTGAGGAGCACATAAAGAAGTACTCAACATCCTTAGTCATCAAGGAAATGCAAAGCATAACAACTTTGAGATTCCATCTTATACCCATCAGAATGGTTAAAATCAAAAACTCAAGTGACAGCACATGCTGGCAAGAATGTGGAAAAGGAGGAACATCCCTCTATTTCTGGTGAAAGTACAAACTTGTACAAGCCTTGTACAACCACTTTGGAAATCAATCTGGTGGTTTCTCAGAGAATTGGGAACAGTTCTACCTCAAGAGCCAAAAAAGGCTCCACAAGGACGCTTGCTCAACTATGTTCATAACAGTTTTATTCATAATAACCCAAAATACAAAACAATCCATATATCCTTTAACTGAAAAAATGATAAAGAAAATTAGGTACATTTTCAAAACAGAATACTACTCAGCAATTAAAAACAAAGGCATGATGCAATCTGCAGCAAATGGATAAAACTAGAAAAGATCATCCTGAGTGAGGTCACAATGGGAGGAGGGGCTGGCTTTGACTCTTTGCCTGCCTTTGGATCTCTTTATCCTAGCTGGGCTGCCTTATCAGGCCCCAGTGAAAGAGGATGTGCTTAGTCCATGCAGCAACTTGAGGTGCCAGGGTGGGTTGGTACCCTTTGGGGTCCTCCCCTTCTCTGAGAAGGAGAAGGAGGAGAGAGAAAAGAGGGCAGGAGGGTGGGGTTGAAAGAAGAACAGGGAGGGTGTATAGGATGAAGCAATACAGAAATTATTGATTAATTAATGAGAAATTTTAAAAAAATAAAATAAGAAAAGAGAAAATCAGAGTAATGTCAGGTAAAGATTGGTATACTATCTAAGAAACTAACGTTTATGTGCCTTAAAATGCAAAGTAACCTCCAATTGGAAGAAACTTCACAAACAGAAGTGATCTCCAGTAATCACGGAAGCTGAATCTTGCCAAGGCTTCTGTCTGCCAATACAGTGTAAGTGGACTGTGCTGTAGGAGCACTATGGTGAGAAGAGAAACAGTGATATGAATCAGAGAGGTGTATTGAAATGTTATTCTGGGGGGGGCGGGGAATTAAAACACCAACACAAACAAAAACAAAACATGGCAAGTTTTAGGGAAAAGCAGCCTGAGTAGGCTTGCATTTTAAAATGTCTTCTGACATCAAAGGAAAATTTGTTGTAGAAAAACAAAGTCACTCCCCTAGCTCCATCAGGAGCGCTGTCTCATTAGAGGGTAACCTCTTCAGTCTCCATGACCTCCTCTCCGAGGGGTCTCCCTAGAGTCACTCCCACATCCTCCCAGGATCCGGGGCTGTCACAGGTCTCCAGCTTTTCTCAGTGATGTTCCCACCCGCAAAATGGGTAATTATTTAAAGTTATTTTTTTTCTGAAATCACTAACAGAAATTAGAAAAAAATAAATAAACTTGTGTTTTAAAAATATCCAGGTGAAATATACTGTTTACCTTTCTAGGAAAATACTCTATCCTTATTAGTCACTATGTTTTCATAAAATGTCATATCAATAATATCCTGATTATAGTTCCCCCCCGAAGTCCTCCCAGTTACTCTCCCCCTCCTCACCCGTCTGAATTCAGACCCTTTATTTCACTCTTATTAAAAAACAAACAGGCATCTATTAATAAGAATTAACAATAACAGTAGTAAATAAGATAAGATGAAAACAGAACAGAACAACAATGAAAGCAAATGAGGCAAAGAAAAAAGACAAGAATCAAATATAAACCCAGAGACCAAACATCCTCTGTCACACAGACACCCCAGAAGAACGCAAAACCAGGAAGCATAATATATAAGCAAAAGAACCATAAGGTTAAAAACAAAAACAAACTTCTAAGATTACAATGGATTTATTTTTTGCTTTGAGGTTTGCCTTTATGTGTGGTCTGTATAATCAGTAAGACTCTACTGGGAAAAGAAAAACTATTTTTTTTTTCTTTCTGAGTAGTTCTTAATTAGAGGTAGCTTCTGGGTGAAGGATAGTGTCCCCTTCCCTTCTCAGTACATGGAGACCTGACTGACTGAGACCAACACAGGTCTTGTACCTGATGCCACAGTCTCTCCAGTTTCGTGTAACTGTATCTAGATGACTGTATCTTGATGACTTCCATCTGCACTGGCTCTTAAATTTTTTCTACCTCATATTCTGTAGAGTTCTCTGAGTCCTGAGAAGGATTTGATGGAGACAGTCCATTTCGTACTGCGTGTTCAAGGTCTCACTCTCAGCACATTGTCCAGCTGTTTTGGGTCTATGTATTTTTTCCCTTCCACTGTAGGAAGACGCTTAACTGATGATAGCTGAGCAGAACACTGACATGAGTATAGCAGGAAGTCATTAGGGGTGATTTTATTGCTAAATTCCTTAGATTTTTCACCTAGGAACCTGACCTATCTAGTCTCAGTTCTTTGATTATCTGGCAGTGATAGGTATTGGTTTAATCTCATAGAGTAGGCCTCAAATTCAATGAGAGAGTAATTGGTTATGCCCATAATTTTTGTGCCATTAATGCACTAATGCTGCAGGCAGGTTATTACTATAGATTGAAAGTATTGTAAGTAGGTTGCTGTTTACCTTTCTTCTCTGGTACCATAAAATTTTTAGTAGAGGTGAAAGCTCAGAGTAGGCACCAACTTGACCTCCCTGTGTTCAATGAAATAACAACAATCATTTTCATCAGTACAATAATCATCTCAATATCAGCATCAAGAGCTAAACCTTCCTAATTATATTGAGTTGATTCCTTTTCTCAGATTCTTTGTACTTCTTTGGGTCTTTTAATTTAAAAAAAAATGGGTGATAGAGAGATGGTTTAATGGTTGAGAGCACTTGTTGCTCTTGTGAAAGACCTGGGTTTGGTTCCAAGAACACACACGAAGCTTCACAGTCATTAATTTATAATTCTAGGGGATCTAATACCTTCTTCTGACCTCCGTGGGCACAAGGAATGTTGTGCACAGACTTCTACATAGGTAAAAACTCACATACATAAAGTAAAAAAAAATATTTTTAATGAAGAAAAAAATCATCTCAGTTCATGTGTATCTTCATAACACTAAAGAAGTCCTGAGAACACTGTCTTCGTAATTTCACTGATAAGATATATTAATAGTAACTCTAAGTTGGCATGTTTTAAGTTAGAGTCTCATAAGTATAACTAAGAGGTTTCACCATTCATTTTTGCCTCTGTGAAACTCTGATAACCCCCCTTCTCTACCATGCTGCCCTCACTTTGGCTGTTCCCAGACTCCATACATAACTGTATCCTAAAGTAGTTGTGATAGGTAATGTAGCATGCTTTCTTCCAGGTCCAGTCTGTCATTACACTAATCTTAGGCCTGCATAATTCCCACCATTGCATATCCACTCATTCATTACCAGTGGATGGACCTGCAAGTTATTTCTACACTTTTGCTATTGTAATTGATGATGTCATAGATGAGGATCTAGTTTTTGAGAGTCTGGGTTCATTGTGTTTGAACTTATAGGTAGAAAAATGATTGTTAGGCAAAATCATAGCTATTATTTAAAATAAGTTGAGGAAACCCTATATGATTTCCCACAATGACTTAAATATATACAATTTTTGTAAAAGTTTTTGAAGTAACACCTTTCTGCACAAATTTTTTTTCTCACAAGTTATCTTCTTTCTCCTAGCAGGTATGGGGCAATATTGCACTGAGGTCAGGGTTCTCTTTGATAAGTAGTGTTGAGGCTTTTTAACCCGTTATTTACTTCTGTACACATAGAAAATGTATTATCCTCTCAAAAAATAAAAATAAACCTATTCTGATCCTTTGCCCAGTTGTCAAATCAGTTGATAGATATTTCTTTTTGATGGCTTATATTTGTTTTTTTCCTTATTTGAAAGCTAACCATTTTGCTGGTTTTGGCTTTCAAATATTCTTTCCAGTTCCTCCTATGGTCGCATTAGTTCTTACTTTGTTGTTTGCCTTCCAGATTCACCAGACTCATTTCAGTTTTATGTCACCTGATTCTATTCATTCATTCATCCATTTGTTTATATATACTTTTCTTATAAAAATATTTTAATAGTATTATGTCTATCCTTCCATTAATTTGTGTCCTTTTTAATTTTCTTCCATCATATCATAACTTTCAGCATAAAGGTCATTTACCTTATTGATTTAATTTTTTTCTAAAGTATTATTTTATGTAATATTAATGGGATTTTCTGATTATGTTATTTCTTACAATAATTTATTTTTTCAATAATTTATTTTTAATGTAAAAGAGAAGTAGAAGAGTTGATAAAAAAGTTGTTGCTATGAGAACATGAGCAAGAAAATATGTGCACTTTTGTCCATTCAACTTAAACACAGCAATGGAAGTGCTGTCCTAAGCAAATAAATAAGAAAAAAAAAAAGAATGTCATCCATGTTGAAAATGAAATAGTAACTTGTTTTGCAGTTGATATCAGAATCCTCAAAAAATGTGTTCCTTTGGTATATAAACTGAGATCATAATATCTTTATGTTACAGCTAAAGGAAAGGGTTTGATTATCGATGTGAGAAAGATAGACAGCCAGAGGCATCTGGAAGAGTCCAGTACAGAGAGAAAGCAATACAGTAAACAGGACCTACAGACTCCACCTTGCCAGGAGAGAAGCAAGAGCAAAACAGAAAGATGGAGAGGAAAGGGGAAAAACAAAACGGGGGAGGGGAGAAGGAAAGAAGAGACTGAGCGAGGAGGACCAAGAGACTGAGCATAACAGAAATACCAGGGCCATAAGGAGAATGAGTATCTGCAAAGAGGGAAGCCAGAGAGCTGTGGAAGTTTAGGGTAGGGGAGGAGATGGGAAGAACTACCGTACACTTCAAAATGTCTAACAGATAATTGTGAAGGATCCTGCAGACCAGCACTTAGGTATTTACTAGTCAGCACAGAGAGCATTTGTCTCTTCTTTCAGTGATAAGGGAAATGGATCTTTTTGGTAAAAGGAGACTGGTTTACAGGTTTCTAAGAAATACTGGCTTTTTTCTAACCACCAGAATTTGGGGAAATGATGTTTTCTTTGGGCCTGATATTTGGGAACAAATGATTGAAATGAACAAGATATAGTATATATGTACTATAAAATATGTTGCAGTATATAGCATCGATATTATGAAAGCTAGTTGTATTTCTATGTATTTACAATATGCTTCATGTTATGTCTGACTATGGGTCCTAAAACTTGCATAATACCTTGTACTAGATGTCCTAAGACTTTTTCTGCCTCTACCAAATTATTCTCTTTGAATGATGTGGCTTATTTTTGCAGGATCACACCGCAATCCTAAATTCAGATTATAGTTACATCCTATTTATATAACTGTCTAAAGAGCATGCTAGTGTGTTTCTTAAAGTCTTGCGTATGTCTTTGGAGTACATCTGAGCTGTTCATTGCTCTATGTAGTGGTGAAGAAATCTTTACTAGATTTTTCAGTTTTTATTTCCCCTTCCAGAAAAACAGATACTGCTTTTTGGCTATATATTAAGTTAGTTAATTGCATGTAGAACCCCTAATAAAGTCGTTTCATATTCTTGACACATGGGAATGCTGTTCTCAATGTGGTATAGAAGCTGAGACAGAAGAAAGGACCAGACCTGTCTGTATTGCATGGTATGTAGGTATGCATACATACCCATATTAATGGTTCAAATGATCAGAACACACCCAGACTAGGCCAGTTATATCCATCTGTGCACATATTTGATCGTTTTATTTCAGGAAACTCCAGTGTTTTTCTTTTAGTGCTATCTTTTTCTACCCCATGTTTTACTAAGGTTTTCTATTCTCTGAGAAAACTTACTCAGTAAGCGAGCTTGTCTAATTTGGATATGTATTTCAGACTGTGTTGTAAACCCTGTGGAAGGTTTTATTTTAAGCCTTCCCCGTGTTCCTGAAATTGAAGGTGTTGCTCTCTATAAAGGAACTCAGGCGGTAGTAAGCAGGTGGCATACCTCACTGGTGGAGTAGTACAGGCTTTCCCCAGAGTCCTGTAAAGGCTCCTAGAGAGCCACAGTCTGCTCTGCCTAAGTATAAAGCAACTGTGCATCTGAATATGACTCAGTTCTTCCCTCCAGCAGTTAATGTTGGCAACCTAGAGTGTTTGAATTTAGAATCCAATGCAAACTCTGAGGCTATATCTTTCATTGTAGATCACAGGAACATAGTATCTAAGGAGGCACAATCAAACCTGGACTGCAAACCTGGATTTGGAGCCACTGTTTTTGGAGAAACTTTGGTGAAATTCTCAGAATGTCATTGTCTAAAGAGAGTCCAGTTCCTACATCAGGGTTGTGAGAAGAATGACATAAGCAGAAGTTGGTCCCCAGGTAAGCACAGTATTCCCCTTGTAGGAATTGGGAAGAATTTTTCAACATATTTCGTTGTAAGTAGAAATCCCGGAAATCTGTGTCCTGGTTGGAGTTTCTGTTCAAGGTTTCAGCAATACTTAAAACAAGAAAGAATACTTTGTGATAGTGATCGTGATGATAGATAGAAAACAAAGTTACCATGGCTGGGGTTTGGGTTTCTTAGTGATTAAAATCACATGCTGCTCTTTCAAGGGACTCACGTTGAGTGGTTCACAGCTGCCATTTCCTCTGCTACAGAGAACTCAGTGTTTTCTTCTGGAGAGTGCAGGCACCCTCCCCATGCAGCATATATTCACACATAAAATAAAATAATATTCATAAAAATTACCATAAATGGTTAAAGTTAATAATGATTTAAGTATATGTTGCATCCTTTCTGGCCTGAATTTTATATAGTTGTGATCAAGTAAATAGATTCCCAAGGAAAGGTTTCAGCTGCTTTCTATCTACTATATTTACTAGATATTTCACATTAACTTTCTTCTTCACTTATTTTTAGGGGTTTTCCAAGGCCATCTGGCCTACCCTTATATCTTTAGCCAAAGCACCATGTGCTCTAACTAGACTTCAGTCTATGTTTCTCATGGTAGACTAGTAGTCTGAAATAGATGGCATTAGTGACTATGTCAAAGTCTTCACACAAATTCATGTAAATACAGCTCTATACATGTCTACTTTAGAAAAGTCTGACAGAAGAACAAAACTGGAAGTGGAGTGATTGTACTCAGATATAAGAAACAGCATCCATTCAGGCTAAACTGTAGCTGAAGACTTTGAATGGAGGCCAAAAGTTTCCTTGCACCTGCTAGTAACAAATAAGTATAAATAACAACTATTTCCCCTCACATTACAACTAGCAGAGGAAAGAAGAAAGCTAAGAGAAGGCATTCTAAAAATTGTATCATATTGTTAAGCGTGCCTTTGGTGCAGAGTTTACAGATGAAAAGCATTAGAGGTGGAATGAAGTGATTTATCAAATGCTAAAACTGCATGTATTAAACACAGAGTAAACAGTAGCGGTATAACCTGTTTACCCACGTCTTTAATTCTGTGACAGATTGCAAGGCTTTGCATGTGTGTGTGTCTTTATGTGTTTGCATTTCTGTTACCTGCCTGTGTGCCTGCACCTGTATGTTTGCATATATGATTATTTGTGTGTATTTCTGGGTGTGTGTATTTATCTGTGTGTGTGTGTGTGTGCATGTGTATGTGTGAGTCTGTCTGCATGCCTCTGTCTGTCAATCTTCATCTGTGTGAGTGCATGCATGTGCATGCATGCATATGTGTGTGTGTGTGGTGTGTGTGTGTGTGTGTGTGTGTGTGCTTATAAGCTCACATTGAAGGAATCTGGAATGGCTACCTGCTCACTATCTGGTAAACATTTGCTTTTTAAATTTTACTCCACCTCAGTGGAATAGAATTATTTAAATTATTCATCATCTAAAACCACTAAAATGTATGTAGCCCAGTTGGCAGTTGCTTTATTAGGCCCCGCAGCCCACAATAAAAAAGGAGAGAGCTGGGTTAGAGCCTTCATCACAATGATACACTGGTCACACATGAAAGCCCGTATGACAGAGACAGTGTATGTTTAAAAGCAGCAGCTGTTATGATGCCACTTGCTGGGGCAGCATTGAGATTTTTGCAAGAGCAGGTTGTGAGGCAGGATGAGAGTGAATTTTACCTCCTCTGCAGCAGGGAATTTAGCTATCCTTTCCCAAATGGGCTCACCTGAAATCAGGTAGCTTTCTGCTCTTTCTACCCTGCTTGAAGAGACATTTGACTAGGAAACAGGAGGGTTTGTGAGCCCTCTCTGCTTTCCTTCTCTAACATCTCTCAGTATCACTCAACCCAGTATGCCTTTTCTGTGGGAAGCCTTCTTAAGGAAGTAAAATTTCTGCAGACACTAACATGGTAACATTCTCCATGCAGTTTGAAAAATCCATTTCATCCATACACAGAATTCCTAAAATCTAATTGAGCCACAAAGTCTGAGAGAAATTTCAAAAGGGAGAAACACTACAGGTTTCTTTATGTTTCTCCCTGCATAAAAGCACGAGTCACTAGAATGCCATTAGAATTTATGACCTGGGAAACAATATGTATTAAGGTCCAGTGTGCATGTGTGCATACACATGATGCCTACAGTGAGTGTTTGCGCCATCACTATCAGGTAGTTGTTGATACACTGCAGTTTACAGAGTCAACTTCATCTCAAGAGTCATATATTTGTGCAAATTGGAAGAATTATGAAGAAGGGCCACAAAAATGATTGAAGGTATGAGGTCTTAACACACAAAGTGAGATTCAGAGAACAAGAAGCAGCTCTATGACGCTCCCTCTACAAAGCTGCAACATCACTCTCTGCCTCGGGGCTGTAAAGCCCCAAAGACGAATTTGTAGGGCAGTAAAAGGGGCATTACAGAGAAGGAAATGAGCAGAGAGGAGTTGTCTGCATATCAAGGAAAAAAGTTTGTTGGAGTGGAAGCTATTAGGCAGCAGAATTACCTCCCTAAGGAGACAGTGAAGTCTCTGACCCCATTACAGGGGACATAAAGCCTGGCCGGATGGTCCAGTTCCCCAATATGCTACAGAGAGAGCCTCCCCCTGGGCCTCATGGAAAAATGGAGGGGAAGGAAGGAGGGTGACTCCATCTCTAGGCATTTATGGCTTGAGTTTTGTGCGGGGATGAATACTGAAGTAGCATACTCCAGCCCCCAGGAACTGATGCCAAGGTTAGGCTTCATAATCCTCTGTTACATACTTAGGTATTATCATCAGACTGTCTGTTCCTAAACCTTTGATATATTTAAACGAAATAGAACCTCTGGGTTGCTTTGGAAACTGCACCATTTGATGCATGCTTTAATCTAGAGACATTTCCCCAAATATTTTTTCAAATGTGCATGTATGTCCTGTGGGGTGTCGGGTAGAAAATGAACCTGTTTGAACTGCAATCCATCTGGAAGTTCACTGTTTTTATGCAGACTGTGTTCCATGTGTGCGTGTTAAATCTGCAACCATGCTAATGGAATATTAATATATTCTTACTAGAAGGGCAGATTAAAGCTTGAAAGGAAACAAAAAAGGGTAAAATAAAATAGAATATAAAGGAAATAACAAATGAAAGAAATTGGAACCAGTAGGACTGCAGGGTCTCAGCCACAATCCCCTGGGGGAAGGACAGAGGAAAAAAGACTCAGTTCTTTCTTTTTATCTTGCAAGCAATTACTGGCAATTTGTTCTGGCCAGTAAAACTTCTGATATTATCATGGTTGCTGAGTAATTTATCATCAAAGTTTAATGTGAAAACAGGTGACTGTGTAATCACCAATCTCGGGACAGGAATAGAATCGTTATTATTTCTGCCTGAAGAGAGATTTTTTTTTTTCTGTCAATTGACTTAACGGCCAAAAGGCTGTTCATCATATCACCATGAATTATAAAACCTCTATTAAATATTCATAAAAGTTTTGAAATGAATGTGTGATAGAGATGAAAGCTGGGCTAATTTAAATACCTACCAGACCTGTCTTAATTACAGAGGTAAAATGAGATATAAAAATTATAGCAGCAAGGGGGGGGGGACTTGAAACATTTCATTCCATACATTCTAGAAAATGCTTCTGCAAGCTACTATCTACCAAGCCCAGGGTTGTGATTCGCAAACACTTACTGTGACTTCGATGGTACAATCATGCCTTACTTCTGTAAAGCAAAGAATGGGGCTTCCTCGGGAGCTAAGGTGAATGATTTTTGATTCCTCCAAAATGTAAATAAAAATTTCACTTGTAAGTTACGCCCATTTTCACCCATGCAAATTCATATCCTCAGCAAAGAACACATGCAGATGAGAGGCTAGATGCAAGTGAAAGACAATCAGTGAGACTTCAAAATAATGTTAGCTTTTATTTGTTTGTTTTCAGACAGGGCTCTGCAGTCCAGACTGGGCAGGAATGCCCTACATAGCATAGAGGATGAAGCTTAATTTTTATCCTCCTGTCTCTATCTCTTGAATGCTGGGGTACGTACCTGGCTTTTGTAGTGCTGGGTTTCAAATGCAGGGACTCCGGCATGCTGTTCAAAGACAATGACAACTGAGCCACATCCTCAGTCCCACTACTTGTGATTTTTTTTTTATAGTGGCTGGCAAGAGCTTATAACAATACCACAGCGTGTGTTTCCTTTGTTTTCCTTTCAAACTTGGGCGGTCAGTGTATCTACTACCTAAAAGAATGTTTCTCATAATATTGTAAGAGGCTCTGATTAGTCCCAAGGGAATAAATCAACATGAAGTCTTCATCAGGAACTGTGACATTAACACAGTTGATAAACAGAGGCATTTCCTTTTTCTTTCCAAATCTGTGTAATAGAAAAGCAGCTAGAACCTTGAATGTTTGTCTTTAGGGAAATCAAACTAAACAAAAAGAGCTATAATCATAACTACACTGATCATTGAGACTGGATTGTATTGTCACAGGTCATCTTGTATATTCAAATGTGTTTTCACTTAACATAGATGTGTTTATGGACAAACAGATGAACAGGGAAATATGTTCTGTGGCATAGGCTTGAGTTACAGCTCAGTATATTCTCAAGTGAAAAGTCAGCTACCTTTTACTTGGGTTAATCTGGAACAATGTACTTCAGGTTTCCAAATTCCAGTGAGGGTGTCTGTGAAACAGGAGGTTACTTGTGTGCTCCTAAGGACCCATCCAGCTTTAATCATGTGAGGTTACAATTATGAACAGGCAGATAAGAGGCTCTCCGGCTCTTGGGCTGCCACCCAGGAAAATGAATTCCACTTTTAATTTCCTTTTTGGTGATAGGACATCTTAGGACAGGCAAGGTTAAATGACCCACAGGGAAGCCCAGAGAAGTTAGTTGTGAACTCACAGCCTCAGCTCACAGTACTGCTTCCCTTCTTGATACTGGGACTTTCTGAGTATTTTTTTCAGTATGCCATTGCCTTCTCATATAGACCCCTCGGATTATGCTATTAACTTTGAAGAAATGTTCTTTTCACCCCAAAATATGTCATGGAGGCATTTCTTCCTCGATATTTAATGTCCTTTCCAGACATGTAATATGTGTGTGTGTTTGTAAAGCATTTCATTGGTTTAATACTGATGAATGTCATAATAATTAACACAAATAATTTGGAAAAGTTAGAATTTAAAATGTAGTCATAAACCAGGCCTTACTGGTGCAGGTCTATAATCCCAGGTACTCATGGATTCTGTTAAGTGAAATACACAATAAAGGATGAAGAAGCTCAGCGATAAGCTGTTTGTATTGCCATATATATATATATATATATATATATATATATATATATATATAATCCCAGTAAAATGATTAGCTTGGGAAGTCACTGAGTAGCATATTAAATTGATAGCTACTGAAATTTTTACTCCACTCTTCCTCTCTCCCTGCCTTTCTATTTTTCCTTACCTCTATGCATTCATTTAAAATTTAGTCATTGTCTTTTTCCATCCTTTTCCCTTTCTTTTTCATCAGCCTATAGGTATAATTCCTGAGAACCACTGAGAATTTCTTTCAGTGGAAGAGGTTAACAGGAAGTTCATGATTCTCCCCGTATGATTCTCAGTCTCTGAGGTGCCACTGTATGCTGACATAACTGAGCAAATGTGACAAAAACCCACTATGGACAATGAATTGTAACAGATTTCAAAGCAAATTGTGATCTCTTAGATCCATTCAGAGACAGTGTTATGGTTGCATAGACAATGATCAAGTTCAACTACAGGCTGAGCTATAGCTCTAGTTCAGAGTCCTTGAAGAAAAGAGAATGCATAGAAAGCGTTTGGTAGAAATGAGAAGATAGTTAAAGGATGCTGTGTGAACACAATGGGACAGCCTCTGTGATGGCCGTGATTTATATAATGGAATGCATACATAGCCTCTTTCATGAACAGTGGATAAGTGGCAACAGTTATAGAGAATTCCAGATTTTCCTGTAGCTTATATGCATGTACTTATAGCTTCCAGGAAATTCTCTATTTTTAAATATATCTTTAGCATTCTCTCACATACCTCACAGGGGTACAAATTCTAACCTCAATATTAGAAGTTAGAAGGTTGTTTGTTTTATCCTTTGCTAGATAATTGATAGACAGACAGAAAGAAAGGCAGACAGACAGACAGATAGATAGATTGATAATGAGCACATTGCTGTAATAAAATTTATTAGCCTGAAACAATGTTGTCTCATTTCTTATGGAATGTTGATTAAACTTGCCTCAGTAGTCCCTCTGCTACCTATGTAACCACAAATCACTAAAGCATTTTATGTTCTGAACTTTGCAAAATTGTTTCTGGAATAATATATACATAGACACTTCTAATGGCTTGCAATTATTGGTAAATACTACTACTTGTCTGGTTGATCAGAAAAATCCCTATTCTCTTGAACTTGCTGTATAGTTTTATCTCAAAGTCCCATCATGAGCTAGAATCATTTTATAAATGGAGTCTTGTATCCCTCATACACTTAAACTTTAAATTATCAGTCACTCTTCCATCAGATTCCTTTGGTTAAATCAAATTACAAGTTCAACCTATATGCAGTGGCTAAAGAATGTGAAGAATGTTTCACTTTATGATTCCAACATCGCAAAACATAAGCATGAAAATAGTCATAGAGGAAACAAGGATAATACTGTACACGAGTCCTGCAGCAGCATCTCTGTGAAAAGACCTTGAGTTCAACATAGAATCTCACATAATAGGGACGGCTTTCATTCTACTTGTATCATATTTGGTGTATAACTTCCTAAAGCAGGTGACCTAGAATATTCCTGACTTGCTTTGCTGACAAAGAAATATGGGGAAGTCAAAAGATGTTTCTAGCAAGGAAGGCTGCACCCACCAGGAAAAGGTGATTAGAGGGCACATCACTGAGTTCATACCAGAGAAAGCCCCTGCTCCCCTTACTAGGGATTCCCTCTTGGAGACTGAGTCTATAGGCTATACCAGAGCTGGGATTTTAGTCCTCTCTATGCATTGTCCTTGGTTGGGGTATCAGTCTCTGCAGGGCTCCTAGGGCTCAGTTTTTGTTATTGCTTTTTGTTTTGTTTTGTTTCTGGCACCCTTGGTCTCCTTTTGGAGTTCTTGTCCCTTCCAAATCCTTCTATCTCACCATTCTTTCATAAGATTACCTGCCTTCTGACCAACGTTGGGCTATTAGTCTCAGCCTCTGCTTCAATACTTCTACAGAGGAAAACAATGCAACCAGTCTTGATGAGACCTGTTAGGCTAGGGTCAAATAGAAGGGGAGGAAAAATCTCACCTATCAGTGGACTAGGAGAGGGACACGGGGGAAAAGATGGAGGAAGGGTAGGATTGGGAAGAGACTAGGGAGGGGGACACAGCCAGAATCCAAATGGAATAAACTGTAATAAACTATAATAATAAAACAGATGTGTCTGAATATTATAGTTCTTTTAAAATTCATTTTGAAAAGTATTTTTTAGTGTTGGAATCAACAAAAATTTTGTATCTTCTTTCACTTAGCTGCATGGAAGTGATATTGTTATGTTAAATTTTATACAGGACTTTATGTTGTGTGGTTGTCAAAGGAACAAAGGATAAAAATCAGTGAGGAGACAAAAAAAAAAAAAACAACAACTAAGCCTCATTACAAAGAGTGCTATCTAAGCACTGAGGTGTTCTCCAATGGAATGAAGTTTGTGGAACCATTCCCACTGGAATTCCTTAAGTCATAACGAGAGAGTCACAGTTCATCAGAAATAAATTTAAAAATTCTTATATTTTAAAATTGATCTTTTTTATTGTTTTTTTATTTAGCTTTTATTAATTACACTTTATTCATTTTGTATCCCTCCATAAAATTGATCTCACAAAAGTTTTGATGTCTTGTGTTCAAATATGGAAAATTTTTGAGATATTTGAATCAGAATGGTTAAACATCCCAAATGGTAATGTTAGCAAAATTTTAGAACCTGTATGAAAAAAAAATATGGAAAATTGGAGGAGAAAACAATGAGCAACTACAAGGATATTGTGAGATTTTTTTGACTACCTATATAATTTCTTCCCAAAGCAGATAATAATTACATAGGAAAGAGTCAACATTCTCAACAAGTGATTTGATACCTTGGAAATGTGAATAAGGCCAAAGTTTCCCAAATAAATTAGTAAATTCCTTAAATGATCCAAATGTTTTGGTTCGCACTTGTAATCCCGGCTGATGGGAGGCAGAAGCAGTGATATTAGTACAAGGTTGAAGCCAGCATAAGCTACCAGGACAGGCAAATCTAGGCATGAGATCTAGCTTCAAATAACTAAGTTAAATCAGTCAAACAGAGGAGCAAACCACTAAACTAGCAAACAGCTCCAACAGGATGGTTAATTATAATGCTTGAGTACTGTCTCCTTTAGAAAGTTGCATCCTGTGTAAAGCCCTTATTCTCCTTGCTGCTTGTTCTTACGACAAGAAAATAAAATAATGAGGTTAGACTTTTTACAATGATACCTGTTTTAAACCAAAGTCAACCAAAGAGAACTGTACAAATTAGTCACTAGGATGATGTTTCTTAACAGGCTAAGACACATTATCAATTATTTTGTGTGGGAAATACATGCAATGTCCATTGTTTCTGCTTGGACAAATAAATTGTTACATTTCTTTTCATGACAAGTTTACTTTAAAAACACATTTCAAAGTTTAAATGGCTGATGATGCTTAGGACAAAGATATGGACAGAGTGAGAAATAGTGGGCATAACAAGGGAGCTCCATAGCTTTTACCTTCTCAGTTGTAGTTTCCTGTATAAAGGTCAAGTTATTGCAATAAAGGCAAAATATGATTGTATGTATAGTTATGTAATGAGGAATGAACTTTATGGTTTCTCCTTCCAGGGGAAGTAACTGTGTGATCATTGCAGACAGGAGAAGCTCTGTTGGTTTTTTTGGAGAAACAAATGAAAACAGAATAGTAACCAATGAAAACTGAAAGGGAACCAGAACTCCCCTTTGCACCATCTTCAACACTGACTGAAACTAAGCTGGTAGCTGCATCAAGCTTAGTTGATATACAGATATTTAGATCAAGCCATCCTGAATTTACCAAATGAACTAAAATAAGTATGACTTGTGCTGTTAAATATTTACATACACAGATAAGTTAACTAGTATTAAGAATGTATGGGAGCAATTCATTTTTTTTATTGATCCATTTGACACGGGTTCTTTGAACTTCTCTATGACCTCATTTAAGTAGGACCAGAACCCACCTACTAAAATGTGGACGATTTAATTAATTATGTATGAAGTTATCTCCAGAGTAACAACAATCCATCCTTTTAATCCTCTAAGAAGGCTGGGAAGAGGTGGACTATAGCAACACAGAAACTTGAGCTCTCATCAACTTTCCTCCTAGCGGCAGTCAATGATGAGAACAGCATTAGTATATTTATTATGTAGAAATTCAATTGCTTTCCTATGTGGTATGGCATTCAACAAGAAGAATCTATTTCATAATCATCATTTGGCTTATAAGATTTTTAAAAGGCTCATAAGAGAGAGGCATGTGATCTGCTTCAGCCTGAATGGATTATGCTTCGCAGCAAGGATAAATGTTTACAAAAAAAAAAAAAAAAAAAAAAAAAAAAAAAAAAAAAAAAAAAAACAGTGTATCTTTGGAAGCATGATGGTGAATTTCATGAAAAGACTAAAGCAGAATTAGACTACTGTACTCATGTACCATCCCCATAAGAATAAAAAAGAATTACAGAAAAAAGCATTTGAATCATTGAAGAACAACACAGTTTCTTAGTTCAAGTTGAGCCAAGTGAATAAGTTTGTCTAAAAGAAATGATAAGAGTAAGACAATCTAAGGCCGTTACTAGAAGAAAAAAAGCCTGGCTTGTGGGGTGGGGTTGGGGGTCCTAAACCTGGGTCTTACATGTAGGACTCCCAAGGATGGAAAGGAGAAAGAGTCGGTTCCATCCAGAGAGTAGAAGCTGTATTTGGAGAAGAAATTGCAGCAAGGAAGGAGACAGCGTAATAAATATTTGTTCAGTCTCCAGTTCATTACTCCAGTTCATTACTGGCTAGGAACCCCAAACATAAAAACAAAACAGATCAAAACTACCACCACCACCACAACAACAATAAAATAAATTATTACAGGTTCTGCCTAACTTAAAGTACTCAAGAATTTACAGAAAAAAATACCGTTTTTATGCCTACACAATCCAGACTGCAGACTCTATAGACCCCGAATCCATGCATACAAAATTGAAAATTTGAAAAAATTTTAAGTAGCTCATTAAAACTAGAGTCAGTATGTCTGCTCTTCTCAGGATAGGTAGTCTTTGGTGGAAGAGATATGGGTAGATAAAAATCTTTCCCTGGCTTTGGAACGTTTGATACACAGGCTTTCCTAAAACCAAAATTACCTTTGTTGGAAAAAAAAAAAGGCAGTGTTAGGAAAACTCTTTACTGTAAATTTGCCATTAAGTTTCTTCCCTCTACCTTTTAATTTGTTGTAGAAAGTATAAGTCTCATGTCTCCCGAAACTACCGAACCATTCACAGCAATAAGATAACTTTCATTCTTTGAATAGATATTAGGTACATTGAATCAGGTAGAGGAAATAAAACATATTTTAAAAATCTGCCTTCAATCACCTTTATATTTCTTGGGAAACTTGGACCATTAACTTATATAATTAGTTTTTAGGTAAAATGTGAGATGTGTGCATATTAGAAAGATGTTTTATCAGAGTTCAGATAAAGGGGTGAAAGGTCCTTTCCATGTTTGAAGGTGAGGAAAGAAACACTACCCCAAAAGATCTTAATGAGAGCTGTGAGGCTTTGTGTTTGTTCTGCCTAGGAAAGATGGGGACAAGACATTCAGTATGGTAGGTGAAACAGAATAATACACACATGTGTTGGAAATAGGCAATAAGGATAATAATTAAATGCTGAAGCTCCTGTTTTGGAAAAGTACTCACTATGTGCCAATCCCTTGATGGACACTTTTTATATATTATTCTTTTTTTTCTCTTCAACAAATCTATGATTACAAAGTAATAACACAATATTGTCTTTACACTTTAGGTTTTCAGGGCTTGAGCCAAAGTACTGCCTTCTTTACTTTAGGCATAGATCCAAGTTTCTTTCCCAGATGATTGGCCTAACTTCCTCAGGATTCTACTTTCTCATGCTTACTGATATTAGACTGAGAATGCCAAAGACCTACAATAATTTGGATTAATAAAACGAAGAGCTCATCTGGATGTCTGCAGTAACACAGGGAATTAATTTTAAAGTTTTTCAGGTAAGATCACTTTCTCTATTAGAGGTCATGAATGACAATGCGTGTTGTTTTCTAATAAAGTCTTGGTCTGATCAGGGAAGCAGCCAGCATAAAGTCAAGGCCCATAACCACGGAGGTGCTATCGCACAATACAGGGGAAGTAAACTGATCTCTTAGGGAAAGCTCACAGCTTGATGTTAAGACTACTCCGAAGGGTCAAAAATACCAACCTGTGATTTACATCTATGGAAGACTGAAACGTATAGGAGCTCTATTTTCCTACATAATTTAAATCAGACTAACCTTGTGAGGTGTATGCTGGAATGATCTCCTATTTCTAAAATAGATAAACTATGGCATAAATAGATATAAATATACACTTGCAGGCACATAGCAAAACTCAATGCCAAAACTTTTACCAAGGGCATGTAACTATAGAAGATACAGTTACATAAACCTCTTGAAGTACTTAGGTTATACCGATTTTGTGAGGAGAAAAATAATCCCATGAACTCTGGAGGGGTATATCTGAAGTAAAACACAAAATTCTCCCACTGAAAGCACCTCCAAGGTCTATAAACTGCACCACATACCCTGCACCCCATTTCCCACCCCACAACACTGCCTGCTTTTCTGGAGGCCTATCAGATATTGTATAACAGAAAAGGCTTTCCCCACTCTAAGCCACTACCCAACAACTCTCCTCAAAGCACCCCCAACAGTCATAAATCACAATCCATACCCTGTGCTCCATGTCCTAACATGCAACTCTGTTTCTACTTCTGGAGGCCTGCTGTCACCAGGAACAAGATTCTGCCCCAAGTCCTTGCTTATCATATTTCCTGAAAACATATCCATCAGCCTACTAAACTACACCATCCTCTGTGGGTTACATTTTCCCACCCATAACCTGGCCATGCTTTCCTGGAGACCCTCTAGCCCCAGGTGCTCCAGGTCACAGTGATACAAGGGACCCTATAAGAAAAGGTAGCACTCCAAACTCCCAAAACCATGCAGGCCAGAAAAACTACATGAGATACACTCTACTGGACCTGAAGACTAGAACTCCAAGCCACTTAGACCAAGGAACATCTATCTGGCAAAGATAAACTCAGAAAGCAGTATCTACACCTAAAATAATTGTAAAACCCAGATGGCTAAAGGCCAGTTTAAATCCTCAGTCAACAAAAACAAAGGCAAAATGGCACCACCAAAAGTCCAGCTATCCTCCCACAAAAAGCCCTGGATATCATAACACAGTTAAGGTAAAAGAAAATGATCTTAAATACCACCTTATATAGATGATACAGACCTTAAAAGAGAAAATAAATAAATTCCTTAAAAAACTACAGGAAAATGCAATCAAACAGGAGAAGGAAATAAATAAAACTGTTCAAGACCTGAAAACGAAAATAGAAGCAACAATGGAAAGACAAACATGGAGAATCCTGGAGATGGAAAACCTAGGTAATAGAACAGGAACCACAATGCAAAAATCAACAGAATACAAGAAAAAGAAGAAAGAATCTCAGGCGTAGCAGCTACAACAGAAGAAGTTGATACATTGGTCAAAAAGCACAAAGCACCCAGGAAATATAAGACACTATGAAAAGCCCAAACCTAAAATAAATAGGAGTATAAGAAGCAAAAGATACCCAGCTCAAATGTACAGAAAATATTTTCAAATAAAAAACATAGAAGAAAAATTCTCTGACCTAAAGAAAGAGATGCCTATAAATGTAAAAGAAGCTCACAGAACACTAACTTTAAGACTGTTTAGTTCTGAACTAATTAAACAATGTGTAGTTGTCAAGAAGAAGAAGAAGAAGAAGAAGAAGAAGAAGAAGAAGAAGAAGAAGAAGAAGAAGAAGAAGAAAATCCATTAACCAAGCAAGTGAAAGACTTGTATGACCAGAGCTTCAAGTCTCTGTAGAAAGAAACTGAAGATGATATCAGAAGATGAAAGGTCACCCATGCTCATTGATCGCTAGGGTTATAATAGTAAAGATGACCATCTTACCAAAAGCAGTCTATAGATTCAATGTAATTCCTATCAAAACTTCAACACAATTTTTTTACAGACCTTGAAAGAGCAAGTCTCAACTTCATATGGAAAAATAAAAACCCAATATGGCTAAAACAATATCATACAAATAAAGAATTTCTGGAGGTATCTCCTTCCCTGATTTCAAGCTGTGCTACAAAGTAATAGTCATAAAAACCATGTGATATTGACATATATACAAAGAGATTAATTAATGGAATTGAGATGAAATATGAGAAGTAAACCCACATATCTATGACCACTTGATTTTTTGACAATGAATCCAAAACTGTATAATGGAAAAAAAAAAGTATATTGACCCGTCCTGCGGGCTAGTCGAACAGGGTCCACCTGAAAGAGCGAGTAGAAATTGGGGGACAGAGATGCGAAAAATGGAGACAAGACAGATTCCTGATCGAGTCTCAGTTTACTGACCATGCAAACAACACTTATAAAGCAAAGGGTACAAGCAACTTTTTTTCACAGTAGCAACACATCTGTGCCACCTGGCAAGGCATGCAGGAATTCACTCAAGGTTACACGAAGTTTGCTGTCCGATCCCCAAGGCTGCAGGGAGCTTGCTATCTACTTCTCAGGCTCAGAGCACCCCGCTTGCAGAGACCGCCAAGGACAGTCCCTGAGAAATGGAACTATGGATAAGACCCGTATCTGCCAAGGCCAGAAGGCAGAATTCCAATTACCAGACTCTTTCAGTATATTCAACAAATGTTGCTGATCTAACAGGGTGTCTGCATTTAGAAGAATACAAATAGATCCGTATCTATTCTATCACACTGCAGAAAACTCAAGTTCAAGTGGATCAAAGACGGCAACATAAAACTGGATACACTATATCTGATAGAAGAGGGAGTGGGGAATAGACTTGAATGATTTGCACAAGTGGTAACTTCCTGAACAGAACATCAACAGCTCGGGCACTAAGATCAACAATTAAGAAATGTGATCTCATGAAACTGAAAAGCTTTTGCAAGGCAAACCGACACTGTCAAACAGCAGCCTACAGAATGAGAAAAGACATAATTTGACCCCTTTATAGTATTTCAAAGTTAAAAAAAAATAACTTTTGAGAGAACTGATGAAAAATACATATTTTCTATATGACTGGGGATACTGAAAATATCAAGTGACTTTTTAAATTAATTGTACGAGACAATGTGTAAGTGGAGTAGCTAGCAAATGATTAAGGAACTTAGAGTAGAGGTGTTTATTACTAAAAGAAACTAAACACACATATTTTAGGGATAATAATTGTTGCTTTATTATTACTAAAATATCTTTATTTATGTCATACTTGTACATACTTTTGGTTTGCCTCAAGCTTGCTATATAACCAAGAATGTTTTGAATTCCCGATTCTCCTGCCGTGCTTCCAGAATGCAGGAGTTACGGGCATGTGACACCTTGGCTGGATAGCATTTTCTTTTTCCAGTTTTGTAGGAAGAATTACATGCATGCTTTCTTTCTTTGTCATCGTTCAGTAACACTATGTCATCTTTCTGCTACTGCATATATAAAAATCACCCAGCCCATAGTATTGTCATATTTTAATTTTATTAGCATCTTTTACTTGTGTAAACTGCACTGTTGACATTATTTTCATTTTTTTATGAATGTACTTGGTCACATGGCTGCCCATTGCAAAGGCAGCAATGACTCAAACCTGGTAAATATTGATAGCTAAGATCATAGCCTAAGACCATGCCTTCCATGGGAAAAATCAAATGACAAAATATATGTGGTTTATAATTCATAGCCAATCTAACCAAAAATATAGCAACTTTTATATTTATAGAGGCTCATAATCTTGTTGGTATAACTTTCAGGACAAGAGTCAAGAGACAGGTTGTCATCATTTAAGGAAATGCAAAATTACTCACATTTATATGCCTCCTGCTGTTTTTGTTTCACAAAACTTGTTAAATTATGAACAGTCAAAACTAAATGGAGTAATCATGAATGTAATAGAGAACTTCACAAACAGATAAGTCATTCATTGTTGACTGTTTACCAAAGTCAAATTGTGTAGTTTTCTTTCTTTCTTTCTTTCTTTCTTTCTTTCTTTCTTTCTTTCTTTCTTTCTCTCTTTATTTAAGAAGGGGTGATTATCACTTCTACATGCTTTTCCGTCCTGCCCCATACTAGAAAAACAAAGGGTGAAGTAGTTCAACTTGACATTAAAGGAGTATGGAATTTATATGTCAACTGCTGACATATATTTATAAAGAAAGAAGATGTCTTTCACCATCATATTATAGACCAGTAAAACACCAAGTTACATCACTCTAGAGATTTGTAATCTGCATTACTATGCTATGCTCATCATATAGAGAATGAGTTATTATTCAAATGATCCTTACCAACCCTATATCCGACACAGGAATGATATACAAAATATATAAAGAACTCAAAAAAACTAGACATCAACAGGCCACATAACTCTATTAAAACATGGGGTAAACATCTAAATAAAGAATTCACAACAAAGGAAACTAAAATGGGTGTCAGAGACAAAGAAATATTCAACAACCTTAGTAACCAGGGATATGGATATCAAAACAAACCTGAGATTCCAACTTATACCCCATCAAAATAACCAAGATAAAAAACTCAAGTGACACCACATGCCGATGAGGATGTGGAACAAGGGGAACACTCCTCCACTGATGACAGAAGTGCAGACTTGTACAACCACTTTGCAAATCAATTTGTTGGTTTCTCAAAAAAATTGGAAAAATTTCTCCCTTAAGACCAAGCTATATTACTCTTGGGCTTATACCTACAGATGCTCCACCACTAGAATACTTGCTCAATTATGTTCATAGCAGCTTTATCCAACTTATCCAGAAACAGAACAACAACAACAAGAAACAGATATTTAAAGAGCCAGCCCACTTTGTGTCAGCATTACCTGTGTTTGGACCCTTAGACTCTGTAAGAGAGAAGAAAGCTCAGTGGGTGCTAAAAAGCAAGCACTTATTTCTTATTTCTCTTTGCTTTTATTAAGGTTGGAACCTGACTCTCTTCTTCATGTTGCCGCCTTGACTCCTCCTATTTCCATATGACAATTGAAATTGATTTTTTTTAACCACTGAGTGATATACAGCAATGTTGAACTGATGCCATATTGAGCCTCTGAGAACAATATTGAGATCTATTGAAATTCCTTAAGAGACCCTTCTCATCTGAGACAAATATTTTCAGGTGTCCCCTTAGTGAGTAAAAGTGCTGATAACTTTTAAATTTCTGGGGGTTTTAGTTAGAAAGAAATTCTATGTAAACATTTAATTGCTTTTACTCAGACCAATGCCTAATATTTAACATGTCCTCTGGCAAAAGATTAAAGTTTAAAGAGGATTTTATGGAAACAGAAGGAGAGAAAGGGCCAGAAACATGTTTCACCACCAACATCATCGTTGTACTGACAGAATCCGACTAATGTCAGTGCTTTAAAACTCTAGAACCAACTAGTGGAAAACCTGCTGGTAATTTGTGGTTAATTTTTACATTTTTCAACTAAACTTAGACGTGAAGAACAGGTCCCCAACATGCCAACAATGATGTTTGCACATAATGTGATACATCAGCAAATAGACACATGAGGTAAATATGGAAGCAACGTAAGTCCCCATAGGCTCAGGATTTCAAAAGCAAAAGCAGTATGCATACATACATACACATAAACATACACAAGACATATATAAAGTAGAATATTATGCATACAAAAACCCACTCACATGCATATATTCTATAGAATAGTACATACACATAAGCACACACATGCATATATACAACAGAATATTATGCACACACAGCACAAAATATGTAGTTAGAATATTATGCACACACACAAGAAAACAGAGATGGCTATATATGTTATAATATTATGAGCAAAACCAACCACACATTTGTATTTATACACTTGACCATTGTGCATACACACAAGCACACATGCGTTCAAATAAACTATAAATTATTGTATTCACATGCATATATAAGGTATAACATTATGCAAACACACAAGTATACATACATGTTAACAGATTATACATACAATGACACACATGCATAAGTACAATATACCTACAAGCACACACATGTACATAAAAGACAGAATTTTAGGCACATACGAGTACACATACAAATATGTGATATATAGAATATCGTTCCCATTTAAGACATTTTAAATTATTACTAAAATTTGGCTTATATTACACAATGGATAATAAACTCATGACATTTCACTAAACTGCAGTAAATAGAAAAAGACAAAACATATGATTCCATTTAAAAAGGCAATTAGTGATCAAATCATTCAAACAGTAGACCAGTAGACTACTAATTGCCTGGGCTTAGGCAGAGAGGCAAATGAAGAAGGTGTCTTTTTTACTTTGTTCCAGGAGTGCTGAGGACTGTGTCTATATCTAGGAGATTACATATGCCCTACCATTCAATTTTGTCCCTAGACCATGTAACAGACAACATGTATATTTGGCTTTACCTGTTGAATTCTATTATTGCTTCCTTGTTCGCATATTTTTGAGATCGTATTGTAATTAAAGCATTTCTCCCTTAAATTTCCTCCTCCAAATTCTCATATATGCCTCCCTTGCTCTCCTTCAACTTCATGGCCTCTTTTTCCATCAACTCTCTTTTTTTAATTTTAAGTTTTATGTTAATTACAGATTATTCACTTTTTATCCCAGCTGTAGCCCCCTCCCTCATTCCTTTCCAATCCCACATTCCCTCTCTCATCTCCCATGCCCCTCTTTCCATCAATTCTTATTGCACATCACATATGTATTATCATATACAGATATATTCACAAATCTAACATAATGAGTTGATATAGTTTTACTTGTATGCTATTCTAAGGGCTGACGAATTGGCACTGAACAATCAGATAGTGTGTTCTTCTTGGAGGACTCTCCCACTCCCAGTTCTACTCAATTTCCTATACGTTTTTGTTTTGCTTGTTTTGTTTTTGTTTGTTTGTTAGTTTGCAGAATTGATGCCTGATGCATTTCTCCACCTAGTTTGGCATGTTAATGAGATTTGATGGATGTGGTTTTTTATGTTAGTAAGAGGCACAATATCACAGCAAAATTCTAGATCCTCTGGCTCATAAAGTCTTTCCTCCCTATCTTCTGCAGTATGTCCTGAGCATTAGTTATTGGAGTGTTATTTAGATATATTCATTGGGACTGGGCTCCAAAACTCTGCTTATCTATCTATCTATCTATCTATCTATCTATCTATCTATCTATCTATCTATCTATCTATTTACTTATTTATTCATTATTCATCTATTTGTCTATCTATCTATCTATCTATCTATCTATCTGTCAACAAATGTTAACAAATTTGTTAACAAATGTTTTTGTAGGGATCACTGACTATTACAAAGAGAACTTTCCCTGATGAAGAATGAAGGCTACCCTTATCTGTAGGTATAAGGATAATGTTTATTACATTGTTGCTAGTTTAGAATCTCTTTCAATTTCATTAGTGCCAATTCATTACCTAGGTTATCAGTACTAGGTCAGTCTCTTTCTTGTTGAGCGGGTCTTAATTCATACTACAGAGCTGTTACTTTCCACTAAAACATGTGCATCTCAACATTAGGGTTATTTTACTGTGCTGGTTATTGATGTGGTTCAAAGCTAGTTAGCACTGTTGATTGCCTTCCTCCTTTGCAAGTGTGCATGGTGCCTTCTGGTACCATGAAAGTTAGCCCTCAGTAAGGGAACATCCAGGTCAATTCCAGATCAATGAACTCTGGACCCTGTTTCAGAAGTGAATGGTGTCTTCAGCAATGGCTTCTGTCTCACATCTAGGAAGTATTCAAGGGCAGAAGACACAGTCTGTATGTTTTGGGAGTCTACTAGATATCTCTGGCCAATATTTCAAAAAAGAGGGTCTCTCATGTCTAATATTATGTTTATTTGTTTGTTCTATGTCTTTGACTTTTGGAAGGAACCCCATCAGTCCTGATAATAAAATTTCATTAAAACTAGATAGTGTATGTTTATATCATGAATTGTGAGCATAGTTACTACTATGATTAGAGCCTGATGATGGCTTTTCAGCCATACATATTTTTATTTTCCCTCCTTCTTCTGTTTTCAGTCCCTTCCCCCTTCAATATGGAGCGCTGTCTTTCCTCTTTTCCCTGGTCAAATCAATTGTATCCTTCTATTCCCCTTTAACTTCCTTCCATCTTTTTCTATTAGCCTCCTCCATGTGTAAGAACACCTGATTTTCCTATTTTCTCCTATCAGGTCACTTGTATCCTGATAGCCATCATTGTTTTCCTCCCACCATGTAACAAGCAAGATGACTGTTTGCTTCTACCTATTTAATTTTAAAATAATAGCATCAATGGACTCATTATAATAACTGTCATGGAACATTTTATTTTCTTTGAATGAGAAAAAAAATGAGCTTCAAAACTAATAAACTTCTAAGTGTCCACATTTAATAGCCCAACTATATGGTGCTTATTCAGAAACCCAAAATTATGTTAAGAGCCTAAGAGTGGATCATATTCTTTATCTGGTTGAGCCAAAGAAGCCTCAAATTATTATTATTTTAATAATGGTCCTTTTAAAAACCTAAGCTTATTTGAAATCTTTTATTCTTCTGTGAATTCTTGGCAAATACTGCCCCAACATCTCTGGTATCCTATGCCTTGGTTTGGGGAGGATTGGTGATGAACAAAGAGATTGTATCTGTGACCTTGTGGGACTTCACCTCATAATTATTTCTTGGTTGTCTCGAGGGAGACTCAGAGACCCGTTTAGATCAGATGAAATCATCATTTGGCCATGTCTGAAACTTCTTTTAGAACAAATTAGTAAGGAAAGAATAAGAAAAAATATTTTTTAAATCAAAGTTTACTATAGATTTAGCAAGAGAGATGCTGTCTCTCACACCAACCCTGACCTCAAGCCAATTCTTTGGGGAGCTGACATAATAAATTACTGAGATGTGATTTTTAGAAGTGATATCCCAGGTGAGCAAAGAAGCCTTTGCAATTAGAATGTCATTTGCATGCGTAACTGTATTACTGCAGCTCCAGTACCACTTTCTCTGAAGCCACAGTAGAGAAAGTCATACAAATAAGCAAGGGTTATTATTTTTTTAAAAGGAACGCTGAAGAGCATTTACTTAGTCCTTAGTGGTGTAGCAGCAGTATAAATGAAAAATTGGAAACATAACTTTCAAGCCTGATACTATCAAGGAAATGATGATATTAATTTACAGGCTGAGAGAGAACGAAACAGAAACAAATTCTCTTTTTTCATTTAATGGCTGAGGTCTGAATGTTTTTCTAATGAAAATGTAAACTAAATACCATTTCTGTAGGCTAATTGTAAACCCTGTGTAGATGCTATTGTTCTTGACTGAAAGTACATTCAAGAGCCCCCGAGTAGTGGGATATGAGAAGTACCTAAGATGTCATCATTCTGCTTGATGATCTATTATTCTTATTTTTGAAGCATGGCTAATCAAATCAAGTCACTTATAGAGTTTCTGTATGGAGACCTGACTCCCATGTTCATTATAGCTAAACTACTACATCACATTAACAACAATGGAAGAATTATTGAAGTAGAAGGTTGTTAAGCAAAATTCTTAGATCCCCACACTCAATACTGGTCATCTGATGTCAATGTAGACCATAAAAATGATGCTAAGCACAGACTCTCTACACCATTAAACCCCGTTATTTCTATAAAACTCCAGAGCATTAGTCTACCTATCATTCTTCAGCTCATTCTCTTCCTGGCTTCTCTAAAACTTATGTCACCAAAGGTAAAGCATAAGAGATGCAGGGCATAAAGTTAATGCTGACATAGAAGGACACACTGGTCACTGCTGATGGCTTTCAGAGAAAAGAGTCACACTAGTACTTTCAACTACAGAGGCACTAAGAAAGGATCAACATTAAGAACTTTAAGAAAAGATGTTTTTGTTTGTTTGTTTGTTTGTTTGTTTATGAAATAAGGCAAGTCTCTTCCCTGTTTGGTCAAAGTAAAGTCTCATCCTGACTCTCATTTTGTATTATTTCTGCTCCATTTGAGTTTTGGGACAGAATCTTGGAAAATACTTACTGTGATATGATAGTACATATGCTCACCAAACTCAGTCATCTTTCATACTCCAAATTCAGTTTCTTGGGCTTCTTTTTGTCAGCTGGCTTTTACCATTAAATTCTAGACTGCTCAGACATTAACACTGAGCAATGAGTTTAGCCAAGGTAGTACATGACAGTTGCTTGAATGCATGAGGAAAGAATGTGTGTGTACATACAAAGTTGAAGGTCCTCTAAGATTCCGTAGAGAGCATTCAGCATACAACTGATTTAGAAACTCAGAAGACTGAAAATGTGCACAGATCAAACTTAAAGAAAAATGGATACTAGTGTGTATGAGTCCATCACACAGTCACATGTATACAGGGCTCATTCGGTTCAGATTAAAAACTGGATGAAATTTTAAGCACCATTGGTAGGAAAACTAACCCAGCAGAAAAAGAATTATGAAGAAGTTTTATCAGGAAAGAAAGTGTGTTGGAATTGGTATATAAGAGACAGATATAGGGATAGGTATGAATAGATATAATTCTATTCCATTACAGTATTTTATTCAAATACCTCACACACTCTCTTACAATTCTGCCAAATGTCTCCTAGAACATCAGAAAATGTGGGCTTTCATTCTCTGCTGGTTCTGACATGAAGAGATTTGAACTTTAAGATTTTTTCCAAGACAATAAGGGGTCTGTCCTGTGTTGAGACTCTTGGCCAGTTGCTTATTCATTCTAACCTTAAGTATTTTCTCATGCAAACTGAGAGCACTGTAACAATTTTAGTTTGTATATGTGAAAATGAAGCCATTGTACTTGAGCACACAAAGACAGCATTTCATGAATGTAGGCTCTTTAAGTACTTTACTAGAGTATGAAAAAGTAGGGTCAATAGCAGAATAATTTGAGTTGGTATCAAAAGACCTTGGCTACATGCAGTTGTTTAAGTGCTGTGGCCTTAAATAAAGCATCAAGGCTAGGGAGAACTTCATAACTGGAAAAAGAAAAGTTAACTCTATAAGAGTATGTGACTACCCTCTGGAAAATGAATGACAGGTGGCTCAGAAAAGGAAAAGTTTGCTGGAAATGTGAGGGCATCTTCAACAATCTATGTGATATTTGGTATGAGACTTATTTCTGGAATTTCTATTCAAAATTATAAATTAATAGTAATGGGGCTACGTATTTAATATTTTTACAACATGTGTTCTACTGTGAAGGACTAAGATAGATGATAGATAGATAGATAGATAGATAGATAGATAGATAGATAAATAGATAGATAGATAGATAGATAGATAGATGATAAAATTTCTACTTATGTATCATGATGTAGCATTCTTTCTCTCACTATTGGGCCTGTATCCTCATGATAAAGCCAGGGTACATCTTGCTCAATTTTTAAGGTCCCATGACTCTCCTAAGTCACTCCTGAGGGAAAGGGGATTCTTGCCCAGGTTTCTTGGATATTGTCTTGACATCTTCTCTAAACTAAAATGTTTCTTATACTCAAACCAGCTTTCACATTTCAGTTTTATGTTGTCAGAAAATAGCCCAACTGGGTACCTCTAATTAATTAAACCACACATCTTTCTTCGAATTTCCACTCAGTCTCTAAGGGCATCTAAAGAAACATAGGTAAAATAACCCGATTTCCTTCTTAAAAGCAGCTTGCTTATGGTTCAGATGTTATTCTAACTTTTGATTTCATAAACCTAACAACACAATTCTAATTATTATTTTAATATGGAAAAGCATATTCAAAGACACTGCCATCCAAATGGACAATAATAGGAAAAATAGGCTTGGGTGCAACATGATTTTTTAAAGGTGATTACAGAAATGGCTATAATTATTGAAATAAGCGTATGGTTTTTCTAGTTGATTACTTGAACTATGAAAAGAACTGCTTGGAGATTATAAAAGTAAACCTTGGTGGCTCATTAAATTTCTTCCTAAGTCTAGTTTTTTTTAAAAAATAATAAACTTTATTATTAAATAAACTTTCAAGAATAAAAACATAAAACATTGAAAATTAAAAGACCCCAAATCCATACATCTTAATGAAATTATATAGAGTTAGCATTGGCATTTGGGAGAGAACTTCAAATCTTCATATTGAATTTTACTTCATTACCAAATACCTTTTATGTACTGATCCACCATCAAAATGAAAACATTCAGGACAGTATCAAAACTGCAAAAACGATTAGCTTTATATCTTCTTTCCTAACTAGCATTCATCACCTACATTTAGCCTTTCCCCATCCACTTCTGTTAAACTTTTCTCATTTTCTTTTCTCCATGTTATACTGACCCACATGTGCATTTATGTACATAGGTATGTATATTATTGGCAAGACTTGGCTTATGAGGAAATATGTAATTTACATCTTTGTGAGATTGTGTGACTTTACTTAATGTTATACATCCTAAGTCCATCATTTTCTGCATTCTCTTTAAAATCTATACCCTACAACAGAGATTTACACCACAGCAGGAAAAGAGATACAAGAGGGCATGTAAACAAAGTGATGGTACTAATATACATTTCCAATATCTATGAGTCAGTACAACAAGGGCTAACATGGGTGTTTTGTTGTCTATGTTCCATGAGTCTTAGGTGTAAGAGTTGTATTAAAGGTGCTTTAACTAGATTTGTAAAAGTCACGGTCTATTGTCTGTAGTTTTACTAGCTACACATTCTTTTGCTGCTGCTGCTGTCTCTGCTCTTCTTTGTTATCGACTGAGAGCTACATTTTTTCTGTGGTTATAAGGATACACATTAGAATAGACTTGAAAATTTTAGTGTCTTAGAAGAGTTCTCTTCTGGGGATCATGAACTCTCCAGCCATTGTTATTTGGCTACATTTATAGCAGCATGCATAAAACTCCTCTTATTAAGTTGGCCTTAATTTTAACTAGACAGCTATTGGTTATTAATAGTATGACTATATCACTAATGCGCCAATGAGGGTATCTTGTTGCATTTGTTTTTGTGGGGGTTCATTGGCTTTCCACCTGGCTAGGACTATAAGTTGTTTCTCTCCTTTAGAAGCATTCATGGGTTTGTTAGGCACTATGATAGCTAGTCTTCAGGAGAGAGGCTCCTGGATCAGTTCCAGCTGTATTTCTCCAAGCTTTGTGTCTGAAATGTGTAGTGTATGGGTGATAACCAAAGAACTAAAAAAGCATATGAAAGCATATGATCATCTTGAGTGAGCTATCCCAGAAGCAGAAAGACGCACACGGTATATACTCATATAGACATATAATATAGGATAAACCTACTAAAATCAGTACACCTAAAGAAACTAATCAAGAGGGAGGACTCTTGCTAAAATGCTCAATTCCTATCCAGAAAGGCAAAGAGGCTGGACATCAGAAGAAGGAGAAAAGAGGGAACAAGTCAGGAGCCTGACACAGAGGGCCTCTAAAAAGCCCTGCCCTGCAGACTATCAATGCACATTCTGAGACTTATGGGCAACCTTTGGGCAGAGTGCATGGAATCTTATGAAAGAAGTGGGAAACAGTAAGATCTGGAAAGGACAGGAACTCCACAAAGAGAGAAACAGAACCAAAAATTCTGAGCCCAGGGGTCTTTCCTGAGACTGATACTCCAACCAAGGACTATGCATGGAGATAACCTAAGACCCCTGCACAGATGTAGCCCATGGAAGTTCAGTATCCAAGTGGGCTCCATTGTAATAGGAACAGGGATTGTCTCTGACATGAACTGATTGGCCTGCTCTTTAATTACCTCCCCCTGAGGGGGAAACAGCATTACCAGGCCACAGAAGAGGACAATGCAGCCATTCCTGATGAGACCTAATTGACTAGGATCAGAAGGAAGGAACAGAAGACCTCCCCTATCAGTGGACTTGGGGAGGGGAATGCATGCAGAGGGTGGAGGAAGGAAGGGATTGGGATGGGAGGAGGGAGGGAACCACAGGGGGGATACAAAGTGAATAAAGTGTAATTAATAAAGAAAAAAAGCATATGAACTATACAACTCAAGCTTGCCTTTAATATGGGACATTCTTCCTGCCTTTGCCTTCAAAATCATGGGATTACAAACACATGATTATAGGAAGGACTCCATTGAAAAATTTAAATCTCAGTGTTTTTATCTCTGAAATAGCATACCATTAGTAAATATTTGTTAATATAGTAGGGGGTCTAGGTAAATAAATAGCAATATTATAGACAACAACTAAGAATGATACTTAGCGTGGTGATCAATGCTTCATAAATGATAGTACTTACTGTCTTCATAACTTATGTAAAAAGCACATTGGTGATCATGAAAGGAAATAACAAGCTTTGGTTAAATCTCGATTGCTGCCATTGAGCTAAGCTTTGTGACTGGCAAGAACACAATCACTGTACTAGAATCCTTTAAAATGAACATTAAAAAAAAAAGAACAAATAGAAGAGAAAAAGACTGTCTAATTTAATTGCTAGTTTTTTTTAGATAGTAAATAAACTATGTATGTAAGCACATGTGAAGTGTCAAAGAGCATATGACTGCTAATCACTTTGCTAAAGTTTCTGGCATACTTTAAAATATTTCCCTAATTATCAAAGTAGTTTGAATTAAGGAAGAAAAAAAGAAAGTATAAAATTCTAATTGGTAAATGATCTAATACATTTCTGGCAAGAAGAGGACATGTAATATATTTCCATCTAGATACTTCTTTAAACATTGGAATTAATTGTAACCATATTCTCTATTAAGAGTTTTGTTTATAATTTTATTAAGTTATATTTTCAGTATACTTGATGTAATTTTATAACAAATATAAGAGCTAATAATTTCAATTTTTTTCAAAATTTATGGTAACAGGTGACAGCTTAATTCTTCCTTTTAATAGGCTAAAAGTTAGGGTTAGTTAAGTATTTATAAATTCCCAAATGAAACTACAGATATTTCAGTATTCCTGTGAGATGGAGAAATAGAGTATCTGAAGAAAACTAAACAAATAAAAGAGAATAAAAATACTGTAATTCAGAGTAGAGTTGCTTGATGAAAGAGGAAGAAAGAGATACATGGAGGTGAAGAATGAAAGTGGGAAGGAGCATACACACCAGAGCAGAAAAGAAAATCTCAGATTTCAGTCCACAGGAAGGACAGGTCAGGATCCAGAAAATAAAATATATGGAGATTCATTATATTTGCTGATGATTATCATTCATACATTTTTGCTTCCATGTTTACCTCCTCCATCCTGATACAAAATTACTCTGTGGAGCATGAGAAACACCATATCTAAAACATAATTCACTATGTTTGTCTTTTAAAGGTCTAGTCTATTTGTAGGTACTGTCAATCCTGGAGGCTATTCCCTTTTATTCTCACTATCATTATATTCTCTTTTGTTTTCTTTCTTTCTTTGTTTCTTTGTTTGTTTCTTTCTTCTTTTTACCTTCCTTCCTTCCTTCCTTCCTTCCTTCCTTCCTTCCTTCCTTCCTTTCTTCCTTTTGTTCTTTCCTTCTTTCTTCCACTTTTCTTTCTTTTCTTTTTTCTTTGTACTTTCACTTTTATTACTTAACAGCTTCATAAGTAAATACAGTGTATTTAGGACACACTCACCCTCTCCAACCTCAAAATTCTTCCAGAATTATCCATCCATATTCTCTCAAATTCATTCCTCTTCCTTCTCCTTCTCCTTCTCCCCTCTTCTTCCTATGCCCTTTCCTCCTTATTCTATAATCCTCAAGAATAATTAACACTAATCCTGTACATATGGGTAAAGTGTCATCCACAGGAGGCCAAAGTTCACACCACTGAAGAAAACTGATTCTCAGCAACATTCATCAAAGTAGCTTGGACTACCCACAGGGCCTTAGGAGCTCCCCTAGTTTTTTTTTTTTTTTTAAGGAACTTGAGGTATGAAGAATGAAAATACTTAATTCACAGTTACTGAACACAAAGGTTCACATCTAAAACCCACCAACCCTGCTGTTCTTTCTGAATGGCATCAAACATATACCCTTGCACTGGTTTTTAAATCTGCCAAACTCATAATTTGTTCTATCTTTAGTACTTATGCAGTTTTCCTTTTCACATGAATTTTAATTCTACTGCAAATTCAGTGACTAATCACTACCACAAATGTCTTGCTTGTCACACTAAATAGAGAACTTTCAGGAGCCATGGCATGGAGAAAAATAAAATTAAAATTGTGATTAGACATTTCTGCTTCTAGCTCAATGATGTTTTATAATCTTGTAAATAGTCAAAGTCAAACTGTATAATGATTACACAGAAACCACTCCCTGTGACAACAGAACATTCCCAAGTATTATGCCTTTAAGTTAAAATATATTGAAATAAAATGTGAAGGGGAGGTATGGGTGTAGTGCAGTTTGCATTCTTCAGAATCCTTGTTCAATAAGTACTGAGTTTTGATCGATTGATGCAGTGTCATATTTGACTAAAGAGGTAGGGAAGTCACACTGTCTCTTTCTTCTGGATGGAGGCAGAATGCACTATTGATTTTATATGTTTGATGGGTTGTCAGTGTACAGTGCATTGTTGATTTTGACTTTTATAGCCAACATGTTTCCTTTAATTGGATCATTTGTAAAAGAGAGGAGGAGACTCTTTCTCTTCTGACAGTGACTGATGACGATCATTACATGTTTGTCAATATTTCATATACCCACTCTTACCCAACAACATGGCTGCCTTTGTGTATCTGTCCATTGTAGTTCCATCTCTCCGTTTACATATTACCATCAATGTGATTCCCCCAATTTCCATGCACAACAAAATCTGAAAATTGTTATTTTTTATTTCCTTTAAGTTTCACAAGCATAATCCCTTTTGAAAACAACCTCTAACTGATTTCTTCATAATCTACTTATTTCCCAATATCTATGTGAGATAGTGCCAAATTATCCACGGCATAATCACACCCAAGGAAAATATTCAATAGTGTGGGTAGGTTGAGTGATGTTTCCAGAGCAAACAATACTGTACTGGAGTAAACTATTTTTTGTGGTCTAGTATTGTAATTATTTGCTATCTGTGGCAATCATTTCTGTGAGCACATGGGCCTTGAGGACTTCATGTTGTTTCAAGGAAACAAATAGAGGTGCTTAGGAAGAATTTTGTCACTATCAACCCATCAAATGATTTTGTATGTTTTTCCCAGAAGGAAAGGTGCTTGACTTGGTAGCTCCTCTTATTTTATTCAAGAAAAGAGCTTTTCTGTGCCCCCATTTATAGCCAGGTAGGCTTCTTGGACTCAAATTTGAGAATGTGTCTGGGGTATGTTAACAAATGCTTTTTAGGAAATGAAATCTTTGTGGAAAATGACTAGACTGCAAAAAGGAGAGCTGAGTTATGATCTACTAGACCTTGGACAAGTCATTCAACTTATCTGTGAGTGAATTTATTCACCAATAAATTACAAAGTTTACACTAAGTAAAATTGAAGGTCCCTTCTGTCATTCTTTATAATTTCATGCTTCCACATATCAAGATTTGGTGTGACAGGAGCTTGGAAGGCAATCTCTGTATTTTTTTTTTTTTTTTTTTAGGAGGAGGTTTCTCAACCTAGGTAGATAATTCAGGACAGTCAGGGCATCTGACTGCTTATCCACTGGACAAATGGTTCAAACTGTCTTTAGATGTTTCCTAAGTAAAGATGGATGATAACCTACTTGCTCTACCCCTCCCTGTATTCTACAAATCATGTTCTGTTGACAAGTTTTGCTAGCTATGCCAAGGATGAGTGTTTCAGAGACAATTCTTTTTAATTAGAGAATTCTGACAGCACATAGTCCGATGTAGTGTATTGGTCATTTGCAGGTACAAACATTCATTGTACCCTCATTGACAAATGCTGAAATTGGCAAGAGTCACAAGACGACATTTCTTTGGTGGTCAGATGCAAAGCATTAAACATAAATTGCTGCGTCCCAGGCATTTATCACTTAGCATTCTCTTTAGGGACATATTTTAATTGATTGATAATTTTGAGAAATGCATTTTACAATTGTGTGATCTCATGTTTTAGGACATTGTAACCTATAAACAACTTAATTGGAGTTTAAACTGAGTGAATTATCGTATTTGAAATACTTTTCATCATTTTCTTCCTAATCAGTGCTTTAAACCTTTGTTTTGAAAATTTTTCTGAAGTCACTGAGGCAATTGTTGGTAGGCAGGTCTCCTTTTGACAAGAAGAACAGTGTCTTTTCCATTATGGACACAGATATCTTCTGTCTGGCCTTTATATCTCAGAGGCTGATATTTTGGAAACTGCTAGGGAAGTTGAAGTGTTTCTTTCCTAGCTGAGAGTCTGTAGAGATCCTCTGTGTCACTGTCACCTAAGCAATGTTTAGAGTAGAACATGTGGACTACTGAGAGATGAGATTTCACCTTGTGGCTCAGCTTCTCTCACTGTCCTCTCAACTTAGAATACTTGGTAGTGGCTCATGATCTCTGTGAAATCAGAGATGTTTTTACATACATGTTGTTTCAGGTCGGGTTACTTTCAGTGCATTGCTACACTATGGAAAATAATTTTGTATTTCTTTGTTACATTAATGTTAGGTATCTCTGGGTATCTTTATATGTGTTCTCTTTCTCTTGGATTGAAATGTGGTCAGAGCAACTAGCACAATCCTCATTAGGTATGTCATGAATAAAGAGATGCAGTTTTCTGTAATGGCCACTGAGTTCTACTAAAGAGCTTTCATTACTGAAGTATGTCTTTCTAGTGTTGGCAGAAGGAAAAAGTCATGACACTTTCTTTTTTTTTTTTTTCTTTTCTTTTCTTTTTTTTTTTTATTTTTTATTTTTTCAATGCAGTTTATTCAGGAACATTGAACAATCCTCGGACCCCGGGGAAAGCCAGCCCACAGCTTAAATAGCCTCTGGGTAGCCAACCCAGGCGTGCCACGGGGGCAATGCAGATAGGTCCACATACATGGAAGCAAGCCAGATCCTCGGCCTTAGCCAAATTTCCACAATTAATAGTTCCTGGGCACACTCTATCTGAATCCCAGATAATTTCTTTAGCTAAGCCAAAGAAGGGTGACACAAATGGGCTCTGTGAAAATATGTTTGCATCTTGATTTCCTTTAGGATGGAATGTGCATGTGTGTGTGTGTGTGTGTGTGTGTGTGTGTGTGTGTGTGTGTTTTATTTGTTATAATTTATTCACTTTGTATCTCACCTATAGTCCACTCCATTGTCCCTTCCCAATCTTACTCTTCCCTCATCTCCTCCCATGTCCCTTCCCCAGTATACTGATAGGGGAGGTCCTCCTCCTCTTTCATCTGACCCTTGCCTATCACGTCTCATCAGGACTGTCTGCATTGTTTTCTTTTGTGGACTGGTAAGGATACCCTGCCCCCAATCAGGGGGGTGGTAATCAAAGAGCTAGTCATTGCGTTCATGTCAGAGACAACTCCTGTTCCCCTGACTAGGGAACCCACTTGGATACTGAGCTGCCATGTTGACTATATCTGTAAAGGGCTTCTAGGTTATCTTCAGGAATGGTCCTTGGTTAGAGTATCAGTCTTAGAAAAGATCCTTTGGCTGAGATTGTTTTGGTTCTATGGCTCTGCTTGTGGAGCTCTTGTCCCCTCCATGTCTTCCTATCTCCCCCTTCTTTCATAAGATTCCCTGCACTCTGTCCAAAGTTTGGCTATGAGTCTCAGCATCTGATTTAATAACATGCTGAGTAGAGAATTTCAGAGGCCCTCTGTGGTATGATTCTGTTCTGGTCCCTGTTTTCTCCCACTTCCGATGTCTGTTCCCTTTGCCTTTCTGAATGAGGATTGAGCATCTTACCCAAGGTCCAACTTTTGCTTAGCTTCTTTAGGTGTACAGATTTTAGTATATTTATCCTATATTTTATATCTAATATCCACTTATAAGTGAGTATATACCGTGTGTGTCTTTCTGCTTCTGGGATAACTCATTCAGGATGAGCAAGAAACCCAGCAGCAGGACAGCCATCTGAAGGACCTCTCCTGATGAGAGGAGAGCCTTCCTGAACAACACAGTAACCACACAAGTCCATACACCTGAAGTGAACTGTGACAATTCCTGAGAAGCACCACCATTCAGTTGACCATACTCAAAAAGCTGAGGGGATTTCCTTCAGATCTCCTCAGGAGAATCCACCCCAGGATTCCAGCAGGCATCAGAAATTAACAGACTACACCTGAGACTGACAGATGGGTAGAGGCTAGTATAAAAGCATAACCAACAAAAGGCAAAGTAGTATGGCATCCCCAGAACCCAGGTATCCATGGGCAAGTAGCCCTGGACACCCTAACATAAAAGAAATTCAAGAAGGTGACCTTACATCTATGCTTACGAAGACATTAATGGAAGAAACAAACAAAATGCGTAAAGAATTAGGAAGCACTATCCCTTCTAAGGTAAAGGGATTGAAGGAAAAATAGGAAACTACAGTCTGACAGGTGAAGGAAAAACTCAAGTGACAGCACATTCTGGAGAGAATGTGGAGAAAGGGGAACCCTCTTCCATTGCTGATGGAAATGTAAACTTGTACAAACACTTTGGAAATCAATCTGGCGCTTTCTCAGAAAATTAGGAACGGTGTTTCCTCACAATCCAGCTATACCACTCCTAGGCATATATCCAAAAGATGCTCAAGTACACAACAAGAACATTTGCTCAACCATGTTAATAGCAACTTTATTCATCATAACATCCAGAACTTGGAAACAACCCACATGTCCCTCAACAGAGGCATGGATACAGAAATTATGGTACTTCTACAAAGTGGAATAGTACTCAGCAATTAAAAACAAGGAAATCATGAAATTTGCAGGCAAATGGTGGGATCTAGAAAAGATCATACTGATTGAGGTATCCCAGAAGCAGAAATACACACAGGGTATAAGTGGATACTAGACCCAATATATGATAAACATACTAAAATCTGTACACCTAAAAAAAGATTAAGAAAGAGGACTTGGGGTAAGATGATCAATCCTCACTTAGAAAGACAAATGGGATGGACATTGGATGTAGGAGAAAACAAGTAACAGGACAGGAGCTTACAGAGGGCCTCTGAAAGAATATGCCTGGTTGGTAATTTAATAGGAATTACATTGAATATCTACATTGCTTTTGGTAAGATGGCCATTTTTACTATATTAATCCTACTAAACCATGAACATTGGGGATCTTTCTATCATCTGATATCTTTTTCTATTTCTGTATTTAGGGACTTGACTCTTTTTTTTCATACAAGTCTTTGACTTTGACTTGCTTGGTTAGAGTAACACCATGTACCTTTTGTCCTTTGTGGCTATTATCAAGCATGGTGTTTCCCTAATTTCTTTCTCAGCCCATTCGTATACAGGAGGGCTACTGATTTTTTTTATTTTGAGTTAAAATAAACACCTTTACATTTCTGAAGGTGTTTATCAGCTGTAGGAGTTTCCTGGTTGAATTTAGGGGTCTATCATATCATCTGCAAATAGTGATACTTTGATTTCTTCCTTTCCTATTTGAATCCCCTTGATATACTTTAATTGTCTTATTGCTCTGGCAAGGACTTCAAGAACTATGTGGAAGAGATATGGACAGAGTGGGCAGCCTTGCCTTTTCCCTGATTTCAGTGGGATTGATTTAAGTTTCTCTCCGTTTAGTTTGATGTTGGCTATAGGCTTCCTGTATGTTGTCTTTTCTATGTTTAGTTAAGTGCCTTGTATCCCTGATCTCTCCAGAACATTAAACATAAATTAATGTTGGATTTTATCAAATGCTTTTTCAGTATCTAAGGAGATTAGCATATGTTTTTTTTTCTTTCAGTTTGTTTTTATGGGTATTGTATTAAGGGATATCTGTTTATTGAACCATGCCATCATATTTAGGATGAAGCCTACTTGGTCATAGTGGATGATATCTTTGATGTGTTCTTGGGTACAGTTTGCAAGTGTTTTGTTGGGGTGTGTGTTTTTATTTTAACCTGTGTTGGGTGTAAATTTCTTTTCAGCCATTTAGCATTATTCTAGATTATCTGGATTTATGTTTTATGAAGTCAATATGAAAGAATTGAAATAGAAAATGCTGCTAAAATATCATTCATGAATAATTTGAGATTTTTCTGAAATTGGTAATATCAAGACATAAACTATTATTTGCTTAGATCTAGCATTTTCACCTTCTATTTATTCAATGTAATCAGTAGAAGTCACAAAATAAAGAAAAAGCAAATCATTTCTTGATGTTATATTAAAAATACGATATGCTACACAAGAAAATGAGGAAAGCAAAGAGTATCCTGATATTGTAGTAAATGTAGGTTATTTTTGCTTTCCCCTTTAAAGATAGATGACTTAGACATCATTATCACTATACTTGGCAGGACAAACAAACTGAAAGATTCATAACTACACAACTAATTATCAGAGCTATTTCTCATTGCACTTGAGGTTGGAGGAATTAAAACAGGAAAATAAGTAATTGCACCGGAGTCTAACACTTCATGCACTCTTATTGTGCTGCATACACTTTTGAGACATAAAAGTTAAAAATAACTGCAAAATAAGCAAACAAATAAGTTAATATGCAGAGATATATAAGTATGCATAATATTTTTATAAGACAAGTTTAGGATAGAATATCAAGAAAAGTATTTTTCCTGTTTACTTGGGCTAAGGATGGTAGTGTTGACAGGAATAAGGTGCAAAATACTAAGGAACTGTGTAAATCACAACAATCAAAAATAGAAGAAAGTCTTCCCAAGCAGGTCAGCTTCTATTTGCGGTTTATTTCATATTTATTGCTAGATCTATTCAAGACATCATATCTTAAGCCTTAAGCCTGGGCCTCAAAACTCAAGGTAAGCAGGGAGTTTACATTGGTTTTACTGTATAGTACTCTTGGCTTCATTTTTTCCTTCCACTTTCTTCTGGTTTTAAAGATTTCAGTCATTTTTATTCATTTCAACAGCAGGTGTGAAATAGTAGGCTGTCATCTGCCTTTTTGTAGTGCTGCAAGCCAAAATTATAAATGGGTTGACATTAATGGTAGTCCAGAATTTAGTGCTGTGTTGGTAGACGGTATTGAAAATGTTTTCATATGACAGATGAAATGCTGGCTACTGAAACTTCACTGAGACTAGTTGGATACATGTGACAGGTGGTGTTTTTTTTTTTTTTAACTTTCTTGTTGGTATCCAGCTTTTCTCATATTTTTCAACTTCACACTCTATCCTTTCTCTCTTTTATCTGATGTTGAATTTATTTATCCTCATTTCATTGCTTTCAATATTTGGCATAGTTTAAGAAATCATAGGGAGTGAGTGCGGTCTTCATCTTGAAAGAACTGCATTAAGAATGCAAGTTCCTCTTCCTTATGAAGATGCCTCAAGCAGGGAATATACTAAACGTGCAAAAACCGTCTGCAGTTTTTCATCCTTTGCTATTGGTCACTTTCACAGACAGGCACCCTGGTAAAGTACTCCCTGGATAACAGTGGGAAGGGGGTGGTTGTTCAAGTATATGTCAGAAAAAAATTCCTGAGCCCTGTCTGTAGTTGTTTTGCAGAAAGTAAGTGATCCATATTTGTGGAATGCTGGTTAACCAAAGATAAAAGCATTTCTGTTCTGAAGAATTCTCTGGGAGCTTCTGAGGAATACTCTGAGCATGCTGTTTCCCTCGCCATGGTCTCTAGGTGGCTGTTTCATGGAATCTCTTAATTAATTTTACTGCGTATATGTTGAAAGACTTGTTCTGTTATAACAGACAAAAGCTGACCCTGAAATGAAATTATCACCATAAGATTTATCTGTTTCTCTCTCTCTCTCTCTCTCTCTCTCTCTCTCTCTCTCTCTCTCTATCATTTAAGGTGGACTGTTCTCCCAAACTACCTATGACAAATAATTGCCTTACCTCATAAGAAATGGTCAGACCTAAAATCATAAGAACACACAACAACACTAAAAGGAGTGATCAGTTTGTGCATGTGCGTATCAATAATCAAACAAAATATACCTTGAATTTGAGGAAGAATAAGGAAGGATCATGGGAATGACTGGAATGAAGAAAGGGAAGGTGGGAAATGATACGACTATATTCTAATAAAAAATATTCCTAAGTTCTATATTGTTAAAGACATATTTGGAGAGTTAAAATATAGCTTTCACTTCTGGTACACGAACTCAGTATTTGATTCTGTCCTAACAAATGGTAAATACCTTTGCTTTTACTTTCTAAAATGTCTACTTCAAAATTAACTCTTAGTATCTGCTTTAATACCCTGTTGGGCAGAGTCATTCAGTGGCCCTCTATGGTAGGCTTCTTTTCTTTGTTTCCTTGTCTTTTTCCTTGTTTCAACCTCTTCCAATGTCTATCCTGTTTGCCTTTCTGAATGAGGATTGAGCATCTTACCCAGGGTCCTCCTTCTTGCTTAGCTTCTTTAGGTGTACAAATTTTAGTAGGTTTTCCTATATTTATGCTTAATATCCATCTATAAGTAAGTATATACCATGTGTGTCTTTCTGCTTCTGGGATACCTCACTCAGGATAATCTTTTCTAGTTCCCACCACTTGCCTACAGTTTTCATGTTTAACTTGTTTTTAATTGCTGAGTAGTATTCCATAGTGTAAATATACTATAATTTCTGTATCCATTGCTCAATTGATGGACATCTGGATTGCTTCTAGATTCTGGCTATTATGATTAAAGCTGCTATGAACATGGCTAAACAAATGTCCTTGCTGTATACTTGAGCATATTTTCGATATATGTCTAAGAGTGGCCAAACTTTGGGCAGAGTGCAGAGAATGTTATGAAAGAAGGCGGGAGATAGAAAGACATGGAGGGGACAGGAGTTCCACAGGCAGAGCAACAGAACCATGAAATCTGAGCACAGGGGTCTTTTCTGAGACTGATCCTCCAACCAAGGACCATGCATGGACATAACCTATTACTCCTGCAGCTCAGTGTCCAAGTGGGTACCCTAGTAAGGGAAACAGAGACTGTCTCTAACATGAACTCAGTGGCTGGTTCTTTGATCACCTCCCCTGAGGGGGGAGCAGCCTTACTAGGCCACAGTGGAGATAATGTAGCCAGTCCAAATGAGAATTCCTAGGCTAGGATCAGATGGAAGAGGAGGACCTCCCCAAACAGTGGACTTGGGAAGGGCATGGGAGGAGAAGAGGGAGGGAAGATGAGATTGGGAGGGGATGAGGGAGGATGTTACAGCTTAGATACAAAGTGAATAAAGTGTAATAAATTTTAAAAGCCAGAAAAAAAAAAGATCAACTCTTTTTTTTTCCTCTACAATAACTGAGAGCTCACCTTTACATAAGATATTGGAAATAAAACACATTTAAATAAAGAAATGCTCAATATATTGTCTTTATGTTTCTAGGAGTTATTTTGTAAGATATTTGAGAACTGTCTAAATAATCTCAGGCCTAATGGTCAATATTGGTAAGATACATAATAAGTTTTTAATATTCAAATAAGAGGAAGGCAATGCAAGGGTTATAAAATAAAGACAAAACTTAAGAGAATCAGGTGATATGAGTGAGAAATGTAGGTTACTATCTGACAGTGCACTGCTTGATAGACTAAGAAACAAAGGTCTTTGTGTACCCTTCTGACAGTTGTGAGCACTCTCCATTCCCTCCATACACATAAGCCACACAAAGAACTCAGAGTAGTGGCACTTGGATTTGCTCTGAGTAGGAATGTTATGAGCATAGGAGGGCATTTTAGTGGAGGAAACAACCTGAATCAATAAAAGCAAGTGAGCAGAAGACATACTGTAGGGGTGAGGAAATTTAAGAAGCTCTGTTAGAGTGAAGTAGGGTACACAGGATGGAGCTTAGGAGCACCAGTCATAAAAATTAGTTTTAGGTCAGGATGTGAAAGCAATGAATTATTGAAAGAATTGCATTTTACTTTGCAGGTGAGGATATCCCTGAAAGAGTAAAGGATCACTTACGTTTCGTGCTAAGAAGCATGTCTGATGGAGAGATTCTTCTCTTGAAGCAATCAAAACGGAGTGGAACTGAAGTTTTTGAAAGAAAAAGAAGAACATGAAAGTTTTTTTGATTATTGTAAATCTTACGTTCATTTACTTATAAGCAGGGTGTATTATTAATAGAACATTTTGACTTGAGAACATTTCTTCCTATGTCACTGTATTTAATATATATATTCTACATTTTTAGTTCTAATATGATATATTCAAATTTAACATTTTAGGAGACTTGTATAAATCTAAGCAATATGTTGGGGTTGATGATGTCAGAAACAGCAAGTATATCTCAGAATTTTTCAAGACAATTGCTAGCTGTCATAAGAAACAAAAATATCATAAAACAAAGGTGAAATAATTGGAAAAGATGTCTGAGAATGAGCAGCTTTGAATAAAACTGACACTCCATTAGCAGGTATATTACTTGTGAGAATTATATAATACTATTTCAATTATCATATGATAGGCCATACAAGATGGGAAAAAGAAAGATCTTACTGTTGCAATGGAAAAGTCTGAATTTGTATAATATTTGTCATCAGATTATATGGTGGTTTGAAAAAATGAGTTAGCATTTTAAATTGTTTGCTGCTCTTCTATAGTCCCAAGTTTAATCTTCTATACCAAGGTCATGCTTATCACTCCAGCTCCAATAGATCTGATGTGTGTGTGTGTGTGTGTGTGTGTGTGTGTGTGTGTGTGTGTGTATTTATACACAGCAAGATACATCAATAAAATGAAACAGGAGAAAATAATAAAAAAGTATATACCATAAAGATAAGTGGTTTTTGACTTACAACGTTTACTCTGAGGCTGAAGACAGATTCTTCTATATCCTATTGTCACTCTAATAACTCACAGTCACCTTACATGATTTAGAAGGAACATTTTATAGGTGATGAAGAAGAAGAGACCAGACATAGTTAAATCAGCCAGGAGTTGAGGAAAAGTTCATCTTCCTCTCCCAAATTAATACACAATTATTTCCTAATCTGTTATATTGGTATTGGTATTTATTTGAATGTACTGGAGATGACATTTGCAGGAAATTATTATGCAACATTGTAAACTTTAAGTTAATGACTATTCAGAAAGCTGCAGAAAAATGATGGTCAAAAAGAAAGACCTGACTTATATTAGCATTGACGTTTCACAAGAACATGACACCTTTACTGAATTTTAAAATGTGAATCGGATTCACTATATGGACAACAGCAAGGTATGAGGTCTCTTTTAGAAGGGTATTGTGACATATTCTCATAAAGATATATGACAGCTGTGGGAGAATGGAGCAAGGCTGATGAAAAATAGAAAGGAAACAGGGTAAGTTGTGCTCTGACAATCTATAGCTGCCAATCAAAGGTTTGAACTGATTCTTTGGATGCCATAGGGTACCACAGTTTGGGGACATGGAGACAAACATATAGAACAAGGACAGTTATAACAGAACATAGAATATACGAACTGTAACAATGTAAGCAGACTACCATCTTCATATGGTAGAACCTCTCTCTTGCTAGTCCCATTGCTTAAAGATATACACTGTATCCCTTCACAATAGCAAAATGAGATTGTAGTCATGGACTATGCAATCTCTAAATTTGACGTAACAAATTATTATATCTCTCTGAGATTTATATAATAATAACCCTACATATTAAGTAGGGTTATTATTTACATAATAACTCATTTTTACAGTATGTGTTCTATGTGACAGACATTGTATCACACAGTAGTAATTGTGCCACTAGACAGATAAAATTTATTGGAGCAACCAAATAAATAAATAAAAAGCTTTCAATACAAAGAAATAAATGTTGCATTTAGAGTGAATAACAGATGTCTCAGGTAAAGCCACACATCCTGGTTTTTTTTGTTTGTTTGTTTGTTTTTTCTTTTTTTTTTTTTTTTGCTGTTGCTTTCTGGAGAAAGTAACAAGAAGGAATACTTGTTGAAAGAAATGTTACCTTCAAAAGTTAGTGACAAGAAGTGAAATAGCAGAAACAAAATGCATGCTACTTTGTAAAAAAAAAAAAAAAAACAAAACCCCCATAATTCTAAGGTGCTTTATTTGTAGGATTTTGATTTCTTAAAGTTCTTGAGGCAAGAAATCCCAAAATAAAGTGCCTGCTGGTGTGTTTTTTTGTCTCTCTGTCTGTCTGTCTGTTTTGTTTTTTTCCCCTTCTTTGTGACTTACTAATGAAACACTTATTCACATTTCTTCACAAGGTCCATTGCCTGCATACACTCATGCTGTTGTTTTTCTGCTCCTCTGAGGACCCCATTCTTTTGTATTAGCTCCTTGTCCTTGGGAACCCATTTAAATCTTAACTCCCTGTTTAAATGAACAATATCCAAATACTGTCACTTTGTGGTTAGGGCTTCAACAAATGAGCTTGGATGCAGGATAACTAAGCTTGTAACATATGTATTAATGTTTTCTTTTTGTTTTGTATTTTGTTTCATTAAGGCTTAACTATGTTACTGGATTGATATATTGATAAAGTAACAAAGATATAGGTTTTCATGTGTGACAAAAACTTTATGTGGAAAAACTCCTAGAATTTTTTTATAAATTACAAATTTATTTAGAAACTGATAATAAATGTATCCTCAGTATTTGGGGAAAACCGTGATGGAAGACAGGTTAGGGCAAGGGATGAATCATGCCTATCTTGTGAACCATCACTTCAAGCTTCAATGGTGTATGCAAAGCACTGGTCCTACACACCAGTGCTGTTCAGGTAGAAGAAGGAGTCACAGCGTCGGGCTCCATGCCTCCCCTGGGAGAAATAAAGGCATGCACACTGATAGTGGCGAGGCATTCTTAAGATTTAATATTTCCAAATTAAAGAAATGCAGCAAAGGATGTTAACAGAGTCAGTGTGTGGCACATGCACAGCTCTAATACCTGCTTTCTTTTCCTTAACACATGACAAAGCTACATGGCCTCCCAGGGACAAAGAAATAAACATCACAAGGGACCCAAACCACAGAGATTTATGAGGCAGTGTAGTCACTGATGGGGGAGGGCAGGGCAGTGCTTTAGCTTAAGATGTTTAAAACCTGGCTGCAAGAGGAACAGGAAAGTACACCTCAGGGAACAATTCCCTGCCAGGTTCCAGGGATGGAAAAATGACTTAACGGCACTTTCACTGTCTCAACTTTGGTGATTTTTTTCCCTAGTACGCAGGTATCTCTGTAATTCCCTTTGTAAATAGACTCATAAGATAGAGATATGCCTTTCTCTTACTTGGTTTGTATAAATCATCGTTGCTTCTTTTCACTCACAGAGTTGGAAATTCATCACTGAGGGATAAAATAAACCAGGTAGGCTAAACTAAACATAATTTCTGTGCCTAAAGTCCTGGCTATATCAGGTCCAGCTCAGGGCTCCGAGGTGAATTAGGGCTCTAGAAACCGTGAAGTTCATACAGTCAAAACACTGGAAAGAGTTTCCAGTGCATCTTTGAGAATTCCTAATATTAGTTATCAGGGAAACACCTGTGGATGGAACAGTAAAGTATATGAGAGGAGCTGAGCCCTGTTAGGTTTCTGAATACCTAACGCCAGTCTTTCTTTCCAACATTATATCCTGAGCGATTCCTCCCACTCTCAGCAAGAGCACCTTCTATTGCCCCTCTCAGATATTAGTATCCCTAATATCCAATATGTCTTAAGAATATAAGTTCAAAAGTCACTAATCACTTCAGCCAGGGGAACAGGTAGACTAACGGCATATCCTCAACTCTCAGGTTCCATTCCAATGACCCTACCCATTTCACCCTACCCATCTCCCATGCTTTATCTCAGCCCCCAACTCCAGCAGGCATTCCCTGGGAACCCACAGGCCACTCTACCCAGAAAAGCAGGTAGGCTAACTGTATATTTTCACCTCTCTCTTCATTCCTCCAATACCAATTTCCCAGTCTCATTCCCAGATTTATAGAAAATAAGCTATGGGAGTTTCTCCTCACTCTCTGTCCCTGTTTTCAGGGCAGTAAATAGTTCAGGATGAAACAACATATTTCCTTTCTTTCTCAGGATCTTCTATTTGGTTCCATTGATACCATTCTGTTTCTATGCCAGTACTATCCAGTTTTCATTACTGTTGCTCTATAATACAGGTTGAGATCAGGGATGGAGATAAACTCCAGAAGATCTGTTATTGTAGAGGATTGTTTCAGCGATTCTAGATTTCATGTTATTCCATATGAAGTTGAGAATTTTTTTCAAGGTCTGTAAAGAATTGTGTTGGTAATTTGATGGGAATTGCAATGAATCTGTAGATTGCTTTTGGTAGGACGGCCATTTTTATTATGTTAATCGTGCCAAGCCATAAGCATGAGAAATCTTTCCATCTTCTGACATTTTTTTCTAATTCTTTCCTCATAGACTTGAACTTTTTATCATACAAGTCTTTGATTTGCTTGGTTAGGGTCACTCCAAGGTACTATTATGTCTTTTGTGGCTATTGTGAAGGGTTTTGTTTCCATAATTTCTTTCTCAGTGCATTTGTCTTTTTTATAGAGGAGGGCTACTGATTTTTTTGAGTTAATTTTTTATCTGGCCACTTTGATGAAGGTGTTTATCACCTCTAGAAGTTCCCTGGTAGAATTTTTGGGGTCAATCAGGTACATTATCATATCATCTGCAAATAGTAATACTTTCACTTCTTCCTTTCTGATTTGTATCCCCTTGATCTCCTTCAAATGTCTTATTACTCTAGCAAGAACTTCCAGAACTATGTTAAAAAAGAGATATGGAGAGAGTAGACAGCCTTGACTTTTTCTTGATTTCAGTGGGATTGCTTTAAGTTTCTCTCCATTTAGTTTGGTATTGGCTATAGGCTTGCTGTATATTGCCTTTGTCTACATGTAGAAAAATGCAAATAGATCCATACTTATCACCTCTCACATAACTAAATCCAAGTGGATCAAAGATCTCAACATGAAACCAGACACATTAAATCACTTAGAAGAAAATGTGGGGAAGAACTTGAACTCATTGGCGCAGGAGACAACTTCCTGAACAGAACACCAACAACACAGGCTCTAAGATCAACAATCAATAAATGAGACTTCATGAAACTTAAAATATTCTGTAAAGCAAAGGACACTGTCATCAAAACAGAACAACTGCCTACAGATTGGGAAAGGATCTTCACCAACCCTATATCTGACAGAGAGCTAATATCCAGTATATATAAAGAACTCAAAATTAAACAGCAACAAATCAAGTAATCCAATTAAAAAAATGGGGTACAGGGCTAAACAGAGAATTCTCAATAGAGGAATATCGAATGGCAGAGAAACTTTTAAAGAAATGTTCAATGTCCTTACTCATCAGTGAAATGCAAATCAAAACAACCCTGAGATTTCACCTTACACCCTTCAAAATGGCTAAGATGAATAACTCAAGTTACAACACACGCTGGAGAGGATGTGGAGAAAGGGGAACCCTCTTCTATTGCTGGTGGGAATGTAAACTTATACAACCACTTGGAAATCAATCTGGCACTTTCTCAGACAATTAGGAATAGTGCTTCCTCAAGATCTAACTATACTACTCCTAGGCATATATCCAAAAAATGCTTAAAAGTATACAACAAGGACATTTGCTCAACGATGTTTGTAGCAGCTTTATTTGTAATAGCCAAGAAGTTGGAAACAGTCGAGATGCCCCTGAGTTGAGGAATGGATACAGAAATTGTGGTATATCTACACAATGGAATATTACTCAGCGAAAAAAAATAAGGAAATAATGAAATTTGCAGGTAAATGGTGGGAACTGGAAAAGATCATCTTGAATGAGGTATCCCAGAAGCAGAAAAACACACAGGGTATATACTCACTCATAAGCGGATACTAGACATATAATATAGGATAAACATACTAAAATCTGTATACCTAAGGAAGCTAATCAGGAAGGAGGACTCTGGCTACAATGTTCAATCCCCATTCAGAAAGGCAAAAAGGATGGACATCGGAGGAAGGAGAAAACAGGGAACAGGACAGGAGCTTATGACAGAGGGCCTCTGAAGGGCTCTACCCTGCAAGGTATTGAGGCAGATGTTGAGAGTCATAGCCAAACTTTGGGCAGAGTTCAGGGAATCTTATGAAAGAAGTGGGAGATAATAAGACCTTGAGAGGACAGGAGCTCCACAAGGAAAGCAACAGATCCAAAAACTCTGGGCACAGGGGTCTTTTTTAAAACTGATAATCCAGCCAAGGACCACTCATGGAGATGGCCTGGAACCCCTGCACAAACATAGCCTATGGCAATTTAGTAGCCAAAGGGCTTCCATAGTAATGGGAGCAGGGACTGTCTCTAACATGAACTGATTGGCCTGCTCTTTGATTACCTCCCCCTGAGTAAGGAGCAGCCTTACCAGGCCACAGAAGAAGACAATGCAGCCAGTCCTGTTGAGACCTGATAGACTATGATCAGAGGGAAGGGGAGGAGGACCTCTCTTTTCAGTGTACTGTGAGAGGGACACGGGTGGGAAAGTGGAAGGGTGGGATTGGGAGAAGAGGATGGAGGGAGGTACAGGGGAGATACAATGTGAATAAACTGTAATTAATAAAAATGAAAATAGTTATAAAAATAAAATTAAATTTAAAAAATGGGGTAGAGTTCTAAACAAAGATTTCTCAAAAAAAGAAAAGAAAAGAAAAAAAACTGCAATTTCTGAGATACACTTAAATGTTCAACATTCTTTGTCATCAGAGAAACGGAAATCAAAACTACTTTGAGATTTCATCTTATACTTGCCAGAATTGCTAGGATCAATAAAAAAAAAAATGACAGTATATGCTGGCAAGAATGTTGAAAAGGTGAACACTCATCAATTGCAAAACTGTACAACCACCATGAAAATCACTATGGCAGTTCCTCTGGAAGATGGAAATTCATCTGGCTCAAGCTCCAGATATACCACTTTGGAAGATATACAAAAAGATGCTTCATCCTTTCACAAAGACATTTTTTAAAGAATGTTCATTGCTACTGTATTCAAAATATACATAAATCAGAAACAATCTCTATGTTCTTGATCAGGGAAATGGGTAAAGGAAGTTTAGTACATTTATACAACGGAATATTACTCAGTTATTAAAGAATGAATTCTTAAAATGTGGCAATAAGTAGATGGATCTAGATAAAAATCATCCTGACCAATGTAATACAGAAAGACAAGTAGGGTGTATCTTCACTTAGGTGAAGATATTAGCTGTAAGTCAGTGACAACCAAGCTGCACTCCTTAGAACCACAGAGGTTAGGTAAAGAATAGAGGATGAGGGAGACAAAAATAGAATAGATAATGATGTTTGGATTGTTGGTATTTAATGTTAGTATTTAGGCAGCCTGTTCTTGGATTGCCTAGCAACCTATGATGTCATAAAATGTCCCCACCCCACCCCAGGTAGATGCATCTGGCAGGGGCTGTTCACCCAGACAGAAGCTATAAATGGACCCCTGCCTCTTACCTCTCTTGCTCTTGCACTCTCTTGCTCTCTCCTACTTTCTGCCCGTTTTTCTGTCCAGTCCCCTCCTTCCTCCCCCTACCATGTCTCTCTCTTTGCTTTTCCTCTCCATCTCTCCACTTCCATCCAATAAACCACTTCCATATAGTATCTGTTGGGTACATCATCATTTCTTAGATAGAGTTCAGGAAAACTGGAACAGGAGGATTAAATGAAGAAGTCAAGAGAAGAGAGGATCAACAGTGGGAATAAGAGTAGAGGCATATGTAAAAACAAGGGTTCTAAAGAAGCTTTTCAGTTTCATGAGGTCCCATTTATCAATTGTTGCTCTTAGAGCCTGTGCTGTTGGTGTTCTGTTCAGCAAGTTGTCTCCTGTGCCAACGAGTTCAAGGTTTTTCCCCAACTTTCCTTCTAACAGGTTTAGTGTGTCTGATTTTATATTGAGGTCTTTGATCCGCTTAGACTTTAGTTTTGTGCAGGGTGATAAATATTTTCATTTTTCTGCATGTAAACAGCCAGTTGGACCAGCACCATTTGTTGAAGATGCTGTCTTTTTTCCATTCAATGGTTTGGCTTCTTTGTCAAAAATCAAGTATTCATAAGTGTGTGGGTTTATTTCTGGGTCTTCTATTCAGCTCTATTGATCCACCAATCTGTTTCTATGCCAATACCATGCAGTTTTTATAAATATTGCTCTGTAGTACAGCATGGTATCAGGGATGGTGATACCTCCAGACTATCTGCTGTTGTACAGGATCGTTTAGGAAATTCTGAGTTTTTTGTTTCTCCATATGAAGCTGGGAATTTTTCTCTCGAGGTCTGCAAAGAATTGTGTTGGTATTTCGAAGGTATATAATCACTTTTAAGTGGATATTAGACCTATAAAATAGGATACTAAAAGATAAGATATTAAAATCTGTATACCTAAAGAAGAAAAACAAGGAAGAGGACTCAGGGTAAGATGATCAATCTTTACGTATAAAGACAAATGGGATGGACTTTAGAAGTAGGAGAAAATAAGTAAAAGGACAGGAGCCTACAACAGAGGGCCTCTGAAAGAGTCTACCTAGCACTGTATCAAAGCAGATGCTGAGACTCATAACCAAACCTTGGGCCGAGTGCAGGGAATTATATGAAAGAAGGGGGAGTTAATATCACCTGGAGAGGAGAGGAGCTCCACAAGGAACAAATATATCTGGGCACAGGGCACTTTTCTGAGACTGTTTCTGCAACCAAGGAACATGCACAGATATAATCTAGAACCCCTGCCCAGTTGTAGCCCATGGCAGCTCAGTATACAAGTGGGTACCCTAGTAAGGGGAACAGGGACTGTCTGTGACATGAACTCAATGGCTGGCTCTTTGACCTCCCCCCACCCCTCAGGGAGGAGCAGCCTTGCTAGGCCACAGAGGAGGACATTGCAGCCAGTCCTGAAGAGACCTGATAAGCTAGGGTCAGATGGAAGAGGAAGAGGAACTCCCCTATCAATGGACTTAGAGAGGCTATAAGGGAGAGAGGATGGGATTGGGAGGAAATGAGGGAGGGGCTACATCTGGAATATAAAGTAAAACAACTGTAACTAATATTAAGAAGGATAAAAATTTAATAAAAAAGAAAAAAAAACAAACAAGTGCTCTTTGAGGGAAAGTATGGAAATCTAACCCAGTAGAATCTTTTTTTTTTTTTTTTTTTCAATGTAGTTTATTCAGGAACCTTGAACAATCATCTGACCCTGGGGAAAGCCAGCCCACAGCTTAAATAGCCTCTGGGTAGCCAACCCCAGCGTGCCACGTGGGCAATGCAGATAGGTCCACATACATGGAAGCAAGCCAGATCCTCAGCCTTAGCCAAATGTGGACTTGTTCGTGACAGAGAGCACTCACCATGAGGAAGGTGGAAGGTAGAAACCAGCTCCATCTTTAAGGCATAGCATTCCACAGCTCTCTACAGTTCCCCCTTTTTGTTTTAGACGCATCAGGCAAGAGTAGAGGTCTGATCTTTGATATTAGAAATAAATGGGGACTTTGTACCGATGTTCATTTAGGTGTCATCCACCCAAAGAGCATCAGACCCGTCCAATACCTTTTCCTCAGAGGCGGGACCTGGGGCATCAATTCTCATGCAATCAGACATGCTCTTCTCTGGGTCGAAAGCGGCTGACCCTGAGTCCAGTGCTTAGCCTCGCATCCTGAGCATAACATTTTAGCTTTTTATGGTAGCCAACCATGCTTGGGGAGACTGTCCTGCTTCAATGGCTGTAAAGGCCTGAATGATCATGGCTGCATTACGCTGTTGTGAGACTCTAATCTTGCATATATACCACAGGTAAACCAAGGAGACCAACACCAGAAGGCCTGCTAACACTCCCATGCCCGCCCATTCCTTCAGATGATTCATGGCTGCAGCAGTCTATGATGATAATCCTGTGGCTAGTCCTGCATCCACTCTGGTAGAATTTACCATGACAATGGCCACTCTCAGCTGTTCCATCGTAGTATCGAATTCTCCAGTCCAATTACCTAAAATATAGCTAGACAATTGTTTAGACAGATTTGCAGCACGGGAAAAATTCTCATATTGTATGCTAGTGACACAAAGTCCAGCATACTTCCATTGACAGCCAAGTTGAGCGATTTGCCATAGGGTATCAAATTGCTCCTGCACGAGGTCAATCTTCTGATTGAACACCATCAAGCTTCCTTTTAGTTGAGCATTAATTCATTTTTGTACATGTAAGGCATGAGCTACATTGGCTAAAAGATTGTTCAGGGTCTGAGCAGTCTGCACAGTATGACTCATGGCTAATGCCGCGGTGGTAGCTCCAACAGCTGCCAATGAGATGATAGTAACAATGGTGGCTGTAGTTCCAAGATCCCTTTTCTGTCTGAAGAGAGTCATAGCGTGAGGGACATCAATGGGCACAGGCACCCAGCGAGCCATGCGAGTAACCAGGGCATACCAAGTATCATTACCACAATTACTTGGCTCTATCTGGCTAATAATGAATAAAAATGGGGGATATAAACAAACAGGTGTGGGCTTATAGGAAATATTATGAGAAGCCTTAACCCCCTCGTTGGAACATCCTGCATCAGTTCTAGAACTAGCAGTGGTGGTGTCCGAGGTCTGAGTAGGTTCAGGAGACCATTGCCCCCAGGGGCGAGATGTGCTCCATGTAAATTGACTAACTCCATGTTTTCCTCCACTTTTGAAAGTCATTTAAGGTTCTTAAATTATTTTTCCCTTTTTTTTAAATTTTTCATCAATTACACTTTATTCATTCTGCATCCCCCCATAAGCCCCTCCCTCCTTCCCTCCCAACCCCACCCTCCCTCCTCCCTTTGCTTGCATGCCACTCCCCAAGTCCACTGATAGGGGAGGTTCTCCTCTCCTTTCTGAACTCGTCTATCAGTTCACATCAAAAGTGGCTACACTGTGGCCTGGTAAGGCTGCTCCCCCACAGGGGGAGGTGATCAAAGAGCAGGCCAGTCAGATTATGTCAGAGGCAGTCCCTCTTCCCATTATTATGTAACCCACTTGGACACTGAACTGCCATGGGCTACATCTGTGCAGGGGTTCTAGGTTATCTCCATAAATAGTCCTTGGTTGGAGTATGAGTCTCTGGGAAGTTCCCTGTGTTCAAATTTTCTTGTTCTGTTGCTGTCCTTGTGGAGACCCTGTCCTTTCCAGCTCTTACTATTTCCCAGTTCTTACATAAAATTCCATTCATTCTGCCCAACAGTTGCCCATCAGGCTCAGCATCTGGTTTGATAGTCTCTAGGGCAGAGGCTTTCAGAGGCCCTCTGTGCTAGGTTCCTAGGTTGTTTCCTGTTTCTTCTTCTTCTGATGTCCATCCTCTTTGCCTTTCCGAATGGGGATTGGACATTTTAGTTAGGGTCCTCTCTCTTGCTTAATTTCTTTAGATGCACAGGTTTTAGTGGGTTTGTCCTATGTTGTATGTCTATATGAGTGAGTATATACCATGTGTGTCTTTTTGCTTCTGGGACAACTCACTCAGGATGATCCTTTCCAAATCCCACCATTTACCTGCAAATTTCATGACTTCCCTATTTTTCATTGCTGAGTAATATTCCATTGTGGAGATGTACCACAATTTCTGCATCCATTCTTCAGTTGAGGGGCATCTGGGTTGTTTCCAGCTTCTGGCTATTACAAATAAAGCTGCTACAAACATGGTTGAGCAGATGTCCTTTTTGTGTACTTGAGCCTCTTTTGGATATATGCCTAGGAGTGGTATGGCTGGATCTTGGGGAAGCATTATTCCTAGTTGTCTGAGAAAATGCCTGATTGATTTCCAGAGTGGTTGTACAAGTTTATATTCCCACCAGCAGTGGAGAAGGGTTCCTCTTTCTCCCCAACCTCTCCAGCATGTGTTGTCACTTGAGTTTTTGATCTTGGCCATTCTGTTGGGTATAAGGTGAAATCTCAGGGTTGTTTTGATTTGCATTTCCCTTATGGCTAGTGAGGTTGAACATTTCTTTAAGTGCTTCTCTGCCATTTGGTATTCCTCTACAGAGAATTCTCTGTTTAGCTCTGTTCCCCATTTTTTTAAGTGGATTACTTGGTTTGTTGCTTTTCAGCTTCTTTAGTTCTTTATATATACTGGAAATGAGTCCTCTGTCAGATAAAGGGTTGGTGAAGATTCTTTCCCAATCTGTAGGCGGTCGCTTTGTTTTGATGACTGTGTCCTTTGCTTTGCAGAAGCTTCTCACCTTCTTCTCAGCACCTCATGGAACCTTCTCCAAAATAGACCACATAGTTGGTCACAAAGTAAGCCTCAACAGATACAAGAAGATTGAAATAATCCCTTGTATCCTGTCTGATCACCATGGAATAAAGCTGGACCTCAGTAACAACAGAAATAGCAAAAAGCCTACACATCCATGGAAAATGAACAACTTACCACTAAAAGACAGCTGGGTCAGGGAAGAAATAAAGAAATTCAAATCTTCCTAGAACTCAATGAAAATGAAGACTCAACATACCCAAACTTGTGGGACACAATGAAAGCAGTGCTAAGAGGAAAGTTCAAAGCACTAAGTGCCTTCAAGAAGAAATTTGAGACAGCGCACTCAAGCAACTTAATGGCTCACTTAAAAACCCTAGAAAAAGAAGAAGCAGACACACCAAGAAGGAGCAGACTGCTGGAAATAATCAAACTCAGTAGAATCTTACTAACATACAATATAATAAAGGCCATCACACTGAGATTGCCAAATAAAGGGAAGGGCAGATACTTTTTGGGTTTGGCCTGGTGCTATATACTCTACTGTTAGTTACTAGCCTCCAAGATCTTGCCCCTTCTTAGAAGTGCACACTTTCATATAAACCTATCCTTGTTCTGTAAACCTGCCTCAGTCAGTGTATCTGATCAGTGGATTAAACAACATATACCTAGGCAGGGCAGAATAATGTAGGTTTGGCTATGGTTCCCTAGCCTTTGGAGGTCCAGGGAATCATGGGATATAGACAGACAGAAAGAGAGGAGGAAGGAGCATTCTTGTTGTGGAGAAAAAAACAAAACATGTGGGTTGAGAGGAGGACTCCAATAACTGCCTGAAAGGCCCAGATGAAGATTACAAGCAAGTACCGTGGGATTACATATGAAACCAGATGAGGATGATTAAGTTGGATGACACTGGATGGGGGCTGAGGGACTGTTAGTGAGGTCATTTAGACAGCTTGGGTAATATGACGGGGTGTTGGATTTTGTCAAAGGCTTTTTGGCATCTAATGAGATGATCATGGGGTTTTTGTTTTTTGTTTTTTATTTTTCTTTCAGGTTGTTTATATGGTCGATTACATTCTTGAATTTTCATATGTTGAACCATTTCTGCTTCTCTGGAATGAATCCTACTTGGTCATGGTTGATGTAGTTTTTGATGTGTTCTTTCATTTGGGTAGTGAGTATTTTATTCAGCATTGTGGCATCAATATTCATAAGGGAGATGGGTGTGAAATTATCTTTCTTTGTTAAGTCTTTCTGTGGTTGAGGTATCACGGTATCTGTGGATTCATAGAATAACATTGAGTTTCTATTTTGTGAAATGATTTCAGGTATTAGCTCTTTCTTGAATGTCTGGAATAATTTAGCTCTAAAACCATCTGGCCTAGGACACTTTTTGGTGTGGAGAGTTGTCATGACTGCTTCTGTTTTCCTAGGGGTTAATCTATTTAAATTGGTTTACCTGATCCTGATTTAATGTTGGTAAGTGGTATCTATCAAGAAATCCCCATGTCATTTTGCTTTTCAAATTCTGTGGCTTTTAGGTATTCTGAGGTTTTACCTAATGATTTTCTGGATTTCATGTGTCTGTAGTTATATCCCCCTTTCCATTTCAGATTTTGTCAATTTGGGTATTCTGTCTTTCTTTTAGATAATTTGGCTAAGGATGTGTCTATCTTGTTGATTTTCTCAAAGAACCAACAATGCATTGTTGGTGTTTGAAAAACAAAACAACTCAAGCAAAAACAAGAGTCTAGCAGAGCAATAAATAAAAATTTAAAAAATAAAAAGTAAGTAAGTAAATAAATAAATAAATAAAAGTTAAAAAAAAGATTATAGCTGTCAGGGGCAACAGCAAAGATTTGAGAACTGACTGTTTCAGTGAATGCTCCTCTCAGTATGTATTTAAGCACATGACAAAATCTTATTGTATTCAGTCTGCTTCTGTTAGAGCAGTGTAATTCTATGAGGTATGCCTTTATATATTGCTTAGCTTTTTATTTCTTTGTGACTTTTTTTTTTTTTTTTTGCTCTGTAAATCTAGTGTTTTGATTATTATGTAGCGGGAAGGTTTTCTTTTTCAGTGTGTTCTGTAGGCCTCTTGTATGTTTCTGGGCATCTCATCCCTTAGGATAGGGAAATTTTCTTCTATAATTTGGTTGAGAATATTTTCTGGGCCTCTCATCTAGAAATCTCTTTCTTGTGTTACAATTATTCTTCTGTTTTGTCTTTTCATAGTGCCCCTGATTTTCTGAATGCTTTGTATCAAAAACTTCTTAGATTTATCATTTTCTTTGACTGATGTATCAAGGTCTTTTATCATATCTTCTATGCCTGAGATTCTCTTCCATCTCTTGTATTTTGTAATGATGCTGTGTCTTAAGTTCCTGTCCTCTTACCTAAGTTTTCTCTCTCCAAGATTACTTCACTTCGTGTTTTCTTTATTGCTTCTATTTCCATTTTCATGTCTTGAACAATTTTATTCATTCAGTTTTATTATTCCTTCAACTGTTTGATTGTATTTTCTTGTGCTTCTTTAAGGGATTTATTGATTTTTTTTCTCTTTAAAGACCTCTGTCATCGTCATAAGATTGGATTTAAGGTCATGTTCTCATGTTTCACCTGTGTTAAAGGATATCCAGGGCTTGCTGTAGTTGGAGAGCTGGGCTTGAGTTGTTCCATATTTCCCTGGCTTTTGTTAATTGTGTTCTTATGCTGGCTTTTAGCCATCTGGTTGTGCCTGGTGTTGGCAGGTCTCTGGGAATGCAGGCAAAGTTTTGTGCCAGAAAATGGATCACAGGGAGTGGGTGCAGTTCACTACTGTTATGCTTTAGGAGGGCTTGGCAGGCAGAGTGTTGGGATGATCACCTTGTTGTCCCTGGTGTCAGCAGCCCTCCAGAAATGCAGGAAGACCTGTGGGCCAGAAAAATGAGCACATGTACAAGCAATCCCTTCCTGCTGATTGGCTTGCCCAGTGTAGAACTTGCTTTCTAATGAAGAGAAAAACAATAGTAAAATTGAATATGCAGATGGATAGATTGCTCTTCAAACATATTAAAAAGTCAATTATACCTGTACATAATAATTTAACTCAGAATTTGTATTCCATTTTGTTTTGTGCGCATATTTATGCATTGCGTTGTGGTTGTGTGTGCTTGTTCTTGTGTCTGCCTGTGTAACTGTGTATCTGTGAGTATGCGAACATAGGGCAGAGCCTTGGGTGTAGCTCCATTGTATTTTCCAGTAAGTTTATTTTCCAAGAATCACCTATATATTAACTTATTTCCTGTAAAATACTTTGTGTATTCATGTAAACATATATGTATATATCTGTTAAAGATTACACATTAAGTTATTATCAGGATTCATATTTTTGTAGAATAACTGGACTCATGGATAGTCATTCTGTTCCTCTTTGGTATTTACCTATTATTATTTTAAAATACATTATTTGTGGAAAGTGTGCATAATATCCACATGCACATATACTTGTGTATGAATATATAATATAAATGTATATAATTACTTCAATAAGTGTAATTCTGTACACCAGTTAAAGTTAAGAAAATGATCCTTGTAAAATGTTCCTCGTCCCCCTTCTAAATTACCTTTTCTCTCCTAGCTTTTTGGGCATCAATGCCTTACTTATGATGTGAGGCACAATATCATCATCAGTCTAGTCCCAGACAGTTCTGCTTCCACAGTCACTATCAAAATTCTAGAAGTAAGTGACATAAATTTTCTACTCTTACTAATGGAGGTAGATAGTTTTACATAAGACAATCTTCATTGATCTTAAAGCAATCGCCTATACACCGTCTATGCATAAGAGGAAGGATTCGATGATTTTATGTTTGGCTCTAAGCATACACTTTGTGCTACATTAAATCTCAAAAAAGGATGGAGGCAGAGAATGTGCACTTCCAGACATTCATGAGTATGTTCCAATGTTAATTCCTTTTAAAACCAGAAGAGAAGAACAGATGTCACAATGAGTGCTGATATTCAGCCATGAAGTTGCCATGGATTATATGTGCCTTCATAGTAACACACTTACAAAAATCAGTCTTTTTCAACTGTAAGAAGGTTAGCCTTGAGTCCTGTAGAATGCTATGCATTGCTGGATAATGCATAGTTGGAGTAAACACTAGGCTCCCAGAGTGCTTCAAGTGTATGGCTACCAAAAGACGTCAGCTTTTCCGGAAAGCTCCATGTCTACACCAAGGGCAAACACATTTAGTTCTCTTATTTTTTTCCATGTGTCTGAGAACAGCTTTAGAATCCTTCCCTGAATTACTACTGGCAGTAACAAAAACCCTTCCCTACCACAAGGCAGACCTTAATAAATCCTGTGTAAACCACAAAAATAAGAGGATAGGTTATAGAACACCAAGGTTGGTTTGCAGCTTCTCCTTACTACCCATTGTTCTTATTTTAGAGCTGGATTCTGATAGATTTTAAGAAGTCAAAGATAATATAATATTTTGATTTATGAAGTGAGAATTTTTTAAGTATCAGGAAAGGTGAGTCTTAAATTTTTGAGATTTTAAATTTTTGAAATTCTTAGATTTTTGAGAAATCATATTCCATAGAAGATGAAATGAGACAAAGTTTCTCTGGGAACTTCCAGTCAACAAAATCAGTTATTACTCATGACAAAGGGACCCTATCCCCAACTCAACAGCCTTGTTATCCCACTAACATAAGTGACACAGATGTTGGGCCCACAAGCAGAATATACTTGCCTGCTTAGCTCGCAGAGAATACAAAAAAGAACCAAGATTACAGTTTTCTTACTTATACAATTATATAAACCATTATCCCTTAAGGTGGGCAAGGAGAATCAGTAGGCATGGTACTATGTATAAGTGAAGCCAGGAAAGTGCTGCTGTATTTTGGTGATTGTGTATACTGATCATCAGAATGCAGTTTAATAGTAAAACTTTCTTGAAGTTACAGTTTGATTCTTTCCACTATTTCAAGAACTAAGATGTTGGGCAATTTATCAATTGTCATACACACCCAAAAAACATGAACTGTAGTATAAAAAGTCTCCAGCTTCATTATACCATTCTGTGTACATGATTCTGACTGTTTATTTGCTCCCCCAGCCTCTTCTTTGTGAAACCTCAAGAGGACTGGGGAAAGAAGACTCCTAAATTAAGATTTGATCTACAATCAAAGGAGTCAAGTTACCCCATTAGCATGCTACCTACCAGATAAGAATTTATCAAAATATTAGAAATATCTGCAACACAGAACCCAATCAACTGTCTTGAGCCCTTCAGGACCCTCGCTCAGTTTCTCTACCTCTCCTAAAGACACTTCCCTTTTGCTCATCTTTGCTTGTTAAATAAACTTGTGCTTAAACTAGATTCACATGTTGAATTCTTTCCTTCAGGAAGACAAGAATCAATAAAACCTTTGCTTAGCAGAATGTTGTCTGTTCTGTGTCATTCCATTGAGAAGTTAGGATCAGCTGACAAAAGCCAAAAACTAGGAAAGAACCAGGAATATGGTCTACTCACCAAAGACTAAGGCTCAGAGCTTAAAAGACAAGAGTTAGGTTCCCAAATATCAGAAAATTCCAAGGACAACCTTTTGAGTGGAACATATCCATAAGAATGGAGACCTTACATATTGCCCAATAAGGTTTCCAAACATTGTTCAAAAGAAGACCCTGTATGAATTCCCAGTAACTACACAGTAAGCCTTGATATAAAGTATGTACCAGGACCGTGATGGAAAATGAAAAGAATAAAAGAAAACTATTAAAGCATTGTAGCAAAAGACCTCCATTCATTCTCAAACTTCTGTCCTGCCCCAGATAAAGAAAAAAAGAAAAATGATCAGAATGAGGGAATACATGGGAGATAGGGGAAGAGATAAATGACAAGTCTTAGGGCTTCTCTAAGCAAAACATATGTATACAGAAAAAAAAAAAAGGATTAAGTCAGTGCCACTTTTTTTTTTCTTAAGAATAAACCAAAGCAGATGCTGAAATGGCAGTGACATTGGTGGCCCGAATGTCCCCTACTGCTTTCTGTTAAGACTGAAAGAAGGAAAAGAAAAGCTCCACGAGAGATTTCAATTTCATTATGTTCCCTGCAGTCGAAAAGCAATGGTAAGTGGCGTCAAGGTCTTTAAAGAAATCTGAACAATCGCAACTGTTTCCAGAGTGTTTACTTTGAAGGGGGGAACATGTATTTTTCTCCACATGAAAACAAAAACAGTAAAAAACATCCTTTGCGAGTCTAAGTACACAGATCTGAGAAGAGGAGGTGCAGGATTCAGGCCAACAAGCATCCACTCTTGCTCTTCTTCTCCTGGGAAGGACAGAGTGCCATGAGGAGAAGGAGACCCCACCGGCTACAAAAACACCTGCTTTTTTTCCCCACCAGCTCCCCGGTTGCTCAGAATGTGTTTCTCCAATTTCAATTTTTCTGTTTAAATGATGTCTCTGATAATCTCTTAAGAATTTCTGTTCAGGTTCCATAGATTTTGTTTATAAGATAATGCAGTTTCCACATGCAGTTTGTAACATCCCAGAGACATCGGTTTCTTTATGTTCCATTGTATTTACTAAATAACACTGAGAAGGGGTCAATGTAACAGAGATAACACCGAATGAGAGAATGTAGAGGTATTTTAATCGAGCAACCTGGATGTTCTGGCAGAGGATCACACCCAAAGTCCTAGGAATGTGTGATCAGGCTGAAATAAAGCACACTTAGTGTATGCCTTTAATTACTCTGTCAGAATTCAGCAGACCTTTAATCTCAAACAATGACAATGAAGTCACATTGAGAGGCAGGCAAACTGATAAATCTGATAAAGATGTGACAAAATGAGTCAGAGATATGATATGCCCAACTCTCATAAGAAAAGACAGGGAAGAGAAGCTATTTAAGAGCAACATAGAGAGAAAGCAGAGAGTTCATGGAGACAGTACCATAGAGTTCAGGGGTGGAGTTCAGTTGGGCGCAATTTAGCTGAGTGCAGTTGAGTTCAGTTGAGTACCTGCAGTTCCATTATGTTGGTGCGGTCAGTGCAGTACACTCTGTGGAGTTGAGAGACAGTTGTTCCAAACAGAGCAATACAGTAAGAAGTGGAGAGAGGCCAGTTCGAATAAGTCAGCTTGGAGAGGAGCTTTGAGCCAGAACTGCTGATTTGAACCAGTCAGTCAGAGTTTAGAAAGAGTTAGAATGGGGATCTTACTTAGCAGTAAGTCTCAGAGTTGGAAAATTCTAGGCTTAAGTTAGCAGATGGAGGCTGGAAGCCAAAGCCTTCAAAGTCCAGGTTTGCAGATTAGATTGTATAAAGGCTAGAAGCTTTTAGGACTCGACCTAAAGATAGTTAAAACAGAGATAGAAACACTCTGTCCTCAGCCCAAGCTATGCATTCATACAGCTCATATATGGCTCTCATCTCATGCATTCATCTGAGCAAATAAAAACAACATTTACAAGTTAACAAACAAATGAAGGCAAATCCTACTAAAAATTATCTCAAGAATTAGGTTTTTTACTCTAATTTCTTGTCAATTAAGTCTTATGGAGAGCTTTGCAGGTCTCATTTTTCATGATAATGAAGAGTCACTTGAAGAAATCGCTTGTCCCTTCATTTTATAGAATATTAGGAGAGCTACTTTATACTCTGGAAGCTTTTATGGTCCTTGGGGAATGAGGGCAGAATGTACATATATGCTAAACACATCTCAGTATTCATAGCAATTTGTCTCCAGAGAAGATTGTGGACAGAATTCATGAGTGTCTTTCGCAGCACTTACTAACCTGGGGTTTTAGATCTGCATTTATAACAGGAAATACAATTGTTATTTAGTGCATGGGAAACCCTCAATGCCGTGGGATCTTTCTCCTACTCCATGGAAGTAGGAGAAAGTAGGGGAGGTGTTTGTGGTTGAGAATGAGCACGCAGGATCCTCTGAAGTACACTTCATTCGCTGGCATGTGTAGGGTTGGAGGATGTTCTCTGATGGTTCTAGGATGTGCTGTCCTCATCACTCACTGAACAACTTTTTCTATTGGTTGATGTATCCCAAGGAAAACATTCCTAGCAACTTGGGGAAAATCATAAGCTTTGTGGGTAGAAGAGTAAACTTGCAGATTGTTAAGATTTTAACAACTGCCCTTCAGGGTTCTAGTTATTATGCCAATAGCAGATAAAGAGTGTCTTGAAAATACATGCTCCTGATGCTTTATCATCTCTGTTTAAATAGAGAACTTTATTCATACACTCATCCATCAGGTATGCTATCAATTTAAGAATGGAACTAATGTAAAATATAGTTAAGACAGAGTTACAATAGTCAATGGAATCATCACCTTTATTCGTGAAAATGCCCTACATGTAATGCAACATATTTTTAGTCATCATATGGATAAGAGAATTTGAATTGACAGGTGACATGACGCTTCAATTGGTATGTCTGCACATCCTCACCATCTGCTTTTGTGCAGGATATGGAGATGCATAATAAAAGGTCTGCCTTTCGGGATTCGTTTTTGTAAATTCAGTATATAAAGTTATGACTAGAACAATGAGCACATTCCTAGGATCACAAATAAAATGTTATCATGATTCTGGAGAGGAAAAATTTATTTTGAAGTGCAGCGGAAAAATATTATCTTTCACAAGCATTTCTGAAATCTGTGTGGTCATATAAATGGAGATGCGAGAAGGTCTCTTCAAAGAAAAGGCTAAGTTGAATGAAAAAGTTCAGAAACAGAAAAGCACACAATATTTTCAGAAAGGAATAAATAAGTCAAGAGTAGAAACTGCACAGGCAACAAGGTGAAGAAAAGGTAAAATGACTGACATTCAGTCTCCAGGAAATATTTATGAAATGAATACAAAGTTAATGTGAAGCCAGCACAGAAAGACTTGAGGGTATGGCGCAGGTTTGGGCTTTTCTGGTTGGCCCTGGGAAGCCATGTTGTCTAAATCAGCAATGGCATGAATAGACAGTACTATAGAATTGAAAGCAAGACTTAGAATATGCAAAGGAAATATAAAAAGAAATTTAAAACTCTGCGAAGAAGTTTGGTTCAGAAAATTTGGTGATGGTGATAATCAATGAGAACAAGGAATCTCAAATGGTCAAAGATTTCCTTACATTTCACCGATACCTCTTTCACGTATGCAGATGCAGACAGACAGACAAGTGCACTCTGCAGCTTCTTATTACAGCACCATGAGTGCTCATCCAAAATGCCAATTATGTCCTCCCAGCAGGAGACAGTAATAACGCACAGTGGCTACTTTTGATTTCCCCATTAATTTTAATTACTAAAATTGAATGTACTATTCTACCTTTAAATTTTTATATCATGAATTCCTGCTGAGAATCCTCCTAAACTGAATTTCAAACAATATAATTCTCAAGTCTGTGTTTAAAAAGATATGGGGAAGAAATAACACTGCATTTCTTACAGATCTGCATTTAAAATGCTCATCCCTTTGTTCCACCACCCACCCCCCCCTTATAGAAAAGATAGCTTTTGAAAGTGTAAAAACTGAATGAATACTTTTGGGGATTTTGTCCTGGGGAAAGGAGAGGCTTCACCAGGAACACCGTTGATTGCAAACACTAGCGGTCCTTGGCAAGTAGTGTCCCCAGAATTGTGAAGTGCTAGCTTGTTTCTGAACAAATATTTTGGTAGGTTCCAACTGTCAGCAGTAGGGAAATACAATGTGCACCTTCCTTTTTCTGTTTCTGAACACCTTGTCCTGCTGCACAGATTTCTTCCGCACAGACAGAAAATACAAAACACACGTCCTGGTAGTCACACCAAGAAAGGCCTCCATTTGCATACCCTTCATAATTCAATTTAAATTTTTTTTTGTCAAGAGTCCTGAATGCTTCATGTTTGCTTTAATCAGAATGTTGACATTTACACTGAAGCCAATTTCTCTTTTTCTCCTCTGTGTTTTGTTTAACCACGACAAGTGACAGCAAACTGGAAAGAACAGACTTTTTAAATTGGCTCCTTGCCCAGAATGCATCATTTCTCCTGAAGCTTTCCCCCTTTCAATGCATTGCAAAAGGAAATGTGAAAACACTCTTCCAACACAAGAGTGAGGTGTTACTGCTTTTAGATAAAGATTTGTGTTGTATTTTAAAACTAGATTGCTGTACAGTTTCAAGCTATTAGCAACAGCCTATCACACTGCAGCTCTGGGTCCATGGGGAGATATGCTTAGTGTATTTCAGTAATTCAAGGCAAATAGAATACTACATGAGAAAATATCTAATGTCAAGAGCATTGGCTTCATAAGGAAAGCAGAAGGAAGCAATAAACAAGCATGGCATAACTCACCGAGTAACTCCAATGTTTTCTCTGATCTTTCTAGGTTATGCCCCAAATGGGAAAGGAAAGCCCTGTTGAGAAAACCAGCATCTGAATATCTATCTATCAGCCATTCAGAAAACCATCAATAAGAGCAGCAAATAATCTCTCCACTTCACCAGAAAAGCTCTTATCGGGTTTCACATTTGATATTTGGTAGTTCCATGAGATTGTAACTTTGAATTTGAATGCAAATTTGCACAAATATTAGACTAGATCACTTAAGTTAAAAATTTGAGCATGTTTATAAAATAAAAACATGGGCAAAAAATGTCCACTACCAATGTTCAAACTGCTTGAAATATAAGGTATGTCTCTTCATGAAATTTAATCTGCCTCAACAGAGGGTCTGGAAAAAAAAGTACAGATATTAAAATGATAGGTTTTATAGATTGGAATCATAGGTTCATCTTCTATATACTTCCAAAGATAATGAGGCAACACCCACAGAAAAAAAATCCCACAGAAAAAAATTCCCTACATAAACCTTTGTAAATATGCCTTTTATAGTTAGTTGTTAAGTATCTGGGATTAGCTGAGGAGACCAAAAGGAAGTGTACTGATGAGTTGATAACTCTTCTAGACATCCTTACTGCCTAGCTGAGTGGGGATTCCATACTAGAGCCACTACAAAATGCACTCATGGAGAAAACCAGTCACCTCAAAGGAATATTTCAAATTCTGAATCTTGATTTATTACTGTGAACTCAACCTAATTGCTTATGAATGTCATTTTGTTCACTGAGAAAGGACAGACCTGAAAATAAGATTTTTAGACTTTACTAAAGTAAGCTTCTTGAGTGCAGGATTGTAGTAATAGTGGTGTGTGTGTGTGTGTGTGTGTGTGTGTTTGTGTTTGAAATTTTTCTAGAAACAGGCTCTATTTATCACTGAAGATGAACAAAAAATAATAATTGCTAAAAATGGGTGTTGTTTTGACTGTTGTGTTAAAATGAAGAAGCTAAAACTCTGAATAAACTGAAATATATCTAGTCTGTCTACTTGGTGTAGCATGACAAAGTCCATTCTTCATCACTTGTTAGAAATGTAATCATGCTGAGGGAGGAAGTGGTAAAACAGCCCAAACAAGCTGGTGGTTAGAGAATTCCTCTCTCTCCACCAGGGGCCCATAGCAGAACATAGAAATATACTCTTAGAAAAGAGGTGACCTGCTTCAATGGCTGTAAAGGCCTGAATGGTCATGGCTGCATTACGCTGTTGTGAGACTCTAATCTTGCATATATACCACATTGAAGCAGGACAGTCTTCCCAAGCATGGGAGCTAAAATGTTACACTCAAGATGCGAGGCTAAGCACTGCACTCAGGGTCAGCCGCTTTCGACCCAGAGAAGAGCATGTCTGATTGCATGTGGGTTGATGCCCCAGGTCCCGCCTCTGAGAAAAAGGTATCAGACGGGTCTGATGCTCTTTGGGTGGATGACACCTAAATGAACATCTGTACAAAGTCCCAATTTATTTCTAATATCAGAGATCAGACCTCTACTCTTGCCTGATGCATCTAAAACAAAAAGGGGGAACTGTAGAGAGCTGCGAAATGCCGCGCCTTAAAGATGGAGCTGGTTTCTGCCTTCCACCTTCCTCATGGTGAGTGCTCTCTGTCACAAACAACTCCATATTTGGCTAAGGCTGAGGATCTGGCTTTCTCCCATGTATGTGGACCTATCTGCATTGCCCACGTGGCACGCTGGGGTTGGCTACCCAGAGGCTATTTAAGTTGTGGGCTGGCTTTCCCCGGGGTCAGATGATTGTTCAAGGTTCCTGAATAAACTGCATTGAAAAAAAAAAAAAGAAAGAAAAAAAGAAAAGAGGGGTGACCAGTTTGAGGCATAAAAGAAGATATAGCCATATAGCAAAAACAAACAAAAATGTACAGTGATGTGTGATTAATATTCAAGTGAAGGGAACATCAGGAAAAGAGGTTTATGGAGTTTATGAAAAGAGAAAGGGCACCATCTCAAAGCTGTGCATGGTGGCACATATCTGCAAACTCCAGACTCAACAAGCTGATACAGGCTGGTTGGTGAAAGTTTAGGAGCAGCTAAGAATATGCAGCAAAACTCAAAACCCAAACCAACCCACCCACCACATAAACAAACTCTTGGAAAAGAAAGTCATCCAAATTTTGCCAGTTGCTGCAGTGGAATACATCCGTGTATGTGTAGGGAGATACAGACAAATGTCTGAAAATAAAGATAGCACAGTTCCTTTAGGAGCTTAGGCTTTTAGGAAATTATTCCTAATGGACGGTGACACACATGTGTTCTTGGAGAGGTCACCACAGAGAATAACACATTCTCTCACACTGGGGTACCAACAGCACAGAATCAGTGTGTGACAAGGTCCGTGTCTCTGTGAGCTCCAGGAAGAGCCTGTGTCATGCCTTTCTTTTAGCTTCTTAGAGTATGGGTTGCCCTTCACATTTAGACATCACTGAAAACGTTCATTGTGTTCATGTGTTCTTCTTTTATGGTGTGTGTGTGTGCGTGTGCGCGCGCGCGTGTGTGTGTGGAATTGTGTTCATGCATTTGTGCATGTAGAGACTAGAGGACAACTTCAGGTCCCAATACTCAGAACAAGAGATAGGATCACAAGTTGGACTCATCAAGTAGGCTAGATTGGCTGGCCAGTGAGCCCCAGGGATCCACTTGTCTCTGGCATCCCAGCTTTGGGATGTCCAGTATTTTGTTGTAGAGATTGATGCTTTGTTTTTTGTCTTCTAATTCAGGTTTTGAGTATTGAACACAGGTCCTCATACTTGTATGCTAAGCACTCTAATAAAGTGATCCAACCGTATCAATGCTTTTTTTTATAAATATACAATTATTATAATTGAGCCAACCTATGATTTCATATTACTCAAATTAAATATGAATAGATTTTTAAGCAAAGCTAATTTCACTGGTATTGGAGGTTAAAGATTGAACGTAATTTTTGGAGAAGACATGATTATCCTTTGAAAGAGGAGTTGGATAACATGCTTTCACTACACCTTCTAAGGTAAAGGTAGAAAGACAGAGAAGAGAAAATTGTGCCTCAAAAAGAAAAAGAGTTTTCTTAGCAAAGCCATATCTCAGATCATAAAAACAAAATATTCTAGAAAAGGATATTTTCATGGTTAATTTTCATTGTGAACTTCACTGGATTTAACATCACCATGGAAACACAGCTCTGGGTGTTGTGAATATCCTTTAAGCATAGTTTGCAAAAGGTCCAATTGAGGGAAAGTGAACCTTATGTGGGGGATGCTGCATTTCATGAGCTGGGTGTACACCTAAATAGAAATGAAGAAGTGGAGTCTTTCTTCTACCTGTATTTAGATGCAAAATGACCTACTGCTCATACGCTGGATGCTATATTTTTCTCCCTCACCAAAGGGACTCCACCATCAAACTGGGAGCCAAGATAGACATCTCCTCCTTAAAATGCTTTTGTCTGGCTTTATGTCAACAACTTCACATTTTATGTCATTCAGTTATATATAAAATTGCTTCCCAAAGATTCTTTTTTTTTTTAAATTAGAAAATAGATGTCTATTTACTCATTCTTCTAATATCAAAGTGTTAAATGGTTGGCCATCTTAATGGTGACTTCTCCTCCTCCTCCTCATTCCTTTCTTGATTGTTTTTACATTTTAGTTAACATACAAAATTACTCTCCTCTTTATGATATTTAAAATGCATATATCAACTAGATGTTGAGGTCCAGACTCCTAACCCATAATTCCTCCATCTCTTCATCTCTCTCTCTCTTTCTATCTCTTCCTCTCTCTATTCTTTCTCTTTCTTTAATTCCTCAAGACCAAGCATATTTCTAGGTCATAGATTTTTTTTCTCCGTGCAATTATGTTTTACATCAAAGGGAAAACTTCCATCTCAATTGAACATAATTAGTGCTATTATTTTTTTTTCACATGATCACCTAGACTAAGTAATCTGATTTTGTATTTTGAAATGTTTTCTGTAGCACCTTAGAGTCTTAAAATTTATTTTTGGGATATATTCTTATTGTTTTTGTTTCCTAGGTTTGTTGTAGCTCTTTTTCTGTATTTTTTTCTTCAAATTAAAGGGTTACTCAGTAACCCAGAGGTTATTCTTGAACTTAGGGCAACCTTTTGTCTCATCTTTCCAAGAGCAGGTATTTAAGGTATTAGGAACCAAACCCTACTCTACACTGCTTAATTTTGTCACCAGCAACTAACCTGATATCGTTTGGCTTATGTTCTATTTTAACATCTATTTTATCTCACTACATTGTAATATTTTGGACACAGAGCTTGCTTTACCTTAAAAAGAATGGAAAGTGTTTAGTGTAGTCCCCATCACTGAGTCCATCTGACACCTGTTGAACTCAAATGATAAGAGATGCTTGTACCTTTTGTTTTCTTGGTTTAGTCACTCGCTCTCCTATAGCAGAAACACATTTTGTTTTACTGGTGATAGGCATTCCTTTTGACTCCTCTAATAATCTAAAAGTACCAGCAAGCAGATGCAAAGTCCTGAGTGACAGGAGCAAAGACCTGAGTGACAGGCTTATGGCTTTGTGGCTACATCCTGAGGATAATTAACTCTTCGAGGCCAGCTGTGACCCTTGTTGGGAGTCAGCCTGTGCTCAACATGATGAGAGAATCAGTCCCAAATGAGGCCACTACACATGCATCTCTACCGTGCAAAGTGATTTTAATGAATGGAAGGGCTGCCAAACACGAAAACCAATGCAGAATATGGGGACCAGGTGGTCCCCCAGAGACTCTTGCAAGTGATTGAAGAATTTTAGGAAGAATGTCCATCCATTCTCCAAATTGTGAGGAGACAGTGGTGAGCCCACACCTTTCCCTATCTCTTACACTGTTTCCCATAGATCACTGATTTCAGCAAACAGAAACTTTGCCTCTTGGCTCTATGCTTTTTTTCCCCCCTGCACCTTTTAAAATGCAAATACTTTAGGGAAGGGAACAGCTGGTCAGTCATTTTGATCTTAATGTAATGAGTTTATTAGAACCAGCTTGCAGAGGGAATTCTGACACTGTGCAGAAGATCCCACAAACAAGACTCTCTTTTGAAGCTTGCCAGGGCTGGATAATTTCCCCACAGGAGTATTTCCCAGACTCACTGCAGTATGATGACTCTCACATATGCAGAAGGGAGGGAGAGTACAGAAAGTGAGTTGAGCTGCTTTACATATAGGTATAAGAAACTTCAGTCTTTTGTATTTCACGTTATGAATAGCCAAAGAGTACAGCGAATTCTTACTATAGTTCTCTTGTTTTAATTAACAAAGTCCTAAAATTTGAACGAGAGGAAAAAGCCTACATAATGTTTAATATAGAACAACAAGAGTAAAACCAGCTGGTTTGCAATGGGGTGGCCACCCCACGAAAGTGAGATTTGTGCTGAGATCCATGAACATGCATACCAATGACACATTTACGCAGAGGTGGGAGCAAGCAACAATTTATGAGTTCAGAGGAATTAAAAGAAGATTAGGTTGCCAAAAACATTGATGATTGGACTTGGCAGACTTGTGTGATCCTTTAAATACATTTTCCACAAGAATCAAGTGCAAATTGATATTAGGCAGAATACCAATAAAAAATATGACTCAGATCAAGTCTTCATTATGGAAGCTCTCAAATAATAGGACTTACGTGAATGTCTTTTCTTATATGAACTTTGAAATTTTGCATGCTAATGATAGTTAATTCTGTATTCAAATTATTTTTGAATATTCAGAATTGTAGCTGAGGCCACATGTCTGGTATATGACTAATGGCTCCAGAAACACAATAGAATGGAGAACTTAATCGGTAAAAATAGGATAGCATTATTTTTCTGGGGTAAAAAATATTGAAACAAGTTAAATTAGATTCAATACTAAGTATTCTTTATTTCACTCCTGTTTTCTTAATAATAGACCAGCAAAATTCCCTATTCACCTTCTTATTCCTATTACTCTCTGTAGTGAACACACCATGAATGGTTTCTGACTCACCCTGTAGCTAGACTTGCCTCCAAGATTTCTGATGAGGCATCACCACTTAACTGGTTGAGACACTTGAGCTTATAGAGATGGAGATGGGATAACAATGTGAAAACTCCTTCATAATTGGCCTAACTAGTTGATGGATGGCTGCTGAAGACTTCACCATCACTTCCCATTTTCCTAAAAGGGCAGAGGGAATTCACAGTGAAACCCCAAAAGCTATTTGTCTGATGGAGTTTTCCATCTCAATCAAAGTACTGAGGTTCAATACATGGCCATTTTTGCATAGAAAGTGATCCCATTGTTGTAGTGTTTATGTGTTAAGACACAGAAAATGGAATATGTTTAAAAACATACATTTTTCTTACATCTATCTATCTATAGATACAATAGGAAGGATGGTGAGCAGGTCAAAACAGAGGTTCATGGAACTGGGTTTTCTATTTTGAAAATGTCAGAACACTGGTTACTTTGTGGTAATCACTGAGTATCTTACTGTAGAACCCAGAGATCAAGTTATTCAGCAATCATACTCAGAATGAGCCATAAGGTCCATGTTGGACCATCATTCCTTTTGTGGATCACTGACACTATGCTGAGCCTACCCTCCCTCACTCCTGTAGTTTCCTATCCCTCCTATCAGGCATAATGCATTCTGAGTTGGCAGTGTCTTCAGGACTTGGAATAATTATTTTAAAATAAAACATACAGCCAATACCATGTCCTAAAATAGCCAAACACTTTCTTGCAGTAAGACTTTTACAGAGTGGAAGGATGTAGGGTATATAAAATTAGGTTAAGAACATACAAAGTAGAGGCCTGACAAGGGTGTGACAAGAAAAATCAGTCTGCAATGCAGCTGATGAAAGTCAAAAGCATCAGAACACACATAGGATGAAAAGTACAGTGGAGCTGCTGGTGCTTGTGGATTTGTGCAGATTGACACGTGTTCCCCCAAACGGGGCCCTGGTCAGGAGACGTCTACTCTCAAGCAGACTTCTGGGTTGCCTAGATAAGAACTTGACTTCTCTGGAAAGTCAAGGATGATTGTTCTGAGAAGGATCTCAAGGCCTTCTCCTGAAAGTGAGAGTCTTTAATTCTTATTTCAAAAGTCACAGGTGTCAGATAAAAAATGGGGAAATTGGAAATGCTTTAGTTCATGCCTATAAAATAGCCAAGGACACTTTAATGCCAGAAAATATTATTTAGCAAAATGGCCTGTTCTATCTGAACCCAGCCATCTTGAGAAAAGAAATAACCTATTATGGATATTATGCCATCCCTGCTTAGCTGCTGAAGTCCCTCAAATACTGTTATTTAGGAGACCCACCTCCTTGTTATTGTCTTACCTCATAAGAAATATTCACTAGTATAAAAGACTGAAGTTCCCATCAACTCCACTTCTACCAAAGTAAGCTCTTTACAATGTCACAGGATGACCTGGTTGGGTCTGATTCAGAGTGTTCAAATTCCTTCCGGTGAGATGATGGTGCTCTGTTATCAGGCATCTTCTCACATACTTTGATTCATTAACATGACAATTGTCTTTCAGACAGCACACAGCATGGTATCTGGTGCAAGGGAGAATCCAATGTGCTACCTTAATGGGATTTTAGAAAATGGACTGTCCTTTAATCTGATAAAGAGAAGAAAGGGAACTACCTATAGGTGCTCAGACACAAACACTTGGTAGCTTCTGAAGGCATGTTAGTCTCTCCTGGACAGTGCTGTGGTACCACTCTGCTTTCGGACAGCACAGGCGTATTTTGTCATCTGTCAATCTGACCCCTTTGCAATCATTCCATTAGCAGAACTGAAGTGTTGAGAATGGTGATGCCCATTGTGTCTCCAAGAGAATCTGGCAGGGGCTTAACCAAACTAGCAATAGTCTCTGTCTTCATAGCAGCTTTTCTTTTCATTGTTTTGGGGAGGTCTAGTACACACATAATTGATGATTTTCTGGTCCCCTGTTCCAGCTCACCACTAATTTCTGGGAGCAAAAGGAGCCAAAAGGTAATAAAAAATCTCCATCCAAAAGAGGGCTAAGATCAGAGCCCAAGGGACAAAACATAGGTCCCTCAAAACAGGGCTAGCACGATCTATGAAAGAACTAATATGTGTGTGCATCAATCTTTGGGATGTTATAAGAAATATAGCAGACTGTTGCTCATACTACAGACACTAGGATGCCACAATGATGGAGGCTTAAGTCCAAGATCAAAATTCCAGGTGTACCTATTTCTGTGAGAACTCTCTTTTCGGTTAGACACAGTGATCTTCATTACTTGTTCCCACATAGACCTTCTTTAATTGAAAATAGATTCTTCACTAATATAATACATCCCAACCAATTTCCCCTCCCTCCACTTCTCTTAGGCTCTGTAACACCTCCCATTTTCCCCAGATCTGCTCTCCCTCTGTTTACTCTTCAGAAAACAGGAGAACACCAAGAGACTACAGCCCAAAAGTACAAAACAAGATTCAATAAGACAAGGAGAGCCCTCATAATGAGGCTGAACAAGGCAACCAAATAAGAGCAGGCAAAAGTGTTTCAGAGCAGGCAAGAGAGTCAGAGATATACCCATTGGCCCTGTTAGGAGTCCCACAACAACACCATGCTAACGGCTCTAACATATGCGGGGAACCGGGTAGAGGTCCATGTAGGCACAGTGTTTGCCTTTTCAGTCTCTGTGAGCCCCTGTGACCCTGGTTAGTTTATATGGGAGGGACATGTTCTCCTGGCATCCTCCCCATGCTCTGTGCTGCCTAGATGCTCAGATTAGAGAACGAATATCACAGAGACCTAGGATTATATATTCATGAATACATATATATATACATATGTGTGTGCATGTATATCTATATGATATATTTGTATATGTTTATGTATGTGTATGTGTGTATGGATATGATGTATATGTGGGTATATGTTTATGGATATTTATATGCATATGCATATGTGTGTATGTGTATACAAATACATGTATGTAATACATATATAATAATGAAATCATTTCAAATGCTATTCTGCTGTAATCATAGATGAGAGCCTTGTCCAGTTATCATCACAGAGGATTTCTCTGGCAGCAGATGGGTGTGGGTGGAGAGGCCCAAAACCAGACATGCAGAGAGAAAGTGTAAATTGTAGGTCTTCATCAATTCCACCCTATGGAGTTCCACTGAAAAGGGGAAAGAACAGAGTGTAGGAGCCACATATTTATTCTTAAGATGAATTAAGGAGAAAAAAAGGGTTCTCCGGTGTTTCTGTTTTCAAACACACCAATCTTGTTTTGTGCTGCTTTGTTTTCAGGAATCATTTAATCTGTTACCTTTTTAAATTTGGCTGTCTCCAAATACAGCCAAATATAGTGTGTCTGGCAATAACTTGTATGGATGAGATAAAACCCTATTTTAAACCCTAGAGAATGAGTGAACATTTTTTTTTTAATCTAAAACATCAAGTCACTGAATGTCACATCTTTTTCCAATCCTGCCTTCTGCCCTCTCTCCCTTTTTCCTTCCCTCCAACTCTCCTTCTGTTACCTTTTCCCTCCCATCCTCCTTCCTTTCTCTTTTCTTCCATGTAAATATTTCCTTATTTGTGAAACCATATCATCTGATAATCTACCATGTGTCATTTCATAGTATATTAGTCCTATGCATTTACATTCTCCCATCTCCTGAGAGTGTAAATAAAAAGAGATTATTGGTAATGAATCCATAGCATTAACTTAGACATTTAGGAAATATCAGACTAATTTAAACAAATGAAAGGTATTGCAGTAGATATGTGAGATACAAGAGTTTAATTTGATAATCTAGAAAAAAGGGTTCACTACACTTGGGAGAAAGATCATTATACAGGGATAGTTTGAGTTTCATAAAGTAATGTCATATTGGAATAATGCTGCCTTCAATGTAGGCGTGGTTCTGATGGGTGTGATATCATTCTTATTATAAAGGGATTTTTCTTCAGAGGACAGGACAATGGTTATTACTTATCACCTCTACTACTCCAATTTATTATTAAAAACACAAATCTACTATTGATGATAGATTTACCAAGACACCTTACTTCTAACTTATTCTGTCTCTTTTCTAGATGATGTCATGGAACAAAATTTGAAAAAGAGTGGTACAAAAAGAAATTACAAAAGGAATATATTTAGCTAAAATGTTGGATGTGAGATCATCAAATCTTATCAAACCTTATCTCCTCATTCTGAGCACATGGAACAGGAATATAAACTTGGTGAGCAGAGCTGGAACAGCCATAGGTAATCATGTTGTGAAGCTTTAGGGTGTTGGGATGATGTGGAAACTAGTGAATACAAGGAAACAGAATAGGGTCTGGATCTATGATGGAATGTGGTGCTCCCATGGCTTTGCTGAATGACTTTCTTTCTTCTTCTTCATACCTGAAAGAAGAATGGCTCCAGGAGGCTGTCTTTTAGGTTTTTAGTTAAATGGCTGCAGACAGAAATCTAACTTGCTGAACAGGAGGTTGGTTGGATGAGTTCTGGAAAGAACCTCTGTGTATGTCCTTATTGGTCTTTCAATGGAGCCAGTAGACAATTAAGGAAACAATGAGCACTGAGAGACAAAATGTCTGTGTTCACTGGGAATAGAATGAATAGCATAGAGTGAAAACTGGCTTAGGTATTTTCCTAACTATGGAACTTTTGAAAAGGCACATATTTCTCCCTGAGTTGTGGGCAGCTTTACCAGGCCACAGAGGAAGACAATGCAGACAGTCATGATGAGACCTGATAGGCTAGGGTCAGAGGAAAGGAAAAGCCAGCCTCCCCTGTCTGTAGACTGGGGAAGGGACATGGAGGAGAAGAGGGAGAGAGGGTGGGACTGGGAGGGATCTAGGGGTGGGCTACAGCTCAGATACAAAGTGAATAAATTTTAATTAATATAAAAAATTTAAAAATTAAGAAAAGAAAAACCTCACACATTGTTTTTCTTTACATTTACTAGGGCTTGGTTTATAAGCAGCACATCATATATTTATCTTTTTGTTATACATTCACCCTCAAAGACTAGCTTACTGGCCCACTTGGTCACCTGTTGATAGCAATGTTTAGGGAGGTTTTAGAATGTTTAGGAGGAAGTGAGTTGCAGAAGGTAGGCCTTTAAGTCTATAACCAAAGCCTACATCCTGTTCTATTATCTGTCTGTTTCCTGTCCTGCTAATACATGACATGCTAATATAGACGAGTTCTCACATGCATAAGTTACTGAAGAATTCCAAGAAGTAAGAGACTTCCTTCAGGAAACCAGCAAACAAAGGAACAGTCCTTATTATTATTATTGTAAATCAAAAGCGAGAAATGGAACAGATCCTCGGACCTGTGATCCCAAATCTACTTCTATGTCAGTTGTAAAACAATAAAAAATAATGCAATGTGTAGATATTATTTGAATGTGGTTTATTTTATTTTATTTTATTTTATTTTTTACTGGAACCCAAGGAGCTGAATTTGCAAATGAAGCCATCTTTTCCACTGTAGTGAACTTACTAGAGTAAACACCCTTTTGTTTGTGTCAATTATATTTTTACATTTCATATGTGCTTTGCTGGATTTCCACAGGCACTAAATTGTTGGTAGGTTGAGGAAAAAAAAAAAAAAAAGCTCTGGATTCTCTGTTGTTTGTTAAAGTGAAAGGAAACTTAAAGAAAACTTAAGATATGCAGGATTTAAATGGGGGATTTGTTTTCCTAAAGGTTTGAGTTTGTGTTTGAGATGTAGGATTTGCTTTACAAATTTCCAGTTTCATGAGGTCCCATCTATTGATTGTTGATCTTAAAGCCTGTGCTGTTGGTGTTCTGTTCAGGAAGTTGTCTCCTGTGCCAACGAGTTCAAGGCTTTTCCTCACTTTTTCTTCTAACAAGTTTAATGTGTCTGGTTTTATATTGAGGTCGTTCATCCACTTGGACTTTAGTTTTAAACAAGGTGATAAATATGGATATATTTGCATTTTTCCACATGTAGACATCCACTTACACCACAGAAATTTGTTGAAGATGCTTTTTTCCATTGCGTGGTTTTGGCATCTTTGTCAAAAATCAAGTGTCCATAGACGTATGGGTTTATTTCTGGGTCTTCAAATCAATTTCATTGACTTACCATTCTGTTCCTATGCCAATACCATGCAGTTTTTATTACTATTGCTCCGTAGTACAATTTGAGTTCAAGGATGGAGATACCTCCAGATGATCTGTTGTTGTACAATATCGTTTAGGAAATTCTGGGTTTTTTGTTTTTCATATGAAGTTGAGAACTTCTTTCAAGTTCTGTAAAGAATTGAATTGGCATTTTGATGGGAATTGCATTGAATCTGTAGATTGCTTTTGGTAGGATGGACATTTTCACTGTTAATACTAGTGATCCATGAGCATCGGAGAACTTTCCATCTTCTGATATCTTCCTCAATTTCTTTCTTCAGAGACTTGAAGTTTTTTTCAAACAGGTCTTTCACTTGCTTGGGTAGAATCACACCAAGGAACTTTATGTTATTAGTGGTTATTGAGAAGGGTGTAGTTTCTCTAATTTCTTTCTCAGTCCTTTTGTCTTTTATATAGAGGAGGGAACAAAATGACAGCCTACAGACTGGGAAAGGATCTCCATCAACCCTATGTCTAACAGAGGACTAATATCCAGAATTTATAAAGATCTCAAGAAGTTAAAAAGCAACAAATCAAGAAATCCAATTAAAAAGTATGGTACAGTGCTAAACCAAGAATTCTCAATAGAGTAAAATCAAATGGCAGAGAAACATCTCAAGAAATGCTCAAATTCCTTAGTCATCAGGGAAATGTGAATTAAATCCCTGTGATTTCATCTTACACCCATCTGTATGGCTAAGATCAAAATCTCAAGAGAATATACATGGTGGAGAGGTTGTGGAGAAAGGGGAACCCTCCTCCATTGCTGGTGGGAATGTAATCTTGTACAACAACTTTGGAAGTCAACTGGCGCTTTCTCAGAAAATTAGGAATATTGCTTCCTCAAGATCCAGCTATACCTCTCCTAGGCATCTATCCAAAATATGTTCAAGTACACAACAAGGACATTTGTTCAACCATATTCGTAGCAGCTTTATTCGTAATAGCCAAAATCTGGAAATAACCCAGATGCCCCTCAGTTGAGGAATGGATACAGAAATTTTGGTATATTTGCACAATGGGATTCTACTCAGCAATTATAAACAGGAAATCATGAAGTTTGCAAGCAAATGGTTGGAGCTACAAACTATTATCCTGAGTGAGGTATCCCAGAAGCAGAAAGACACACATGGTATATACTTACTTATAGATGGATATTAGACATAAATATAGGAAAACATACTAAAATCTGTACACTTAAAGAAGCTAAGCAAGAAAAAGGACCCTGGGAAAAATAATCAATCCTCATTCAGAAAAGCAAACAGAATTGACATTGGAAGAGGCAGAAAACAGGGAACAGCACAGTAGCCTACCACAGAGGACTTCTGAAAGACTCTACCCTGTGGGTATGGAAGGAGATGCTGAAACTCATAATCAAACTTTGGGCAGAGTGCAGGTAATCTAATGAAAGAAAGGGGAGATAAAACAAACAAACAAACAAATAAACAAAAAACTGGAGGGGACAGGAGCTTCACAAGGAGAGCCACGGGACCAAAAATCTGGGCACAAGAGTCTTTTCTGAGACTGATACTCGAAGGACCATGCATGGAGACAAACTAGAACCCTTGCACAGAAATAACCCATGGCAACTCAATGTCCAAGTGGGTTCTCTAGTAAGAGGTATAGCTGTTGTCTCTGACATGAACTCAGTGGCTATCTCTTTGATCATCTCGCCCTCGGGGGTGCAGCCATGTCAGGATACAGAGGAAGACAATGTAGACAGTCCTGATGAGACATGATAAGCTAGGGTCAGATGCAAGGGAAGGAGGACCTCCCCTATCAGTGGACTAGGTAGGGTAGGGGTGTAACTGGAGAAGGGTGGGGGTCGGATTGCGAAGGGATGTGGGAGAGGGCTACGGAAGGGAAATATACTGAATAAATTGTGCTCAATAAAAATAAATAAACAAACAAATAAATAAATAATAGGTGTAAGATTTAAGATCAAACTCAACCACTTCTGTGTTTTAATCCTTCATCTTTAAAGAGTAGTAAAATGATGTCCCCTACCTTTTGGCAGATAGACAAGACAACATGTGATACCAGGCGAAGCATGTAGTACACTCTGTATGGAATGTTTTTATTTTTGTTGTTGTTGTTTTGTTTTTTTTTTGGTTTTTTTTTTTTTTTTTTTTTTTTTGGTGCTTGAAAAAACATTCAGTTACTGAGTTTTAACACTTCCACTGAAAAGAAATTTGGTTATTCTGTTGTTCTTGTTGTCAGTGGGAAATCACTATACTAATAGACCTTTTTCTTTCTTTCTTTCTTTTTCTTTCTTTCTTTCTTTCTTTCTTTCTTTCTTTGTTTCTTTGTTTCTTTCTTTTTCTTTCTTTTTTTTTTCTTACCATCTGACAAAGGCAGGGGCATGTTCATATTCTTTTGAACTTCTAGTTACTCAACTACTCAACATTGAGATACTGTATCAAAGCAGGGTATCTGGAAACCCTGTCTTGTTTTGGTTTGCTTTTACAGACATAAAATCCCCTGAATGAGACAACTCAAAATGAAACAGCTGTGCATGAATTTTTCATTCTGGAAACTTTTGAATATTTCAATTTTCATTTTATGACTCTTCTTTATAGCCACTCACCATAGTAAAGCTATAGAGCCTCAACTTTTCCTTTCCATGTGAAAAGTGTCACCCCTCTCTACACTTAGAAGATTTCAGGAATCAGCCAACCAAGAGTTCATCTATTGTTTAAGAATCATACAAACTTTTCTGCTGTGACCTACCAGCCATCTAACCCTTCATCTTAAAATCACTTAACCTTTTGTCTCTGTAAATGTGTTTTCACTGATCTTTTAAAATGTCTTTTAGAAAGGGTTTGGCCTGGATCCAAAACAGGAGGATTCTTTCCAACCATTAGGAAATGGGTCAGAATTCTTATGAATAAGAAGGCTCTGTCAAGGCACTACAACCATTTTAAATAAAGAATGCAGGAGAAAATTAAGACGTACTCTTTTTATTGAAAAATGGGGGTTACATCTAATAATTTGATGCAGAAAACAAAAATTATGCAACATCAAAAAAATGAAGATATGAAAATTAAGGGCATTATGACAACAAGACAGTAAGCAAAGCCAATGTTACCACGGTATTTGCAACATATATTATCCAAATCACTAACGGCTAAGTTTACACTCATTTGGGAAACAATTTCAGGCAAAGGGGACTATGAGAGAAAATAGGAAAGTTATAAACTCTCAAATTCAACATAAATTGCTTTTCATGTAAATGGCCTCAAAGAGACAAATATGAATTAGAACCAATTCTAGAGACCACCTCAATCTATTGCACCAGCAGAGGCAAAAATCAAGCGAGACTTTCCCACATGTTGTAGTAAAAGCATTGGGAATATGCACAGTATTTGTGAGAATGTGGATTGGTAAATTGGTGCAGCCTCCGTAGAAATTTGTCAATAGCTATCAAAATTTAAAGCATGTATCCTATTTGATTCAGCCATCCACTGCCAGGTGCATATGCTGTAGTATTTGTTTAAAAAAATAACTATGTGGGGTTTGCTTCCAGTAGAAAAAGATTGCAACAACCTTAGTACCAAAAGGAAGAACATTTAAATATATAACAAAATGAGGCAAGGAGAAAAGACTCTGTTCTTGATTATGTCTGGGGTGATTCAGAGATTTACTAGCCTAACCATGAGTACATTTTATCAATGAAGAGGCTATATTAGGTCATGACAATAGATACTAACTAGATCCGTATCGGAAACTCAGGTTCAGATTATGGCACTGAATTATATCAGTCAGTAGCATATAAAGGCAAAATTCAAAGCGCCACACACTTCCTGCCCTCATGCAATTGCAGGACAGCACACATTCTGACATAGTTCTTGCCTACATGTAATCAACCGCACATCCTGTGCACTCACTTGGGGACAAACCAACTTGTTTACACAAGTGGAAACAAGCGGTCTGTTATCTTACATGAACAATAGCTCCCAGTATTCCAGAAAGTTATCTGTCCTTGGGCAAGTTTGGCTTAAAGGTTAGAGGAAATTTTGTTTTATAGATCTCTTACGTGCAATAGTTTAAACTTAAAACATAAGGTTAGCTGTCACAAAAGGAATTTTTCCCAGCGTATTCTTTTAACTCAAGGTGGTCAGAAAGCATGGACTCCGTATCTTAGTCCACTCACATTGTGTGACAAGCCTGGAAAAGAAGATAGACTGTATTATAAACAACACGTTTGAATAAATTGGCATATCTTTCAAAAACTGCTCAAGAAGCCAAATTATGAGCTTTCTTTGGTTTAGTGGGTGGAAAAGTAAGCTAATGTTTCATTTGAATTCACACGGAGATTATCTTATTTTTATTTTGTTATTTTTCTATTGGACAGTTTTAATCTCTTCTTTATTGTAAAAACTTCAACTATGACTAAAGATGGAACTCATGAGGTGTATAGAGTAAGTGCATACCTAAGAAGTTTTTAGTGAATTTCTACTAATGCCTATCCTGGAGAATAAAAATATTGTACAGAAAATATAGGTTTCCAAACAAAGGGAAGATAGAAATCAGCCTTATAAGAAAGTGCTCAGAAAATAGCCAAAGGAAATTATTTTTTTTTTTTTTTTTTTCAATGCAGTTTATTCAGGAACATTGAACAATCCTCGGACCCCGGGGAAAGCCAGCCCACAGCTTAAATAGCCTCTGGGTAGCCAACCCAGGCGTGCCACGGGGGCAATGCAGATAGGTCCACATACATGGAAGCAAGCCAGATCCTCGGCCTTAGCCAAATGTGGAGTTGTTCCTGACAGAGAGCACTCACCATCGGGAAGGTGGAGGGCGGAAACCAGCTCCATCTTTAAGGCATAGCATTCTGCAGCTCTCTACAGTTCCCCCTTTTTGTTTTAGACGCATCAGGCAAGAGTAGAGGTCTGATCTCTGATATTAGAAATAAATTGGGACTTTGTACAGATGTTCATTTAGGTGTCATCCACCCAAAGAGCATCGGACCCGTCCGATACCTTTTTCTCAGAGGCGGGACCTGGGGCATCAACCCGCATGCAATCAGACATGCTCTTCTCTGGGTCCAAAGCAGCTGACCCTGAGTGCAGTGCTTAGCCTCGCATCCTGAGCGTATCATTTTAGCTTTTTATGGTATCCAACCATGCTTGGGGAGAATGCCTTGCTTCAATGGCTGTAAAGGCCTGAATGATCATGGCTGCATCACACTGTTGTGAGACTCTAATTTTGCATATATACCACAGGCAAACCAAGGAGACCAACACCAGAAGGCCTGCTAACACTCCCATGCCCGCCCATTCTTTCAGATGATTCATGGCTGCAGCAATCCATGTTGATAATCCTGTGGCTAGTCCTGCGTCCACTCCGGTAGAATTTACTGTGACAATGGCCACTCTCAGCTGCTCCATCGTAGTATCGAATTCTCCAGTCCAATTACCTAAAATATAGCTCGACAATTGTTTAGACAGATTTGCAGCACAGGAAAAATTCTCATGTTGTATGCTAGTGACACAAAGTCCAGCATACTTTCATTGACAGCCAGGTTGAGCGATTTGCCATAGGGTATCAATTTGCTCCTGCAAGAGGTCAATCCTCTGATTGAACACCATCAAGCTTCCTTTTAGTTGAGCATTAATTCCTTTATGTACAACTAAGGCATGAGCTACATTGGCTAAATGATTATTCAGGGTCTGAGCAGTCTGCCCAGTATGACTCATGGCTAATGCCCTGGTGGTAGCTCCAACAGCCGTCAATGAGATGGTAGTAACAATGGTGGCTGTAGTTCCAAGATCCCTTTTCTGTCTGAAGAGAGTCATAGCGCAAGGGGCATCAATGGGCACAGGTACCCAGTGAGGCATGCGAGTAACCAGGGCATACCTAACTTTACTAGCATTGGGGTTTAAAAAAAAGCAAGTATCATTACCACAATTACTTGGCTCTATCTGGCTAATAATGCATAAAAATGGGGGATATAGACAAACAGGTGTGGGCTTACAGGAAATATTATGAGAAGCCTTAACCCCTCGTTGGAACATCCTGCGTCAGTTCTAGAACTAGCAGTGGTGGTGTCCGAGGTCTGAGTAGGTTCAGGCGACTATTGCCCCCAGGGGCGAGACGTGCTCCATGCCAATTGACTAACTCCATGTTTTCCTCCAATTTTGAAAGTCATTTAAGGTTCTTAAATTATTTTTTTCCCTTTTTTTCTTAAATTTTTCATCAATTACACTTTATTCATTCTGCATCCCCCTATAATCCCCTCCCTCCTCCCATCCCAATCCCACCCTCCCTCCTCCCTCTGCTTGCATGCCACTCCCCAAGTCCACTAATAGGGGAGGTTCTCCTCTCCTTTCTGTTCTTACTCTGTCAGTTCACATCAAAAGTGGCTGTATTGTCCTGTACTGTGGCCTGGTAAGGCTGCACCCCCCCCCAGAGGGAGGTGATCAAAGAGCAGGCCAATCAGATTATGTCAGAGGCAGTCCCTCTTCACATTACTATGTAACCCAATTGGACTCTGAACTGCCCTGGGCTACATCTGTGCAGGGGTTCTAGGTTATCTCCATGAATAGTCCTTGGTTGGAGTATGAGTCACTGGGAAGTTCCCTATGTTCAAATTTTCTTGTTCTGTTGCTCTCCTTGTGGAGACCCTGTCCTCTCCAGCTCTTACTATTTCCCAGTTCTTACCTAAAATTCCGTTCACTCTGCCCAACAGTTGCCCATCAGGCTCAGCATCTGCTTTGATAGTCTGAAGGGCAGAGGCTTTCAGAGGCCCTCTGTGGTAGGTTCCTAGGTTGTTTCCTGTTTTCTTCTTCTTCTGATGTCCATCCTCTTTGCCTTTCTGGATGGGGTTTGGACGTTTTAGTTAGGGTCCTCTCTCTTGCTTAGTTTCTTTAGATGCACAGGTTTTAGTGGGTTTGTCCTATGTTGTATGTCTATATGAGTGAGTATATACCATGTGTGTCTTTTTGCTTCTGAGACAACTCACTCAGGATGATCCTTTCCAGATCCCACCATTTACCTGCAAATTTCATGATTTCCTTATTTTTCATTGCTGAGTAATATTCCATTGTGTAGATGTACCACAATTTCTGCATCCATTCTTCAGTTGAGGGGCATCTGGGTTGTTTCCAGCTTCTGGCTATTACAAATAAAGCTGCTACAAACATGGTTGAGCAAATGTCCTTTTTGTGTACTTGAGCCTCTTTTGGATATATGCCCAGTAGTGGTATGGCTGGATCTTGAGGAAGCGCTATTCCTAGTTGTCTGAGAAAGCGCCAGATTGATTTCCAGAGTGGTTGTACAAGTTTACATTCCCACCAGCAGTGGAGAAGGGTTCCCCTTTCTCCACAACCTCTCCAGCATGATCTTTGACAAAGACGCCAAAACCATACAATGGAAAAAAGATAGCATCTTCAACAAATGGTGCTGGTCTAACTGGATGTCTACATGTAGAAAAATGAAAATAGATCCATACTTGTCACCCTGCACAAAACTGAAGTCCAAGTGGATCAAAGACCTCAACATAAAACCAGACACATTAAATCGGCTTGAAAAAAAAGTGGGAAATACCCTAGAACTCATTGGTACAGGGGGAAACTTCCTGAACAGAACACCAACAGCACAGACTCTAAGAGCAACAACCAATAAATGGGACCTCATGAAACTGAAAAGCTTCTGTAAAGCAAAGGACACTGTCATCAAAACAAAGCGACCACCTACAGATTGGGAAAGAATCTTCACCAACCCTTTATCTGACAGAGGACTCATATCCAGTATATATAAAGAACTAAAGAAGCTGAAAAGCAGCAAACCAAGTAATCCACTTAAAAAATGGGGAACAGAGCTAAACAGAGAATTCTCCGTAGAGGAATACCGAATGGCAGAGAAGCACTTAAAGAAATGCTCAACCTCATTAGCCATTAGGGAAATGCAAATCAAAACAACCCTGAGATTTCACCTTACACCCATGAGAATGGCCAAGATCAAAAACTCAAGTGACAAAGGAAATTATTTAATCAAGTGGTTGTCCAATTAGAACTTATATGGGCACATCTACAAGAATTTAACCCATAGCCACACCTACTCTGGATAGAAAAGCACTTTTTTGTACGCATCAAAGAACAAGGTCCTAGAATGAGTGGTATCTGGATTTTGGAAGTCAGGTGTACATGAACAACCTAGCAAGTTTTCCTGTGTTGTTCCTCTTTGATTTTAAATGGGACATACTAATATAAGGATATTCATAAAAAGAATAAGCAAGATTAATTTCACCTTTAGGGACACTATATTAAAATTCTCTGGAACAGATTTTCCTCTGTCTTGATTTATCCACATAGTAATTTTTTGGGTCTCTGCTTTCACTGGCTTCTCACATTTAAGGAAAGAAAATTAATATGCCTACTCTTTGGCAAAAGTGCTTCCCACTGACTTCTGTGGTTTGGGAAATCCATTTGTGTATGCTCATGGCCAAGCAATAGTAATGAGAACGAAATTGTTCTTTTTTTTCTACATTTTTTCTTCTCCCAGGTACCATATTTAAATGAACTATCGAGCTTAAACCTATGGCTTCACTGACCACATCTAAATAATTAATATTTTTCCTTTTTTTTTTTTACCATCATGATTAATGATGTATAGGTGAATGGATCCTGCTTAGGACAGTATCTTATGTACTCCACTGAACGCCAAAGTTTGTGGTGACCTAAGTGTTGGTAATGGTGCCATGAGCATAATGGCAGAGTCTTGAAGAGGTTGCTTTTGTTTAGAGAAGGGGTGTTGGCATTTGTGTAACTGATGAAGTAGGTGAGTCAGTAGGAAGTCATGAAAATGCAACCCTCTCAGCTGATAAGACTCTCATAAAATATTGACAAGAAAACATTTTGGAGGTATTCTGTACTTTTTGTTTATTTATTTTTTATTTTCAGAGAGTTCGGAATGGTGTATTAGTTACTTTCTTTGCTTCTGAGAAAAATATCTGATTTTATTTTATTATTTTATTTAATTTTATTAAGAAAATTATTTTGAATTAAAGTTTCAGGATGTACGACATATCAGGTTAGGGAAATTGTGGAAGCTAAGCCAGATCTGTCCATGATGGCAGGAGCTTGTGAAACAGGTACATGTACATCTTAAATGATTGTGAGCTTCTGCCCGGAACAAGGCTCCATATCCACAGGGTCTCAATATGACCAAATCTGGATCTAGGATGGGTCCAAAAAGATTTTTTATAAACAGAGCTAGAGAGCTAGGCATTTGTATCTTTTTAGTATTTTTTTCTTGTTGTTCTAGATAGTAAAGTTGCCTGTACAGTTAGTTGTCCTGTAAAAGAATGTGTGATGATGAATATTTACTCTCAATTTGAGAGGATTTTTAATTGCCTGGAGATTGACCTGAGCATGTTTATGAAACTATTTCCAGAAACTTTTCAGTGATGGATGCTACATATAGGCACTATCATCTCACTGGCTGTTTTCTGGACTGAATAAAATAGAAAACAGGGGAATTCAGCTGAACATTGGATTTACCTGCAAATGTAACCACTGTGACTTGCTGTGGCTACCATGCTTTCCTGTCCATGATGGACAGCACCATCAGACCATGACCCATGGGGCAACTTTCCTGCGCATTGCTTATTACCACTTATTTGGTCCACAACAGTGAGAAAAGTAGCAAATATAAAATATATAATTTTTTTAATGAGGTATCTTCCTTCAGCCAGAGGCAGGGTTTTGATAATGACTCATGTGGACACAAGCATATACTGCCTATGCTTGAGGGAATGAATGGGTTTTTGTTGTATAATTCTGATCAGATACCAAAGCAAGGTGTACAAATGACAAAGTTAAGGACTGAATTATCCTCATAAACTGCTGTCTACATAACAAACAAATGTATTCAAGCCCCTCTTTCATAAGAAGAGTATCAACAGGACACATCACTCCGGTACAGAAAGAATCCGTGAGTAAACTAAGAGCTATTCTGAGTGTTGTCTCCGGAATTTCTCTGGAATCTGGCATTAACCTATATTGCTGGCACATGCCTCCACATCTTCAAACACACACCTGAGAACTCAAATAGCTCACAGCCGGAACTGCTGGCAGTCTTACCTGCGATAACAAAATGGAAAGGTTCAAGCCAAGAAACATTTTAAATGACATAAGGTGTGACAGATGATGCCTCACTCCAAAAAAAGTCAAGGGCAAGTGAATCCACCCTTACCTGAGGGCTTTCAGATATGAAGGCAGCATACCAGTCACCACAGAGACCTTCCTAGTCAGCAGGACCAGACTCAGCCTGACCATGTGTGCTGTAGCGGAAGTCACTGCTTGCACAGTGTGACTTGGAGGAGCCTGCAAGTCCTGAGGTTTCCCACACTCTCCCCCTGCATGTAATCATTTATTTCCTGAAACTCAACCATGCCCTACTTATGGCTCTGAATGTCATTAGAAATGCAACTCCTTCCAGAATTACCATCCCTAAAAGGGTAAAATATACTCCACTGGCTGCTGTTCTAGCAACTGCTCTCATGAACTATTTTGAAATTTCTGGTTTAGCTCCATTGCTGGCAATGTATATCTGACCACCTTTGCATGTATAAAGTAACAAACATTTTGGGTTATATAATCTTCATGCCACGCTCAGTATATTAGTTACTTTTCTGTTGCTGTAATAAAATAGCATGAGTAAAAGCAACTTTGAGAAGGAAAAATTTATTTGACTCATGGTTACAGAGGAATAAAGGTCTGATGTGGCTGGGAGTCAAGTCAGGACAGCAATGGAGTAAGCATGGCAGCAGGACCAGAAGCTAAGAACTCATAATCTTCAAATGCATAGGTAAAATAGAGAGCAAATATGAAGTGCGATAAGACTATAAACACTTAAACCATATTCCCAATGACATACTTCTTTTTAGCAAGGCTGGATCTCCCAGCAGTGCTACAACTTCCCAAACAGGCCAGTAAATGAAAACCACCATGTGTTCAAATGTCATCTGAGTTTAGGGGAACATCCTTATTAAAACCACCATATTGAGGAAAAGAAAAAAAAATGCATTTTCATTTAACGTTTCAGTTAGACTGACTCTGTCTCTGTGTATTTCTGTCTGTCTCTCTGTCTCTCTGTCTGTGTGTGTGTATCAGAGAAGGGAAGAACAAAGTGAAAATCTGATGTCTGAATTTCAACTCTAGCTTCATTACATTCAATCTGTTTTGTACATTGCAGGGCCCTGACTACTGGTTTTAACCAGGCTTTTCGTTATAGCTCAGGACCACCTGCCCAAGAATGGCCCTTCTAACAGTTGGCCGGCACCTCCCATATCAATCATTGTTCTTGCTTGTTTCTTATTTGTTGTGATAAATCACTGGCCAAAAGCAGTTTATTTGTTTTAGAGTTTAGAATATATCATTTTGGGATGACAAGGCAAAAACTCAAGGCAGGACCTGGAGGCAGAAACAGAAGAAGGGAGGAATGCTGCCTACTGGCTTGCTCCCATGGCTTGTTTAGCTACTTTTCTTTTGCACCCCAGGACAACCTTCAAGTGTGGCACCACCCACGGTGGAATATGTCCTCCTCCATCAATCATTATTCAAAATAAATGCCCAAAGGAGACACTTGCTCAACTGAAGTCACTTCCCCAAAGGGATTCTAGTAGGTGTCAAGTTGATCAAAAATAACCAGAACAATTACCAACCAAGAAAGAGACCCACAGAAGCAATCTGATGGAGACAATTCTCTCTTCCCACATATGTCAAATTGACAACTAAGCCTAGTCATCTCAGTGTCTGCTTCTAAACATCTGGTCAGCTTTCCTTGAAATTAGAATATAAAGTTCTTAAAAAGGAGAGTCAAAGTGTGTGTTTTAAATTTAAATTTTATTTATTTTTAAATTATTTTTTGCTATAGCACTCAATTGTATTTTTAAAATGCAACCTTTTCTTTAATTGGATTATGGTGACTGATTGCAACTCATTGAAAAAATGGAAATCAGTATTCATATGTACTTCTCTATCTTTGTTTCCCCTAGAAGCACAGTTGATCGCAAGCTTTCTCTCCAGACTGGATTTTCAAATGTCTTATTACCATTTAAATGCAGAAAAGAAGAAGCTATTTCTTAGGAACATTTTGGTGAATACTCTTATAAAGGAAAGCATCACCTTTGAGTTGAAGACAATTCTGATTTCCATACATCAGGTTTGCTTCAAGCAGTGAAGAGCTGTATGTGGCGGGATGGGATAGCTAGGAAACACAGCTCTGGGGACTGGACTGGAATTTAATATGTATTTTAAAACACAAATTGCATTGTCACATGGTGAGGTCCATGTTGTGATGACTGGAAGCAAAGCTGTATTTTTGTAACCACATTTTCAGTACAATAATCCCCAAAGCACTGCAAAATGGAGGTGCCAATAACCATTGGGAAACAACAGGAAGAAAAACTCAGACACAACTTCTCATTTTCTTAATAATGAATTCCTTATTTTTTTCTGAATTTATTCAGCCTCTACTTGACTTGAATAATAATGGAATACAAATTCTTCAGAGATGATTTTTCTCATTTCCAGAACTACCTGTCAGCAGACAATAAAACCTGCTTGGCACATGCCACGGTGGTGGTTAGCAGGGTGTGAGTCAGAAACTGGGGAAAGATAGTGTTAGTATTCAGGCATGGCATACTACATTGGCAAAATTAAATGCACTGCTGTTCATGTGCCTGTGTGTTCATGTGTATCCACATGCATGGACATGCTAAAATTCCATTCCATGTGTCATCACCTCCTTGGGCTACCCGGCTTGGTTTTCTGAGAACTCAGTGAGCTAGGAAGGATACCTGGCCACTGAGAGTCAGGATCCTCCTCTCTATTTCGACAGCACTATGTGCCTGCATGCACAGCTTTTCACATAGCCTCTACAGGCTCAAACTCAGATCCTCAGGGTACGAGGCAGTACTTTACTCACGGAGTCACCTCCCCTATCCCCGAAATACTTCATTTTTAACAAATAGGACTTAAATGCATGACTTAATTATCCTCTGATTCGTCACTTAATTGAAATTAGTAGTCAGTGAGTAGCTGCTTGCTTGGAGCTCTCTGGGTAGAGAGGTGAACAATACCCAAGCAGGCATGTGTGACTTTTACCATGGGGCTAGAAAGGACAATTCTTTCACACTATTGACTGCCTGCTGTCATCACATGTCACTCTCTGATTAGTTGATTTAGTAGCTTGATCTGTGAGCAACCTTACACAGATCATGAAGAGGGAAGGGTCAATAGCTGAACTCCCACTGGTGTGAAACTCTGAAGGAAGTTTTGGGTTCCCTGGAAGGAACTGCAGGATGAGATGTTAGGAAACACATAGTCCAGTTCCTTTTCCATCTCCTCACAGATTCTATGTTTTTTTTTTGTGTGTGTGCTCATATGAATCACTACCTTTATGTCAAGACCTTTTTGTTATTTTCATTGATTATTTGTCTAATTGTTGGAACAAAACACTCAACAAAAACAATTTAACATGAGAAAATTTTATTTTAATCTTTCCATTTTAGGAGATGCAGTTCCTCATGACTAGGAAGTCATGCTAACCAGTCACATGGTGCCCAACAGAGGACACAGAAAGGCATGGATGTTCCTGTTCAGTACCTTCTTCCTTATCATTCATTCATATTCATTCTTCCTTCTTGACCCCCAGCTACAGAATGGTGCCACCCATATCCAGGGTAGTTCTCTCTATCTTAATTAACCTAATCTGGAAAATCTCTCATAGATATACCCAGAGATTGGTTTCCATAGAAATTCTAAATTTCATCAAGTTGGTCCTCAAGATTAATCATCACATTGTTCAGTTTTAAAAATATCAATGAATAGCAAATTCTACAACCTGTAATAAATTATAAAAATAATAGCTTTGGGGAACCAGCAAGATGGCTGAGAAGATAAAGGCACCACCAGCCAACATTAGCAACCTGAGTTTAATTTATAGGTTTCAGATGATAGAGAAAGAAAACAAACTCCTGTAATTTTTTTTTCTGTAAACCATGGCATACAAACACACACACAGACACACACACACACACACACACACACACACACACACACACACACATACATGAACACAGAGATAGACATGAAGTCTCACAGAAACAAACACAGCCACAAACCTGATTTAAAAAAAATAAGTCTTACACTTTTATTCCACCACATATTCTTTTACAAATTTTATGAAGGCATAGAAACAGCATAGCTTTATTTCCCTTTGTTTGGACCTACTGTTCCAATCAAAAAAAAAAGGGGGGGCACAAAACTTTATGAAAGGGCATGTACTTCTGAGCTTTGAGAATGTCTGATGTGCTCATGGTGGCATGCTTTAGTGTGCTCATGTGATTTATCAATAGACTTAGCTAACTCTACTGTCCTCTTTTCTAGTGCCTGCCCCTGACAATCTTCCACTGCACTCTTCCACTTTCCTTACTCACAGAAGAGCCATTCCCTGTTCAGCTTTCCTTGGGGGATGGGGGTGGGGGAGTAAAGACAGGTGCCCATTCACACATTTTCTTTTGCTTCCAATAACTGTTTCCAAGTTTGTCTTTTCAGGCCACAGCTACTTAACACACACAGCCATTACTATACTTGTAAATATCTCCTTTGCAGCCATCAATGAACCCAGGCCTGATTTTTCAATATCTGGTGAAGAGTATGATGATAAGATACTCTGGTTCATTCCATTTATTCTTTACCTTGAATCTTAAAAGAGCCACTGGGAACTGCATTTTTAAGTAAAAGTGACTTAATGTTTCATTGTCCTTCAGGAAGTAATTTCTGAGCCAGTGAAACTTGAGTGAGGGAAGCAAGAATGCTTAGCAGAGTGCCTAGCAGCTTCTTTATCCATGATGCATTTGAAATGCTTCCATAAGAAGGATGTGTTACCTACAGCTAACATGTAGTCAACTCAGGGTTAATTTTCTCGCTGACTATGGTGTGGCTATTTCCAGTCTCTTGATACTTCTCCAGCAGAATATAATTCCAAAGCTGTTATGCTTGATCATGTTTGTTCCCATATATATCCAGTTCTTAACTTCCCCTAGAGAGGTGGGTCTGAGTTTAAAGTGAAATATGGATGTCTATAATCTTTACCCGTACTCCCTGATGCTCTCAAATTGATGCCGCTAGCTGTCAAACTGCACAAGCTTCCCTGGTAGAGTCACAGAATCATGTGCTGTATTCTATAGAGACCATATGATCAGCTGCATCTCAAAGCAGCATTTTTTGATAATGCAGAAACGGAGGTCATGTGAGGTTAAAGCTCCATACCTCTTCACACTTTCACTCAGTACCACCTCTAGGAGGGCAAGTCCTGTGACTCAGGTCAGGTCTCATCCCATGACTTAGCTTTGTTTCTAGGTATTGCTTCACATCATTCTCAAGCAAAACAGTCATATTCATCTAGGATAAAATGGGGGGGAAAGGACAAAAATGTATATTTAGGACTCAATTACAAAGTATTTAAATGTGTCTCATGTGACTAGTATTTTAGAGAGGCTTGCATTATATGCTAGAGTACTGGGATTGAGGACAATTTATACAGACAGTCTGCCAGCAATTTGACCCTCGCCCTAGCATTTTTTAGGTATGCAGAGCAGTGTTCAACATACCTATTTCTTCACTCATAAAATGAAGATAGTATTATCTCCCTCACGATTAGTTTCAAGACCTGTGAGCTCAGTCATGTGTTGGTCTATGGAACAAGCCACATGAATATTCCTCTTTAAGATTATGAACAGAAGCTGACATTGAGGGAGCAGTGGAGAAGGATAGAAAAACACTGGCTTGAGTCACAATTGAGAGTTTTCAGCTTGGGGTTGCTTGACCCTTTCATTTGAAACTGTGATGACAGAGTACATCATGCTGGAAGCATGTTGTCAAGAAACCAAGAAGCAAAGAAAAAGAGAGGAGGGTGGGCTCCAATACGCTCTTTAATTACTCCTTCTCACTGACTAGGCTTTCTTCTTCTGGGGCTTTCTTTCTAACATCCCATTGCCTTCTTATAACCAAATGTTTAGCATATTTGAAGTGTGTAAAACAACAAAAGTCTTGATAGATTATGGTTAGAGACACATATATTATCTTATGTTTTACAGCAATCAATCTTCTTTGTATTCTGAATAAAAAAAAACATCTGTTTGTGTATACCTTCTAATGTTAGGGATCTCTAGAGAAATAAAACTGATAACAAATCACAGACACACACATATATAAATTCTATATAATATATATTATATATATATAATTTATTAAAGTGCCTTACAGGTTATCGAACTATGTTAATAGTTGCAGCTTCCCAATAGAGAGTCCAAGAAACCTATAGCTATTCTGTCTACAAGAAAAATTCTTCCTAGGTGTACTCAGCCACTTGGGTGTGAGATAATTCCAGATGTCCTCAAGTTAACAACTAGGAATAGTCATGACAGCTTGCTTTCTCTATGCACTGGATAAAGATGAGTGGGAGTCAAGAAACAGGAGGAAGCAGTAACCTGATTGAATCATGTGAACTAATCTAGAAAGCGCTACACTGGCCCCATTAGAATAGGAGTTAACACTGTAAGGACTATGTGCATCTTAGCAAGAACTCAGGATATATGAGCCATCTTCTGTAGTGACCAGCTTTATATCAGTATAAGGTTATAGAATACAGAAACAAATCTCTTATTGGCATGATGTAAAGTACATAGGCTGTCACAATGATGCAGATCAACATTCTCACTGCTGTCATATTGGCTCTCTCTACAATTTCTTGAAATGTCCTAATCTATTAGCCACCAGGAATTGTCCACTGTCAATTAGAATGTTTTGCTCTTGAGCTTTTTTTTTTTTTTTCAAGCATGCAGTTATGTGTCCCTCAAAAATAACAACAAATAGAGGTGGTTGTCATCATGGTCTTCATTGTTGTCAAAAGACAACAGTAAGTGCCTTCAGGGCTTCACATGAGGCTACTGTTGGCATTGTATAATGTTTTATAGAAAACTGTTGTTTTATGATCAAAAGAAGCATACCGTAAAATAATAACAAAAGCACAGTATGACTAAATCAATGCTACAATCAATTATTATTGTGATCCAGAACGACTATATTCCTCATTGTAAACAAATCACACTACACAATTAACAATGTGTTATGTTGTTTCACCAGCTTTACCATACACAATGGTAATAATGTACTGTACTCTGTTACTAAGAGTGTCTACATTATTACCAGGCAATAGGGAATTCTCATTCCATTTCAGCCTCATGATTCCACTGTAATATATGTGACTTATCATTGGTAAGTTCTAATGCTTCAGAATATAGCATGGTATGTGTTTCAGAATATAGCATGGCATCTACATTTTCTCCTTTATTTCCCATCTTTTATAGATGTTGTGGGTTTTTTTTACCTATATATTTTTTCAAAGAAGTACTTATTTTTTTTTCTCCCAATTATTTATGAAATTCAGGTCACAATGAAGTGGAAAAGACCAGGCCACAGTTGTCCGGAAGACAAAGGTATGCCTTCCATAAGACCAGACCACAGCTTCCCTGCTCTCTCCTCTCTGTTCCATCGCTGTGACTCAGGCACTCAGAGGCAGACAGACATCCACTGTTCAACCACAGGCCACCCCTGCCACAAGACCACGGGACTTTCTCTGTTCTCTCTGCTCTCTCAGACCCAGTTCTCAGAGTTGCCCTTAGAACTGCAACAAAACACAAGCTTCAGATTCCTCTACCCTGTCTATACTTTACTGAGGATCTCACAAACCATCATTCCTGGCCTCTCCTCCCCTCCTAGTCACTGTGTCCCAACTCCCAATGAGCAGACGCACTGTGCTAAAACACAGACCATGCCTGCCAGATTCCCAGGTAGGCTGCCTGTGGACCTATCTCTGTTTTTCCAGACCAAATCTTCTGGGTCACAACTAGCAGTGCAACAGAAAATCATCCCCTGACCTCTCCTTTCCCAGCTTCCAGTACCAGCAAGCATTTCTGCGAACACACCAGCATTAAGCATAAATAAAACAGGCAACAGACAACCAATCTACTCAAAAAATCCAGAGAGGAAACAGAAACCAATGAACAAAACAGCCGCCTAACAAAGATAAGCTCAGAAATCAGAACCTAGACCTATAACCCCATAACAAGACGGCTAGATGCCAGCATAAGAGGACAAAAACTAAAACCTAGTGCATCATGACTGCACCAGAGCCCAACTCTCCTACCACAGAAGACCCCGGGTATTCCAATATAGTTGAGGTATAAGAAAATAAAAAAAACAAAACAAACAAATAACAACAACAAAAAACAACTTTATAAAGATGATTGATGCCTTTAAAAGAAAATTGAATAAATCCTTAAAGAAATTCATGAAAACACAAACAACAATTCTAGGAAGAGAATAAATCCCTCAAAGAAAGCTAGGAAAACACAAACAATTGGGAGGAAGTGAATGAAATCCCCCCAAAAGGGACAAGAATAAACAAACAGTTGAAGAAAACAGATATAACAATTCAAGACCTGAAAATTGAAGTAGAAGTAATTATAAAAAATTGAAGAAATTTTGGAAATAAAATTTTAGCAAGGCAAACAGAAACTTTAAAGGCCAGCTTCATCAATACAAGAGACAGAAGGAAGAACTCAGGCACTGAAGATACGACAGAAGGAAAAAACAAAAAAACAAAACAAAACAAAAAAACACTGGTTAAAGAAAATGTTAAAACTAAAAAAATAATTCCTGATAAAAACATCCAGCAAATCTGAGAATCTGAGATAGTATAAAAAGACCAAACACCAAACGTGAGAATAATAGAAATAGAGGAAGTAGAGGAATCTTAGCTCAAAAATCCTGAAAATACTTTCAACAAAATCACAGAAGAAAATTTCCTAACCTAAAGAAAGAAATGTCTATAAAGGTACAAGTAGCTTAAAAACATCAAATGGATTGGATCAGAAAAGAAAGTCCCCTCAACACATATTAATCAAAACACTAGACATATAGAACAAAGAAAGAACATTAAAAACTGTAAGAAAAAAAAAAGGCCATGTAACATATAAATGCAGACCTATTTAATATCCATTACTTTTCAGTGGAGACACTATAAACCACAAGGGCCTGAATAATCTGATATAAATTCATCTTATTTCCATTGACTTAATTTTCCAATCTCAAATCATCTTTCTTTTTTTCATGGAATTTTATCTGAACACTGTGCTCCTCAATTTTCTCAGGTTTTCTGTTTACACCATTGTTTCTGGTATTGTAAATATGTGAGTCAATTTATACCTTAGTCTCGACAAAGCAGATCCTTGGTGAATCAGTGCATTAATTAATCTCGGAGAAGGTGGGCACAAGTGAGAGAGAGAAGGAATAGCCAAGTCCTCGTTAGAAATGTTTCACAGAGAAAAGTAGAATCACATTTGATCATAACAACCTGCACAAAACTGAAGTCCAAGTGGATCAAAGACTTCAACCTAAAACCAGACACATTAAATAGGCTAGAAAAAAAAGTGGGGAATACCCTAGAACTCATTGGTACAGGAGAAAACTTCCTGAACAGAACACCAACAGCACAGGCTCTATCTAAGAGCAACAATCAATAAATGGGACCTCATGAAATGAAAAGCTTCTGTAAAGCAAAGGACACAGTCATCAAAAAAAAGCGACTGCCTACAGATTGGGAAAGAATCATCACCAACCCTTTATCTGACAGAGGACTCATATCCAGTATATATAAAGAACTAAAGAAGCTAAAAAGCAGCAAACCAAGTAATCCACTTAAAAAATGGGGAACAGAGCTAAACAGAGAATTCTCTGTAGAGGAATATCGAATGGCAGAGAAACACTTAAAGAAATGCTCAACCTCATTAGCCATTAAGGAAATGCAAATCAAAACAACCCTGAGATTTCACCTTACACCCATCAGAATGGCCAAGATCAAAAACTCAAATGATAACACATGCTGGAGAAGTTGTGGAGAAAGGGGAACCCTTCTCCACTGCTGGCGGGAGTGTAAACTTGTACAACCACTCTGGAAATCAATCTGGCGCTTTCTCAGACAACTAGGAATAGCACTTCCTCAAGATCCAGCCATACCACTCCTAGGCATATACCCAAAAGAGGCTCAAGTACACAAAAAGGACATTTGCTCAACCATGTTTGTAGCAGCTTTATTTGTAATAGCCAGAAGCTGGAAACAGCCCAGATGCCCCTCAACTGAAGAATGGATGCAGAAAATGTGGTACATCTATACAATGGAATATTACTCAGCAAAGAAAAGTAAGGAAATCATGAAATTTGCAGGTAAATGGTGGGACCTGGAAAGTTTCATCCTGAGTGAGTTGTCCCAGAAGCAAAAAGACACACACAGTATATACTCACTCATATAAACATACAACATAGAATAAACCCACTAAAATCTGTACATCTAAACATACTAAGCAAAAGAGAGGACCCTAACTAAAATGTTCAATCCCCATCCTGAAAGGCAAAGAGGATGGACATGAGAAGAAAAAGAAAACAGGAAACAACCTCGGAACCTGCCACAGAGGGCCTCTGAAAGCCTCTACCATGCAGACTGTGAAAGCAGATGCTGAGCCTGATGGCCAACTGATGGGCAGAGTGAATGGAATTTTATGTAAGAAGTTGGAAATAGTAAGAGCTGGAGAGGACAGAACTCCACAAGGAGAGCAACAGAACAAGAAAATTTGAACACAGGGAACTTCCCAGAGACTCATACTCCAACCAAAGACTATTCATGGACATAACCTAGAACCCTGACAATGCAGCCACTTCTGATGAGAACTGATAGACTAAGATCAGAAAGAAGGAGAGGAGGACCTCCCCTATCAGTGAACTTGGGGAGGGGCATGCATGCAGAAAGGGGGGGGGGGAGGGTGGGACCGGGAGGGGAGGAGGGAGGGGCTTATGGGGGATACAAAATGAATAAAGTGTAATTAATAAAAGTTAAAAAAAAGTACATTTTCTGAGGCTCCACAATGAGAACAACAGAACCAGAAAATATGGGTTTAGGGTTCTTTTCTGAGACTGATACTACACCAAGGACCATGCATGGAGATAACCTAGAACCCCTGCACTGAGGTAGCCATGGCAGCTCAGTCTCCAAATGGGCTCGCTAATAAGAGGAATAGGGGCTATCTCTGTTATGAACTCAGTAGCTGGCTCTTTGAGCATCTCCCCTTAAAGTGGAGGAGGACAGCCTTACCAGGCCACAGAGGAAGACTATCAAAGACAGTCCTGATGAGACCTGATAGGCTAGGGTAAGATGGAAGGGGAGGAGGTCCTCCACTATCAGTGAACTGGGGAAGGTGGATGGGAAGAGATGAGGGAAGGAGAGAGGCGGGATTCAGTGGAGACAAGGATGGGGCTATAGCTGGGATACAAAGTGAATAAACTGTAATAAATTAAAAAGTATATTAAAAAAGAATTTTAAAAAGTACATGGAATCTACAGAGTAGATGAGAATTGCTGCTGAAGAGAGAACCTATCTATCCAGTGTCCACACACCTTTCTTCCTGGATAATCACGTGACAGGGCCGACCAGATTCAGAGGTACTGCTGAGGCACAATTCTTAACACTATACTCTGTTTTGTTTTCCTTAACTATTCTTATTGTTTAAAACACAATATAGATATTATAACATAACACGTTAATGCATGTAGTGCAGTGGATCTAGCTGATAGACTATTTTCCAGTTTAAAAAACAAAAAGCAAAAAACAACCTGTACCTGGTTGATACTATGACTCAGTTAGTAAAGGGCTTGATTTGCAAGTATGAGGATCAGACCCAAGATCCCCAGAATTCATCTAAATGTGTGCATGGTAGTACAAGCCTATTATCCCAGTGTAGGTAGAGACACTCTGGGATCTCATGTGTGAGATGGCAGTGCATGTGTAGAGGCAAATAACAAGAGACCCTGTGTCAAACAGGGTAGAAGACAGGGACCAACATGTGAGTTAGGCTGTTGTCTGACTACCACCCGTGCACAGCCTCCTTCTCTCTCTCTCTCTCTCTCTCTCTCTCTCTCTCTCTCTCTCTCTTTCTCTCTCTCTCTCTCTCTCTCTCTTTCTCTCTCTCTCTCTCTCTCCTCCCCAATGGACAAACAATAAAGGAACTCTGGACATGGAGTTAGAGGTCCTACAAACACAGAACCAGATGATGTGGCACTTCTGAGTCTGCGGCTGGCATGGGCATGAGGCCACTGGAACCCATCGCTCTAATTCTGAGATACATGGATGCCAGCAGTAGAAGGAAGCTGGTGAAGTTATAATGTTCAGAAAGAGAAATAAAATGCATTTTCAGCCGTAGAGACAGATACCCTGAGCCATCCTGAAAACAGAAGTACACATCAAATAATTTTCTAGAATCTTATATAGTTACAGGTGTTGCTGTTGGGCCCTAATTCTCCACATTGCCCTTGATTTGGATTAGGTTCTGGGACTAAACAAAGTTAGCAGCTTAACTCATTATTGTATTTTATTTATTAAATCTTTCATTTTAAATGAATCTTGAAGCTTGGCTACTGGTGCATATAGTCTTTAGAAATACAATTAACACACTGCCTACTTTTTGGAGTGGAATCAAACAAAACAAGGAAAATAAGATTATGTCATTTAGAAACAAGTGGATGGACTCTGCATTTAGCTGTTTCAAACAACTGGGTTTGTGCTTCTTTTGTTCAGTAGAAAGCCAAGTTAGCAACCCACTGCAGTTTAGAACCAAATAAAAGTATAGGTTTTGTCTGCCCCACTGATACTTTTAGGAAAAAGGTAGAATTTGGGGTTTCCATCCTCACATAAATAGTAAGCATTTAAATCAGGTTATTTTTAAGCTATTAAAGGGATAGTTTGCATGCCATCAGTGAGGAGAGCCATTAGTACTAAGATGAATGAATGAATCACACATGTCGTTTAATGAAATAAGAATCATTTGGCTTTAAAAGGAGGGGGGGTGGTTTACATCTGTAAAAATATGGATCTAATTTCTATATATTGATTTCTATAGAAATAAAGGTTTTCTTGTTAGAGTGTGGTCATATTGATTGGGTAGGACAGGGTATTAGCAGTAAGAATATGAGATATTTGAAGCTCAGGGTGTGAGGTACTGTGTAGAAAAAGAATATATTCTTTTTTATGGACAAATCTACTAGGATGAAATACAGATCTAAACCACCCAGAACATCTTTCAAAGGTACCTCACCCACTGAAGAAAGTATGGTAGTATCATGTAGAAAGAAGCAGGCAAGAGGGGAAGGTTATCAAGTCCTTGTTCCTTGCAGTATCAAGAAAGTTCCAGGCTCTGCCCAACCAGGTACCCAGGACTTAGTGGATCATTTTACATTGGATCAGAAACTTTTATGTGAAAATTATCTGGGTCAGCTGAAGCTGAGTTGGCAGCTGTACAAAGATTGCAAGGATCACCATAGGGAGCAAAGGTACAGAAAGAGGTGGGGAGTAGAGGGAGGGCAGTGAAGTAGGCCAAGAAATTAAGTCCTCATCTCTGTCATGCCCATTTTCTACACCCGAGCATCTGAGAGTTAGCAAATGTTACGGGACACTTGAGATATGTATAATCAAATGTTAGCCTGAAGGTAATGTTTTACATAGTGGATGAAGCACAAATGAAAAAGGTAGTTTTAATGCCATCATGAGTGACCATGGAAAAAATGCATTCATTGATTTGCAAAGTTTTAAGTTTAAAAACAAAACAGAAAATACAACACTTTCATAAGCAAGTTACAATAATATTTGTTCACCAGACAGGCATGAAAGCATCTTTGTTTAAAAGCCACAGCTTTAGAAATAAAGAAGGAGAAAAACCAACATTTGAGTCCTTTAGAAGAAGACATAGATTAAGTATCCACTTATTAACTTAAATATCAAACACTCAACACACTGAAGCCTCTAGATTAAGAAAAGAAAGGGCTTCCTTCTCTGGACCAGTGATCTTTCTACTTTACTGCAGTGTTGATTTAATGAGAGTTAACTTAATTTGAAGTGAATTAATGAAGAAGAGACATTTGAGTTGGCAAATGACAGAGAATGGCTTTGATTTGCAGAGATATTGACTCACATATGAACTACATCAATCAATAACATGTTCCCACATGTGGAATAGTGGTATTTGCATCTTCAGAGTAAAAAACACCTGTCTAATATGGTCTTCTAAACAAGACTTGTACAAGGACAACTAACACACCAACATGGCTTGGGGGACTATTACAAGCCCCTAGCAACAGATAAAGAGCTATAGGTAATTAATGACCACTAGGAAAGGGAAATCAATTTTCTTTAGGAACCAGACCCCTGATAGCACATCCAATCCCAAAAGGTTAGCCCTAAACACAAGACTAATGAGAAAAACTGAATGGACTCAGCAGGCTCTGTGTGTCTGCCTGTCTGTCTTTCTCTCTGTGTGTAAAACAAGAAGTAAAGAAGAAGTAATAAATTCAAGAGGGAGTAGGTGGGAGGATGAGAGGAACTGGAGGGTACAGAAGAATGGCTGAAGATGATGGAACAGAATACAGATATATACAGTTCTCAGAGGTAAAAAAATAAATAAAAAATTTGTATACAAAGGATAGCCCATTACAGTAAAAACAAACAAACAAGCAAACAAACAAAAAACTACCAATCACATAGAAAAGCATGGTGTACATACTTTAGGGATACATATTTGCTATCTGTGCATGCTGTGAAGACATATCTCACAAAACAGAACCTGCTGTGCAATCCTTTGCTTGAGGGAGTGAAATCTGATAGAGGTAAACACCATGAAGACCGGGTTGAACTATCATGGTCCTTGCAGTTTTGTGAGGCTGTAAGCTGCAAAGAATGAAAACATATGACCTTCATGAAAATCCCTTTCTTTACCCATTTCTCACCAGAAAAAGGACTCTAGGGGCCTAGGGCACATGTTCCTCCGGTGAAGGTCAAGCTGATGACATTTCTATAGATTTTTTTTTTCTCTTTCTCAAGGAATCAAAGATACAAGTACCAGGAAAGACCTATTGCCCCTTCTTCTGTTCCCCAGAGTCCTTCAGAATCACTTCCAAAGTTCTTTCCTGTTATGTCTAATCCAGTTTTAAATAAACCAGGAAATGAAGTATCCTTCAGAGCCTTTGGAGAGCTCTGCTATAATTTAATACATTTGTTATGTAGGAGAATTCCTATAAAATAAGCTAGCTGAAAAGGAAAAACTACAGATTTCATGTTTTTCCCCCTCTCAATTATTGAATGAAATCTTCCTGCCACCAATAGACTCTAATACTGTCTATGGATTTGTTAACCATCCAGTTGGCAAATGGGATCATTTACATTTTCATCTTTCAGTAGAGTTTTTGTCACCACTTGAATACTCACCACCCTCCCCAAAGAATGTATGACAGAGGAATTCTTGGGCTTTGATTTTGCAAAATGGATTATGGGGAGGGTAGAGATGACATACTTGGGAGGATGCTAACTGTCAGTTGTCTGGTAAATGCACACACTACATTTCTCCCACCTGTGAAGAACACATTGCAGTTAAAGAGTCTGTGCCTTCCACAATAGTTTGTGGTGAGAGGGTAGAAAGCAGTCCTGTAAATTCTTTGTGTGTGAGCCCATATCAATGTACCTGTTTATCCAGGCTGTGTGCCTGCTGGTGTGCAAATGTGCATGTGTGCACTTATATGTAGTTATTATATATTTTGTTTCCTACTAAGGGAATGGTTCAATAGAACTATCTGCTTTAAAGGATGAGCCTGACTGATTACTGTAATTCATAGGGCCTTAATTAGCTGCACAAACCATTAGCTACAATTAGACTATTATAAAACACTTGATGCGCTATGTCAACCATGGGGCCTCATTTATTCCTGTGGCATGGATGGGGGTGGGAGGAGGCAAGCACACTACACCACCAAGAATGCTAATAAAGAATGATTTTTGATTTAAGATGTTGCCGATAGTGCCTCAAAATTAATCTCAATAGCTGTCTAATTTGTGTCGGTAGATGGTATATTTATTGTAAAATGACACCGAAGCTAAATGAGTTACCTGCAGCAGGAGTGTTAATGTCAGTACCTGGAGGTCAGGCTCCATATGCTGGGACTCATGGAATCACTGGTGCCAAGAGCTCCCAGCAGGCCATTTGGTCTCATCTGTCTCTGAAATCTCTCTCAGCAAACTGACTTCCACTTTATGATGTGTAAGTAATAATAATAATAATAATAATAATAATTTTAAAAGAAAAAAATGGGTAAAATGGAGAGATGCTGCCTAGGATAGAGAGAGACAAGAACAAAAATGACCGAGAGAGAGACAGAGACAGAGAGAGACAGAGAGAGAGACAGAGAGAGAGAGAGAAGACATAGTGGAGAAGTGTACTCATTATAGACTCATAGAGTCAAGAGCAGCTTTAGACAATTATGAAAATAAAGAGCACAGGTGGACCTGAGGTGTTCACCAATCTTCCATTAAGGAGAAGAAATGAAAGTAAATCAATAGTGAGTAACAGTCTTCCTGCAGGCACATGAAGAGAAATGACATTGTCTCCGACTCTCAGACTACTTGATGATGATATTTCCTATTTTCTTAAGGTGGTAGCTGTAAAATTCTTTCATGTTCTGTACATATCTTCAGCATGTTTGGAAGTCAGCAGGCTGAGAAACTTTGATTCAGAGACATGGGACAAGGATACTGTTCACAGTTTTGATTTTGGTAAAATAACAATGAGAAAAAACTGAGACTAACTTTGGTGGTTTTTAAAAGGAAACATATGTTTAATGAATATTTCCAAAGGTCACAGTAAAGTGAAGGAAGAAAAGAGGAAGAAGAGGAAAAGAAAAAAAGGGGCAGATAAGAAGGAGAAAGCAAAGGAGAAGAAAGAAAAAGAAGGAAAAGAGGATAAAGAGAAAGAGGAAGAATAGACATAGGAGGAAGAAGAAGTATAAAGGCGTTTCCTGGCTTCTCCTGAAATTCATGAATTAGAAGCTACAAGTAAGGTTAAAAAAGAAAACCTTGGGAGCAGGGGCTGTCTCTGAGATGAATTCAGTTACAGATTCTTTGATCACCTTCCCCTGGGGGGAGTGCAGCTGTACCAGGCCACAGAGGAAGACAGTACATCCAGTCCTGATGAGACCTGATAGACTAGGGTCAGATGGAAGGGGAGGAGGACCTCCCCTATCAGTGGACTAGAGGAAGGGCATAGAGGAGAAAAGGGAGAGAGGATGGGTTTGAGAGGAGATGAGGGAGAGGACTATAGCTGGGATGCAAAGAGAATAAACTCCAGGTCATACTAACCCCCCTTCTTTTATATGAGGACAGGAGCTCCACAAGGACCAACTATATCTGGGCACAGGGGTCTTTTCTGAGACTGTATCTCCAACCAAGCACCATGAATGGCTATAACCTAGAACCCCTGCTTGTATGGAGCCCATGGCATCTCAGTATCCAAGTGGGTTTCCTAGTAAGAGCAATAGGGACTATTTCTGACATGAACTCAATGGCTGGCTCTTTGACCTCCCTCCACCCTGAGGGAGGAGCAGTCTTGCTAGGTCACAGAGGAGGACATTGCAGCCAGTCCTGAAGATACCTGAGTTGTTGGAAGTCATAGATGCTCACTGGAGTGAAGGAGGGGATCAAGTACAGGTAGATCAGTACAGACCAACATAACAGAAGAGAGGAGAGGAAGAGAAATAACATTAAAATCCCCTAGAAATTGTCACAGGTATTGCTACATAAACCTTTTTGTATTTCAGTTGTCTGAACCATTATGCTATTTTAAATATAAATATTGTAGAGTATCTTTTTTGACATTAAAATGTTCACAGAGGAGAAATAAATAAGATATCTCAAGAAAAGTGATACAGGATATGATTCAAAGATAGGCATTTAGTTAAATGCTTCTCTCAATCTGGTACTAATTTTGTGCTCTGCTCATTAAGGCAAAACTTCATCAAACAGTCAAATCTATTGAAAATGTGTGTGAGTAGTTAGTGAAAATTTTCTTCACTGTTGGTAGAATTTTGAAAAGACTAAGCCAAAAGTAAAGGCAATGGAGTGCCTTTTCTTTAGTTTCTGTCTACTCACCCTTTGGCCTCCTGCTTACCCTGTGGGTTTGTGCTTGCTCATTCCTTGGGTTTCTGCTCATTCTCCTGCATTCAAGTCTCTCCACTCCTTAAGCTCTATCTGCTTACTCCCTTCATCGGTGTCTGCATATTCTGTAGATCTGGAACAGTTTCCAGCAAAACCATAACAGAAATGAGATTATGACTTGAAGATGGATAAATTGGAAGACTGAGGTACTCATGGCTTCAGATTATCTGAGAAGAGAAAGGAATGCCAGAACCACAAAAAAACAGACGTGATGTTGACACACCACAAAAAAAAAATGATGAAATGGCAGCCAGCATTTGATTTTTAATTCAAAATATTCAGTTAGTAATGCTATAAGCCAGAAAGCAAATCAGAGATTGAGGGTACAATGACCCCACTGTGAGTAGTTATTTCAAAACTTTCCAGTTCCTAAATAAGATAAATTCTATAGTTTGCCAGAGAAGAGTTTTTGAAAAATGTTTAATGGTTAAAAAACTTCAGAAAGAGAGCAACCTGGCTTCTCTGATGTCTGTTAATGTCAGGGCAGCCCCTCAAAATTCTTATATCTGTCTAGTCTACCTCATAGGTATATTAGGTATAATGCATCACCTTCCCCCCTCCTTTTCTTATCTGTCCTCCTCATCTGTTCTCCTTATCTGTCTTCTCTCTCTCTTTCTCTGAATATATTTAATGATATCACATACATAACATACATCAAAGTGTACATAGAACAAGTCATTCATTGTATTTAAATTTTCTTTATTCATATATACAACTATAACAACAATCATTTCTAAATATAGGCTTCTGTGATGAGAATATGAGCACTGCATCTAGCTCTGTAGGAATTCTGGAGACTGACCCAGGTCTAGCTCCTTATCCATGCCTCTTCAAAAAAAAAATGTATTTTGAATGAACGGAGTCCAAAAGTCTGTCAAAGTAATAATGTATTTACTAGAACTATAATCTCTTGCTATATATGTGCAGATAGAATATGAATGCATATATACTTGGTAACCATACAAGGAGATAAATTTGTATTTGTAACAAATAAATGCTGCAAAGAGCAACTAAAAAGTATTTTCTGTATCATAATCCAAATAAATCAAAGTTAGGCAGGGTTTAAAACATTTTCTGGGCACTACTCAAATTCAAAACTGAGCACATTGAGTCTTGGTATTATGATGGTCTGTGAACCTCAATTTCCAGAATGGAGAAAGCATCCCCATTGCAGAAGCCAAGAATGAGCTGTCATGACAGGAAGAATTCAAGATGGCAATTTCTATATAAAATACTGGAAGAAATTTCTAGAGTCCCTATCCTGCTTATGATAAATTCTATATACAAAACTTAGCAATTCTTATGCTAGATCAGTCTTATATAAATCATGATAGAAGGAAACAAATTTAAAGACAATTTTTGTTTGTTTTACTAATTGATATGTGACACAATTCTCATAAAGCAGAAGGTCACATGAGTTCATGGAATTCAAAGCAGAACTACACATGTAGGAAACTATCAAAGGCTGGCTCTTTGATCACTTCCCCCTGAGGGGGTGGGAGGCAGCCTTAGAGAGAAAGACAATGCAGCCAATCCTGATGAGACCTGATAGGATAGGGTCATATGGAAGGGGAAAAGGACCTCCACTATTAGTGCACTGGGGAAGGGACATGGGAGGAAAAGAGGGAGAGAGGATGGTATTGGGAGGGGACCAAGGAGGGGGCTGGGATTCAAAGTGAATAAATTATAATAAATGATAAAGAAAAAATATTTTACAAGGCACACAATTAGAATTTATGATGTAGAATTTTCACTCTTAGTAATCTTTTAAATATAAAAGCACCTTACTTAAAGGAGTTAAACGTGTATGTGTGTGTGTTCTAATCTCACCAAAATGAGAAAATAACAGAAAACACAATAGTAGAATATGTCTAATCAACCATAACTTTTTGGCTTGTGCTCAGAAATGATCCCACTACTCTATAATTACAGCTAAGAACATAATCCCAACTTCAAGAGATAACATTTAGAAATAACACCCCCGGGGCGCGGATGTCTCAGCTATAAATCGAGATTATGGAAGGCCACCTCACAACCATCACACAACGTGGGCGCCTGTGTCGATGGACTTCAGAGATATTGCCAGAGATGGAAATTATCTGTTCCTTCTGCAAGCAGCCAGTCGATCTGCCACTTTCAAGTGCTAATATCTACAGCTGCTGGGCACAGGAAGGCCAGATACAGAGGCTGAGGGAAGAAAATGTTGCCTTTCTTTGTTTGTGAGACAGAACTCAGCCCTGATAAATTCCTTTAATGCAATATTTTTGCTTCCTCTTGTTCTGAAAGAAAAAAGATCCCTCAGATCCAAATTTATCACAATCGAAATAAAAAATGTAAAAGATCAGCATAAAACATTTAACAGCAACAGTTAATAATGTATATGATAACATATTGCACTAATATATTGACAAATGTGGCAATAAAGTATTAATGTGATTATGTATCATCCAATATACCAGTCATCCATCCTCTCTTCTGTTCCAGTTTGAAAACAAAGAAAACCCAGCGACTCTACATGAGAGATGGAGACTCCAAGTGTGATTTCAATTAAGGACATCTCTGAGAAACTCTGCCCACAAGCTCCGAAGGAGGCAGGTTGTCGGTTTGATTATGACAAACAGCCTTCAGGAATGGCAACAAAAGCCACAGAAAAAAGATGTCCATATTTCAATCTAAATCTGAAAATCAGATCTGACAAACACCGGAAGAATGAGATATCAGTGAGAGGTTTGCTTTTTCACAGCCCTTCCTTCCTAGTCCTGAATCCCTCTCCTTCCTGATCCAGAATCCCTCTCCTTCCAGGTCCAGAATCTTCTGTCCATCTCTAGAGGTACCATTGACAGTGTTTACACCATGCTTTCATGAGCTACAGATGCCAAAAACAGCCTAAACACTCACCCATCTATGGTTGTGGAGGTAGTTTGAATATAGAATTGCAGTTCACCATCTGTTGAATTTAAGTAGCACCTGCTTTCTAGATGGTCTGGGTGGTTTGAGTTCCTGCTAAGACCTGAAGGGCATAACTGGATCTTCCCTGAAGCAAGCCTTGCTTTGAATCTTCATCTCTTGGTTGAGATACCCAACACATCACCCCTGTCTGTTTGCCTGCAGATCGGAGGTTTGCTTCACAAGCTTCTACAATCATGCAATTTAATTTTTCTTATTAATTTTGTACAGCCATGGTCCCCACTGGTCATTTCTTTGAGTGTGTTTTATTGTGAATACCTAAAGTTTCAAGAAGTCTCATATCTTCATTCTACTCAGTAAACAATATAACCCACACCATTAATTAACAAAACCTTTTTGTCATTGTATTCTGTTACCTTTTTAAACTTTTAATTTATTTATTTAGTTTTTCACCTTACCTCCTAATCATAGTCACCATCCTCCTCTTCCCCTAGTCTCACCCTCTTTCCCTCTTCCCTCTTCCTTGTCCTTCCTCCCCTATCCCCCAGGAAAGCCTCCCCCACTACCCCCCCCCCCAGGACTTCAAGTCACATCAAGACTGAGCACATCCTCTTCCAGGGTGACCTGAAGGCAGCCTCACCAGGAGTAAGTGATCAAAAAGCATAAAACAGAGTTCATGTCAGTAACAATCTTCCCTCCCCTTAGGAGAGAACACACAAGAAGTCCAAGTTTCCCATCTGTATACGCGTATAGGAGGTCTATATCCAGTCCATGCATGGTCCTTGGTTGGGCCCAGGTTTGTTGACTCCGTTGGTCTTCTTGTGAAACTCCTATCTTTTTACATCCTTCTATCCTTCCTCCAACACATCCACGAAGATTCCTGCACTGCACCCATACTTTGGTGGTGTGTGTCATCATCTATTTCAACCCTTTGCTGTGTGGAGCCTCTCAGAAGAAAGTTATGCTAGGCTCCTGCCTGCAAGCATAGCAGAGTATCATTATTAGGGTCAGCGGTTGGCTCAGGTTGTGCCACAGACTGGTTGACATTTCTTCCATCTCTGCTCTATTTTTATCCCTGAGACTCATGTCAAAATAATGTAAAGAAGACAGAATATAAAAAAAAACAAACTGAACTTAGTATTTGGTGTAAAACATTACAAAAGTAATTAATAAAAATAAAATATTATTAAAAAAGACATTATAAAAGCATCATCTATTATTTCTCTGTTTGGTGTGGAGCAAATACTCTCCCAGTCTCCAGATAGAATATAAATGTTCTAAAAATGTTGACTGGAGAGCAAATGACATTAAACTGCCATGACTACTGATAAAATGCCTTCTCTGAAAGAAACCCATTGCTTTACTCCCTTTTCAAAAGACTGACAGTTTTCTAAAAATTTTTACTCAGAATTAGTAACAGGAGCAGAGTTAAACTTAGTTTCTCAAGGATGGGGTACTTACAGAGATACCTCTTAACCAACGGACTATGCTTTGTTCATTGGATTATACTTTTAGTGCGTTGACTTTTCTCTTGCATTCTCCAATCAAGGTGAGTTTAATTCTTCAATGTCACAGAATTACTTGGAGTCTGTTTTTAATTTTTTTTTGTCTTTGTTGGATATTAAGATCATTGGTGCTGATGCAATTCCTACAGAGAAAAAGCGCCCCTCCATTAATCATCACGTAGTCTCAATTACTGCTTTTGGCCTTTTGACATGGATGCTTCTCCAAAAAGATATTGAACCAATAGTTTATAGTTATGTTGAGCTTAAAGGAGATCTCGTTTTCACTTTTGAAATGATCTAGAGTTCAGCACGTTATTCCAAGTTGTCAACAAGACCTTCTTAACCAATGCAGGACTGGCTTGGAGACTGTGTGGTCTTTTTTCCCCCTGTTTGGAAGAGGAAAAAGATTACTATACTTTCAAAGGCAAAAGCAAGAAGCTAGGACAATTTATTTGTTCAGTAAATAAAGGAAAGGAAAGAAACATGTTCGATATGTAAGCACTTGTTAGGTGAAAACTATTTATTTATTTATCTTTTAGTTTGGTTGACACTTAATCAAACTTATGCCAACTTTCCTTCCAATCTATTAGAATCACCATGTTTTATTATTATTATTATTATTATTATTATTATTGTGGAAGAAATGCTCTATTTCATCTTCTACTTCCAGGTAACAGTTCATCACTGAGGGAAGGTAGGACAGTAATTTAAAGGCAGGAACTGAAGCAGAGACCATGGAGGACCATTGTTTACTGGCTTGCTCCCATGGCTTGCTCAGCTTGCTTTCTCATACATGACCACTTGCCCATGGATGACACCATCCACAATGAGCTATGCCTTCTCACTATAATCAAAAATTTAAAAATGCCCCCAGCGGACATGCTCACATGTCAATTTGATGATTAAATTTCTCTCTTCCCACATGTCAAGTTGACAAAACATAAACAGCGTGTGAAGAGAAAGACTTATATCCAGTGCTAAATTTGAGAAAATTTAAACAAGGAAGATAACACTTTAACAGCAAATATTTCTGTTGTTGTGTGCTTACTGTGATATATCTTTCCTTTGTAAGTGAATATGTCCATAGCTTCGAACACACACAACTCACGCCAGCATGAGCTAATACCACTTTATTTCAAACTTAATCTCTTCCAAATGTCAAGAGGTAAATATGTAAGTCTCTTCTTGTTTTGTCTTTTGAGCTTATTGAAGTTATAAAATAAAACACAGACATAGATAGTAAAGCACAGAGGCGGGAAATAAGATGGAACAAGAGCTGATGCCAATGAGTCACCACAAGCAAACCACCAGTCACCTCTGATCAGAACAGACGGTGGCAGTCCCCTGGAACACATTTGTACCCCTCTGTGGCCACGACACCCACCCCATATTAACTGTCTCCCGGTGCCACACCCTAACTTCACACACTTGTTGTTCAGTGTGCTCCTGGTGGATTGCACTATCACCAACAAGGTTCCAATGTCTGCCACACATTGGCGATGCCTTGGGTCAGTGTTTCTCAGGAATGAGGTATGTGTATTCAGTGGAGGCTGCGAAAGGCAAACAATCCAGATTTACTACTCATTTCTCCTGTGTGAGAGCGAGTGTGTTCCCTCTTTATACTTGCTACCTGGTAGAAATGTTTATAAGCCCTTCAGTTCTTCTCTTTTAACTTATTGTTATGGAGGTTATTAGCCTGACAAGTAACTAGTTGGACTTTTGAAATTATATTTAAAAAAAATCTTAATAAGTGAGTTCAGGTAGAATTATTAAGTCTCACTTGCTAACACCAGGATGAAAGTTCAAGCTGTTCGGCCCATGGCCAGTTGGGGCCTCTCCAAACTGGTCTAGGGGCCTGTGTTGTGAGTTTAGTCATCTTAGTTGATTTTTATTTGCTCCCAGGGTTTCAGATCCATTCTGTCTCATTTCTGCTCTGCCTTCTGGGGAGGTTCCACTCCTGCTGGGAAGAGCATAAGGGCGTCTTGGTGACTCTTTTTGCTGCTTGGGATACTTCCGTCATCCATGCAGCTACTCCAAGCTGCATAGTGAAGGCACAGAACAACTTCCAAGCTTATGCTGGCATCTCCGACTCAGATTCATAATGGCAGGGTGGATGTGTCTTCTTCGATAACACCTCTGTCTTTCTCTGCATCAGACACTCATACTGGATAGAACATATGAGGAAACAGGCAGATTTCATCAGCACTCTCTTTTTGTAATGCTTCTTAGTCTCTATAATATTAGTCTACTGCCCAATGTGAATGTGAAAAGTTTAGTTTTTCTTTATAATTACTTGTCTCTTTTATTCCCATTTTTTTCTAGTTGGACTATATAGTACTTTTATCCGAGAGCATAGCCACTAAGCACCATCATCTGCCTCCCCTTACTTTTCAGTTGTGTCCTGTGAATACAGTTGTACTAAAAATCCAGTAGTTACTCTCACTTCTGTTCTTATCTGTCTCACTCACTTTTTGGACTTGCTCTCTGCCCTCACTATCACTTGAGCTCTGTAGGGTTATTTGTGCTGGAAAAAAATATCTGCTCCAGATGTCCTAGAGAATTCTATAAACATTATCCACTTTTTTTATGTGCAAATACACCAAGAACTCCCTCCCTCGCTATCACTTCTGTTTTTTTTTATTATTATTCTTATTCTTTTTTTTTTTTTTTTTTTTTTTTTTTTTGGCAAATATGAATTGTTAACTTTATTGTACCATGTGTGAAAAATCCTGCAGCCAAAAAGAGGCCATTTGAATATACAAAGAAAGTATTATTAAACTTAAAGGTAAGTGACACTCTAATGCAGTAGTAATATGGGATTTCAACACCTTACTCTCAACTCTGAAAGACTGAAAAAAAAAAATGAGTCAGAGGTGACTCAAACTTTAGGTAAATGAGCTTAATATATTTATAAAAAACTTCATGTAACAGAAACAAATTATAAGTTTTCTCAGCAAGAGACAGAATACTATTCAGAATAAAATCACACATTTCTAAACAAAGCAAATCTCAATCAATAAAAATGCAATAATGTCATATGTTTTCAAATTACAATGAAATAAAAGAGCAAATCACTAGGAACAAAGAAAACATAAGACAATATTCAGAAACTGAGCAACATGCTTCTGAACAACAAATGAGTCATTGGAAAAATTCAAAGATAACCCCAAAATAAAAAAAGAAAGCACAACTTATAAAATTCCTTGGGTTACAACAAAAATGTGATTAAAAAGGAGTTGATAGTAATCAGTGCCCATGTTAAAAGTAGAAAGTACCATCAAGTACCGAACTCTTCTATGATAAGATGCTTTTAATTGTTTCATTTTAACACCTATTATTGATTCATTAAGAAAAATCTAACTTTAGTAACAGTAAAATGTGTTTCAAATAACTATCAAAACTAAATAACCAACTTAAGGGTGAATAAGAGTTTATCCATTACTCCTAGGTTTTCAAATTTTTTGCTGAAATTACTTGTAGTGGATTCTTATCATCCTTTGTATTTCTTAAGTTCAGTTTTAATGTCTCCATTTTCATCTCTAATTATACCTATTTTAGCATTCCCTGTTTTTTTTCATTAATCTAGTTAAATATTTGTCAATTTTACGTATCTTTTCTAAGAAGCAAATATTTAGGTTTGTTGTTTTAAACCTTTCTACTATTATTCTTATTCTTAGTGGGAAAATGACATGATACTGCTGTTGGGAATCTGAGATGTTCTGAGAAAGGGAGATGGTCATTTTATCCTTCTGGAATCTCTCTGTAATGTTATTACAGATATTCACGAGGTCTTTGATATTGCACTTTTCATATAGTTTGAGAAGTTGAAACTTTCGAAAGATTAACTGATTGGCCCAAGATACCAGTTAGCAGTATTGTGACCTGTTCACTTTCCTCCTTTTTCACATAGCCCGAATTTGAAACAAAAGAAAAAAATGTATCCTTTTTCACTCATGGGATCTTGATCAAACTATTTAGCATGTATTCACCTTAGTTCTTTATATCCATATAATTAGCATAACATTAGTATCTAGTTCTTGGGTAATGGAATTTAATAAGGGATAATAGGTGGCATGTTCTTGGGGCATGGGATCTCTCACAAGGGATTGTTTAATGCATGGTAGATATTCAGATCTTTCTTTGTTCCCTGATCAACACAGCTACTAATTCTAGACTCTTATTACAACTAGCACATACAGCCATTTTATATCACTATTGTTCTTATATTTGATATCTGCTATAAGTTAGCTTATAAGCAGACATCATCTCAAGGCAGCAGGAAAGTTATTGAGTGGGGTATATGACAGAGAAGTCATGAATAATCCTAGAAATTAGATGTATGATAAGAACTCAAATATTAGTGTATAATAATCAATCAATAAATAAATGTTTTTACTTTTCTCTTAACTTCTACATAGATAATTTAATCTTATGTCTTTATTCCTCACAAACCTGGAATACAAACATTAGTTATTTTAGACCTTAATGGCTAGCATTATACTTTAAACAGAAAAAAAAAATTAGCAAGAGACCTCTAGGTCATTCTACTCAAAGGCTCACTTGAGGAAATTTCTAAAAATCTAAAAGTTGTTTCAAAGCAGTGAGTCAGTTCTGTATTTTAAAACATTCAGTTCAATTGAATATTACCATAACTACTGTTCCTAATCAGTGTCTTAATTGAAGACATCCAAATAGTCAAACCTCTCTTATGGGGAGCAGGTAGAAAAAGCTTCATGGATTTCTGAGACACTAAGTTACTATCATCTACAGAACATTTCATTCTAATAAGTAGATACATTAAAATATTATTTAAATAATTTATTTTTGTTCTTCTCTACTACTGATCCATGGCTACATCAACCACAAAGGTCCTTCTCCCAGAAGAGTACATAAGTATGGGGGCACCGGGATATTAAGTAGTACTGTTTCTCTTTTATTTATGGTTTTAATCTACCTTTGATTTGTTCCTGATGACGATTGCTGCTGTGACCAGAAATGGGAAGACTGAACCAACATTCTTCATTTTCTAATGTTTTGTTCTTTTCAAATGAAACACTGAAACTCATATTCAGCACTGGCAGGAGACTAGTGGTCCAATTTAAAGGAGTGAGACAATTTCATGTTTAGAAATGTGTCCTCACTGCCAGACAGACCAACTGGCATGATGGAAAAAGAAATTCAGGAAAAACAATTCTAATTTTTGAAAGCCTTCCTCGAACAAAAGATACCACTGTTTAGGGGGCAGCAATTTAAGCTATTATTATGTTTTTACACAACAGACAGAATTGCTTCCACCAATGCCTTTCCATTGTATGACTCCTAAAGCATACACATTTAAAAGAGGGCAAGGCAGAAAAAATAATCACCATTGATGAGGAAGCTAGGGAGGCTATGGCCTGTGCAGAAGGCTGGCTAGGAGTGGGTTTTCCGAGATTCTGTGTGTCTTGTGATAGGACTGAATACTGGCCATATTTTCCAGACTGTCCTTGGCCATTCAGCATAAGAGTGTATGAGTCACATCTTAAACATAAGGTTTTAAAACACAAAAATCATCTGTTTCCAATGCTTAGCCTTTCCATGTTTCTAAATAAGTACTTGGGTTTCATCTGCACAGGAAAATAAGGAAAAAGTTTGGTGGGCTGACAAGCCAGTCACGCAATTGACTAAGGATGCCAGGTCTACATTCTCTGAACGAAGAAGAAAAAGAGCCAACAAAATCAAGTAATTTCAGTTAAAAGATATAGTTTAATTAAATTTTATTTTATTTATTTATTTTTGTTATTAGTTACATTTTATTAACTCTGTATCCCAGCTGCATCCTGCTCCCTCATTCCCTCCCGAACCCTCCTTCCCTCCCTCCTCTCCTCCCTGCCCCTTTCCAAGTCCACTGATTGGGGAAGACCTCCTCCCCTTTGATCTGATCCAGTTTTATCAGGTATCTTCAGCACTGGCTGGGAAGTCCTCCTCTGTGGCCTAGCAGGACTGCTCCTACCTTGGGAGGTGGGAAGGACAAAGAGCCTGCCATTGAATTCCTGTCAGAAATAGTCCCTGTTCCCCTTACTAAGGAAGACCAGTTGGTTACTGAGCTTCCACAGGCTTCATCTGAGCAGAGGTTCTAGGTTATATCCATACATAGTTCTTGGTGGAGTGTCAGTCTCAGAAAAGACCCTTGTGCCCAGATATATTTGGTCCTTGTGGAGCTCCTATCCTTTCCATGTCATACAAACTGCCCCTTCTTTCATATGTTTCCCTGCACTCTGCCAAAGGTTTGGTTATGAGTCTTAGTATCTGCGTTGATACACTGCTAGGTAGAGTCTTTCAGGGGCCCTAAGAGGTAGGTCCCTATTCTGTTAGTTGTTTTCTCCTATGTCCATTGCACCTCCCATTTCTCTTTCTGAGTGAGGATTAATCATCTTACCCTGGGTCCTCTTTCTTCTTTATCTTCTTTAGGTGTATAGATTTCATCATGTTTATCATATCTTATAGGACTATATGAGTGAGTATATACCATGTGTGTCTTTCTCCTTCTGGGATAGCTCATTCAGAATGATCTTTCTAGAGCCCACCATTTTTCTGCAAATTTCATGATTTCCTCATTTTTAATTCCTGAGTAGTATTCCATTGTGTAGATGTACCACAATTTATGTATCCATTCCTCCGTTGAGGGACATCTGGGTTGTTTCCAGCTCTTGGCTATTAAAATTAACGCTGCTATAAATATGGTTGAGCAAATGTCCTTGTTGTGTACTT